>NC_091234.1:6701266-7073766 GCF_040958095.1 Procambarus clarkii
CTCTTCACGCCTCACAGTGGTGACTTTCTTCTGTAGTTATGGATAGCATTTACCCCGATGGTAATGGCGTCTCCTCATGAGCAACACGTGAACAGGTCCGCTCGGGGCGATTCAGCACGTGCACTGGCGCCCCGCGTCCCACGTTTATTAACCAAATTAATATTATGGATATCATCATTTCTCGCAGTTGTGCTTGAAATGCTCGGGTTTGGACAGGTTTATTATTTGGAAGAGTTAAATATTATCATTTGCCAGTGCTATGATAGTAAACGTTTAATGGAGAAGATTAATGTCTCTCCATGGCATTCACGCGTGATGTTAATTTTTATTACTAGATATCTGCTATAACTATAAACTCTCTATTTGGCTTTAGTTGGAGGTCATTTTATCTGTAATTAATTATCAAACAGAACACCGTTCGTTATAGAGAATCGAATTCAATTCTCAGGCACATTGGATATAAATGTGTTTATTACAATGAAATCTGACGCAATACTGGCGTCGGGTGACGTAAGAATTCTAGCCTATTGTACAGATGTAATTATTAGTACATGTGAATTCTACGTTGTGTTAATTTTACTTACTACAATGATTAGTAGAATAAGTAATAATTAATGAGAATACAACAGTGTTGTATTCAGTGTTGGAAATTTCCAACAGGCTTAGTGCTGATTGCTCAACATAGGTAGGGGGGGAGAGATGGGTATTTTGAGTTGCCTTAGCCCGCCAATTCTTCAGTTTGAATTGGTTGGCCAGGGAAGGAAGGAGTTTTTGGTGGGGGTGGCTCGCCAGCCACCTCCACCCCCTGTTAATCGCTTCTGTCGTCCAAATTACTTGATTGATGGCACTCGTGCCATCAGGGGTTGTGTCAAGGCCCAATTAAGTGAATTGGGGCCAGGAATTTACGGAAGAAACAGTAAAAAGGTAAGAGACAGTTGACTGTGTGAACGCATGAGGCAGGCTGGCTGAGCCTCATGGTGTAACAGGTGGATCGAGTATCCTGTCTAGTGGCAATGGACAATTGATGTTGGGTAGTGTACGTGTATGTGATATTACAGGCCAATGTGGGACTTTGCATTCCGCCAGGCTGCGTCAGTATGGGGACGCCGCCGGCCATTGTCACCACAGTGTTGAGCCAGGCAGGCTCTAGTCTGATGAGGTTGTGATTCGCCAGCCATGTGGGTACTCCTGTGGGCGGCACCCATGTGCGCGCCCGCCCGCGGGTGGAGGCCACCCACCCCGGCCAAACACCACCCAGCCCGCCAGCCCGGCCGGTGGGGTGTTATGACGTCATGCGCTACCCGTGGCCACCCGCACGCCGGCCACCTGCACGCCGGCCACCCTGGCCACCCAACCCCCCTCTCTCAGCTCGGGAGGGGCGCTGTGGCCACATGCCTTGGCCACTTTCCCTGGACATTCTAGGGCCACACCTCGCACGAGGAGCAAGCTAGGTGTTTACAGCCAGAGAGGTAGTGACCAGGGAAAGGATTGTTGAGGATTTAAGGAGCCGTGAGTACAATAAAAGTTGTTACAGTGAGAGACAGCTGTCTGTACTGTCGTCCAGGTGACTGGTTGGGATGTACCTGGAGATGGATGTTGTACACGGTACCACACAAGTAGTTATATATATATATATAATATATATATATATATATATATATATATAATATATATATTATAATGCGAACAAGCCTGAATGGTCCCCAGGACAATATGCAACTGAAAACTCACACCCCAGAAGTGACTCGAACCCATACTCCCAGGAGCAACGCAACTGGTATGTACAAGACGCCTTAATCCACTTGACCATCACGACCGGACATAATGAGGTGATATCCGAAGCTATTTGAACCACCCCACCGCCGGCACTCGGATGGTAATCTTGGGCATAGCATTTTACCAAATCACCTCATTCTTTGGGGCACACGTGAGGAACACAAATGCGAACAAGCCTGAATGGTCCCCACGACAATATGCAACTGAAAACTCACACCCCAGAAGTGACTCGAACCCATACTCCCAGGAGCAACGCAACTGGTATGTATAAGACGCCTTAATCCACTTGACCATCACGACCGGACATAATGAGGTGATAGCCGAAGCTATTTGAACCACCCCACCGCCGGCACTTGGATGGTAATCTTGGGCATAGCATTTTACCAAATCACCTCATTCTTTGGGGCACACGTGAGGAACACAAATGCGAACAAGCCTGAATGGTCCCCAGGACAATATGCAACTGAAAACTCACACCCCAGAAGTGACTCGAACCCATACTCCCAGGAGCAACGCAACTGGTATGTACAAGACGCCTTAATCCACTTGACCATTACGAGGAGGTGAATGAGTTGATTTGGTAAAATGCTATGCCCAAGATTACCATCCGAGTGCCGGTGGTGGGGTGGTTCAAATAGCTTCGGCTATCACCTCATTATGTCCGGTCGTGATGGTCAAGTGGATTAAGGCGTCTTGTACATACCAGTTGCGTTGCTCCTGGGAGTATGGGTTCGAGTCGCTTCTGGGGTGTGAGTTTTCAGTTGCATATTGTCCTGGGGACCATTCAGGCTTGTTCGCATTTGTGTTCCTCACGTGTGCCCCAAAGAATGAGGTGATTTGGTAAAATGCTATGCCCAAGATTACCATCCGAGTGCCGGCGGTGGGGTGGTTCAAATAGCTTCGGCTATCACCTCATTATGTCCGGTCGTGATGGTCAATTGGATTAAGGCGTCTTGTACATACCAGTTGCGTTGCTCCTGGAAGTATGGGTTCGAGTCACTTCTGGGGTGTGAGTTTTCAGTTGCATATTGTCCTGGGGACCATTCAGGCTTGTTCGCATTTGTGTTCCTCATGTGTGCCCCAAAGAATGAGGTGATTTGGTAAAATGCTATGCCCAAGATTACCATCCGAGTGCCGGCGGTGGGGTGGTTCAAATAGCTTCGGCTATCACCTCATTATGTCCGGTCGTGATGGTCAAGTGGATTAAGGCGTCTTGTACATACCAGTTGCGTTGCTCCTGGGAGTATGGGTTCGAGTCACTTCTGGGGTGTGAGTTTTCAGTTGCATATTGTCCTGGGGACCATTCAGGCTTGTTCGCATTTGTGTTCCTCATGTGTGCCCCAAAGAATGAGGTGATTTGGTAAAATGCTATGCCCAAGATTACCATCCGAGTGCCGGCGGTGGGGTGGTTCAAATAGCTTCTGCTATCACCTCATTATGTCCGGTCGTGATGGTCAAGTGGATTAAGGCGTCTTGTACATACCAGTTGCGTTGCTCCTGGGAGTATGGGTTCGAGTCACTTCTGGGGTGTGAGTTTTCAGTTGCATATTGTCCTGGGGACCATTCAGGCTTGTTCGCATTTGTGTTCCTCACGTGTGCCCCAAAGAATGAGGTGATTTGGTAAAATGCTATGCCCAAATTACCATCCGAGTGCCGGCGGTGGGGTGGTTCAAATAGCTTCGGCTATCACCTCATTATGTCCGGTCGTGATGGTCAAGTGGATTAAGGCGTCTTGTACATACCAGTTGCGTTGCTCCTGGGAGTATGGGTTCGAGTCACTTTTGGGGTGTGAGTATTCCGTTGCATATTGTCCTGGGGACCATTCAGGCTTGTTCGCATTTGTGTTCCTCACGTGTGCCCCAAAGAATGAGGTGATTTGGTAAAATGCTATGCCCAAGATTACCAATCGAGTGCCGGCGGTGGGGTGGTTCAAATAGCTTCGGCTATCACCTCATTATGTCCGGTCGTGATGGTCAAGTGGATTAAGGCGTCTTGTACATACCAGTTGCATTGCTCCTGGGAGTATGGGTTCGAGTCACTTCTGGGGTGTGAGTTTTCAGTTGCATATTGTCCTGGGGACCATTCAGGCTTGTTCGCATTTGTGTTCCTCACGTGTGCCCCAAAGAATGAGGTGATTTGGTAAAATGCTATGCCCAAGATTACCATCCGAGTGCCGGCGGTGGGGTGGTTCAAATAGCTTCGGCTATCACCTCATTATGTCCGGTCGTGATGGTCAAGTGGATTAAGGCGTCTTGTACATACCAGTTGCGTTGCTCCTGGGAGTATGGGTTCGAGTCACTTTTGGGGTGTGAGTTTTCAGTTGCGTATTGTCCTGGGGACCATTCAGGCTTGTTCGCATTTGTGTTCCTCACGAGTGCCCCAAAGAATGAGGTGATTTGGTAAAGTGCTATGCCCAAGATTACCATCCGAGTGCCGGCGGTGGGGTGGTTCAAATAGCTTCAGCTATCACCTCATTATGTCCGGTCGTGATGGTCAAGTGGATTAAGGCGTCTTGTACATACCAGTTGCGTTGCTCCTGGGAGTATGGGTTCGAGTCACTTCTGGGGTGTGAGTTTTCAGTTGCATATTGTCCTGGGGACCATTCAGGCTTGTTCGCATTTTGTGTTCCTCACGTGTGCCCCAAAGAATGAGGTGATTTGGTAAAATGCTATGCCCAAGATTACTATCCGAGTGCCGGCGGTGGGGTGGTTCAAATAGCCTCGGCTATCACCTCATTTTGTCCAGTCCTGATGGTCAAGTGGATTAAGGCGTCTTGTACATACCAGTTGCGTTGCTTCTGGGAGTATGGGTTCGAGTCACTTCTGGGGTGTGAGTTTTCAGTTGCATATTGTCGTGGGGACCATTCAGGCTTGTTCGCATTTTGTGTTCCTCACGTGTGCCCCAAAGAATGAGGTGATTTGGTAAAATGCTATGCCCAAGATTACTATCCGAGTGCCGGCGGTGGGGTGGTTCAAATAGCCTCGGCTATCACCTCATTTTGTCCGGTCGTGATGGTCAAGTGGATTAAGGCGTCTTGTACATACCAGTTGCGTTGCTTCTGGGAGTATGGGTTCGAGTCACTTCTGGGGTGTGAGTTTTCAGTTGCATATTGTCCTGGACACCATTCAGGCTTGTTCGCATTTTGTGTTCCTCACGTGTGTCCCAAAGAATGAGGTGATTTGGTAAAATGCTATGCCCAAGATTACTATCCGAGTGCCGGCGGTGGGGTGGTTCAAATAGCCTCGGCTATCACCTCATTTTGTCCGGTCGTGATGGTCAAGTGGATTAAGGCGTCTTGTACATACCAGTTGCGTTGCTTCTGGGAGTATGGGTTCGAGTCACTTCTGGGGTGTGAGTTTTCAGTTGCATATTGTCCTGGGGACCATTCAGGCTTGTTCGCATTTTGTGTTCCTCACGTGTGCCCCAAAGAATGAGGTGATTTGGTAAAATGCTATGCCCAAGATTACTATCCGAGTGCCGGCGGTGGGGTGGTTCAAATAGCCTCGGCTATCACCTCATTTTGTCCGGTCGTGATGGTCAAGTGGATTAAGGCGTCTTGTACATACCAGTTGCGTTGCTTCTGGGAGTATGGGTTCGAGTCACTTCTGGGGTGTGAGTTTTCAGTTGCATATTGTCCTGGGGACCATTCAGGCTTGTTCGCATTTTGTGTTCCTCACGTGTGCCCCAAAGAATGAGGTGATTTGGTAAAATGCTATGCCCAAGATTACTATCCGAGTGCCGGCGGTGGGGTGGTTCAAATAGCCTCGGCTATCACCTCATTTTGTCCGGTCGTGATGGTCAAGTGGATTAAGGCGTCTTGTACATACCAGTTGCGTTGCTTCTGGGAGTATGGGTTCGAGTCACTTCTGGGGTGTGAGTTTTCAGTTGCATATTGTCCTGGGGACCATTCAGGCTTGTTTGCATTTTGTGTTCCTCACGTGTGCCCCAAAGAATGAGGTGATTTGGTAAAATGCTATGCCCAAGATTACTATCCGAGTGCCGGCGGTGGGGTGGTTCAAATAGCCTCGGCTATCACCTCATTTTGTCCGGTCGTGATGGTCAAGTGGATTAAGGCGTCTTGTACATACCAGTTGCGTTGCTTCTGGGAGTATGGGTTCGAGTCACTTCTGGGGTGTGAGTTTTCAGTTGCATATTGTCCTGGGGACCATTCAGGCTTGTTCGCATTTTGTGTTCCTCACGTGTGCCCCAAAGAATGAGGTGATTTGGTAAAATGCTATGCCCAAGATTACTATCCGAGTGCCGGCTGGGGTGGTTCAAATAGCCTCGGCTATCACCTCATTTTGTCCGGTCGTGATGGTCAAGTGGATTAAGGCGTCTTGTACATACCAGTTGCGTTGCTTCTGGGAGTATGGGTTCGAGTCACTTCTGGGGTGTGAGTTTTCAGTTGCATATTGTCCTGGGGACCATTCAGGCTTGTTCGCATTTTGTGTTCCTCACGTGTGCCCCAAAGAATGAGGTGATTTGGTAAAATGCTATGCTCAAGATTACTATCCGAGTGCCGGCGGTGGGGTGGTTCAAATAGCCTCGGCTATCACCTCATTTTGTCCGTGTGATGGTCAAGTGGATTAAGGCGTCTTGTACATACCAGTTGCGTTGCTTCTGGGAGTATGGGTTCGAGTCACTTCTGGGGTGTGAGTTTTCAGTTGCATATTGTCCTGGGGACCATTCAGGCTTGTTCGCATTTTGTGTTCCTCACGTGTGCCCCAAAGAATGAGGTGATTTGGTAAAATGCTATGCTCAAGATTACTATCCGAGTGCCGGCGGTGGGGTGGTTCAAATAGCCTCGGCAATCACCTCATTTTGTCCGGTCGTGATGGTCAAGTGGATTAAGGCGTCTTGTACATACCAGTTGCGTTGCTTCTGGGAGTATGGGTTCGAGTCACTTCTGGGGTGTGAGTTTTCAGTTGCATATTGTCCTGGGGACCATTCAGGCTTGTTCGCATATATATATATATATATATATATATATATATATATTATTAAATATGACCGAAAAAGTAAGATTAATAATTCTAACACGAATTTTCTCAATCTTTCGTACATTTCGTTTCACTGTTGGAGGTAAATCAAAAATCAATTCTCCAAAATTAATTTTTATTTTTAGTCTGACGCGACACGAGCGCGTTTCGTAAAACTTATTACATTTTCAAAGACTTTAGTTCACAAATACACAACTGAATAGAACTTACGCATCTCCAATTTTATATCTACATTTAGATATATGGCAATTCCACGACCAAGAGATGGCTTCCTGAACCTTGCAGGAATTAACCTCACTGAGGACCAAGTCACTCTCCTAAATCTGGGCATAAACTGTCATGTTATGTCCAGACCGAGTGAGATGGCCCGGAAAGTAGAGTTGGAAATTCTGTTGGACGACATATTCGACCTCGAGACTGAAAAGAAGGTCACTACCAAAGATAGCTTACAAGCAGAACTTATTGCAGAAGGAGGAAAGAATCGAGGCAACTACAGAAGCACCATACTGTCCCCCGAGCTTAAAGCGGCAGCTAAAAGCCTTCGTGAGAACAAGGAGATAGATGTCAGGAGAGGTGACAAGTCGCCAATATATGTCATTCTTAAAAAAGACGAATATCTGGCGAAAATGAACATCATACTCTCTGACCAAACTAAGTTCCAAAGGATAACGAAGGACACTACAGCCGAATTAAAAGCAAAGGTCAACAAACTGATCGTAACTGTGAACGCCAAGAAATCCGGACTCCACCTGCCAAAGATCATTGGGGAATATAAACCTGGATATGCGTATGGAAATGTCAAGACGCACAAGCCTGGAAACCCACTTCGGCCAATCATTAGCCAGATACCCACACCCACGTACAGACTGGCGAAGCGACTCAACGGCCTGCTGACTCCTTATGTTCCTTGCGCCTTCAGCCTGAAGTCTCCAAAGGAATTTGTTGACTTACTGCGGGGCACACGGGCCACAGGGATAAGAGCCTCGTTGGACGTAGAATCGCTGTTTACCAACGTACCTGTGGACGAGACAATCGGAATGATAGCCGACAGAGTGTATCGTGATCCAGCCTGCACTCCTCTTGACATACCAGAAAATATTCTGAGGAAACTACTCCAAGCTTGTAATAAAGAGGCACCCTTCTTGAGCCCGGATGGGCACATGTATAAGCAAGTAGATGGGGTCGCCATGGGTTCTCCCCTAGGTGTCCTGTTTGCAAACTTCTACATGGGTACCATCGAGCAAAAAGTCTTAGTCGACATGAACTTGAAACCGGCCATATACTGCAGGTATGTTGACGACATTTTTACACAGGTACCTGATGTCAGACATCTGCAGGAGCTGAAGGAGTCATTTGAGCAGAGTTCCGTGCTGCGTTTCACTTACGAGATGGAAAAGGATGGGAAGCTGCCCTTTCTAGATGTAACAGTCATGGAAAAGTGCGGAGGTTTCCACACTGCAGTCTACACTAAGGAAACAAACATAGGAATGTGCCTATATGCCAACAGCGACTGCCCAGACAGGTACAAGAGGAGTGTTGTTAACGCATATGTCGACCGTGCTCTCAGCCACAGCTCAGAATGGAAGCAAGTCGACGAAGAACTCTGTAGGGTAAGGCAGGTCCTAGTCAATAATGGCTTCTCCAATGGTTTCGTCGAAGACATCATAAGAAGGAAAGTGCAAAGCCATGCAACCTCTGAAGAGACAACTAACACAACACCTATACCCCCTATTAGACTATTTTACAGGAACTTCTTTTCCACAGCTCATAAAACGGAGGAAAGGGTCCTGAAAGATATTGTTAATAGAAACGTTACCCCTATAGACAAAAATCAGAGGATACAACTGACGATTTACTATAAAACCAGAAAAACGGCCAGCCTACTCATGAGAAACTCTCCAGACACAAAACAGAACGCTTTAAAAGAGACTAACGTCGTCTATGCCTTCAAATGCCCTCTTGGGGACTGTAAGCTCCAAAAAACCCAGTATATAGGCAAGACAACAACATCTCTTTCTAGGCGTTTAACGATGCATAAGCAACAGGGCTCCATTAAGGAACATATAATCTCTTCCCACAACCAAACCATCGCCAGAGAAATCCTAGTAAACAACACAGAAATCATCGATAGATACAGCGATAGCAGGCGGCTTGACGTTTGCGAGGCACTACACATCAAGAAGTCAACACCAGCAATCAACAGCCAATATTGCACAACTATATTCTACCCACCTCAAGACTCCGCTCCAATATAGAAGCATCAAGAAATAAGGACCAATAGGCTTTCTACAAACACTTCTATTCAATATCCATTGTTTCGTGTTCTGTCTTGTGTTGATGAAATTAATACCCTATTAATACTCTTGTTCTGTCTTGTGTTGATGAAATTAATACCCTATTAATACCACATCTTGTTCTGTCTTGTGTTAATGCCACATCACCCCTTCCACCTCACTCAAATGTAGATATAAAATCGGAGATGCGTAAGTTCTATTCAGTTGTGTATTTGTGAACTAAAGTCTTTGAAAATGTAATAAGTTTTACGAAACGCGCTCGTGTCGCGTCAGACTATGAAATAAAAATGAATTTTGGAGAATTGATTTTTGATTTACCTCCAACAGTGAAACGAAATGTACGAAAGATTGAGAAAATTCGTGTTAGAATTATTAATCTTACTTTTTCGGTCATATTTAATAATATATGTCTACAGGAAAGACTGCTACCAAAATATACTAATATATATATATATATATTATATTATATATATATATATATATATATAATATATATATATATATATATATATATATATATTATATATATATATATATATATATATATATTATATATATAATATATATATATATAAGCGTGTAGACTGACTAGAGTATGTAACCAGTCAGTGTAGAGATTTACCATATAAGTGATCCAGCCTGTCGATTCTATATAATCGTTCAGGCGGGATTAATGCCATAGAGTACCGTAAAATTATAATCATTAGAGGTAGGCAGGGATGTCAGTGGGGACCCCTGAAGTCTGTGTAGGTAGTTGCACACTACTTGGTGATATAATTTTCATTGATTATGTGAATGCCATTTCTATGTGTTCATTTGCATGTATATGTACTGTGTTGTGTGGTAAGTCAGTAGGGGTGATTGCTGACTGATTGCCTAATGATGTCATTAGCATGTGGGGTATGCTGACGGCATCATTATGTTGCAGATTTGTGCAGTGTTGTTATCAGTTTATACGATACTATTGCCCCAGGAACTGTGTTGAGGGTTTAAGGGACCTCTAGGATTATTTAGGGAAATTCACAGTACTTAATGAGAGCAGGCAATTGATGGGTTAATTGCCTGGCTGAGGTATGTGTGTGTTCACAGTAGCCCTTTGCAATCGGGTGCAAGAAGATAAAGGGGGCAGTAATATTAGTATACTTGTGTGTGTTGCACAACCGTGCGTCATTATTGTGTGGGCACAGTAATTAGCGAGTTGCAGTAGCCGCAACCATATGTGGGCAGTGCTGTTATGATGTTGCATGCCATTGTAGTGTGACCTATGTAACGCTGGGGTCACTTTGTTTCTTTAAGTTATGTTGAGGACTTAAGGATTCAGTGAGTTAATTAAGGGGTAATTAACTGGATAAGGGGTGCACACTTAGTATTGTGGAGTGAGTGGGGGCTGTTAGGAAAGAACAGTGTTGAACGAGAATGAGATACGTCTCGGGAGCAATTAATTATCCATGTGACAATTAATTGACCACTCTAGCTAATTATGTAATTAGCCTTCTCATCATGAAATCACGTAGTGGGAGAGGATCTGTCAGAGTCTGTCAGTACTTGTGTTAACGTAATATGCTCGAGACTAATTACCTTTCAGGGGTATAGTAATTAGTGGCTCATGTTAATTAGTGGAGTAATTAACATTGGAGAGCTCCGGTGACTTGGTAAAGTGAGGTCATAGAGCTAGCATAAATCGTTGTATTAATCATATCCTGTCTGAGGACAGTGGATTATTGGCACATCTTGTTAATTAGGGTAATTAACTCCTTTCCCGTGAATTCACAGTGTTTGACGAGACCTGCTTAGGCAGTGCGGAGTGAGACGTATTTCTGGATGATTAATTATCGGTCCTAGTGACAGTTAATTAATGGCTCAGTAATTAGTGCCTTAATTAGGGTAATTACCACTCACTCGTAATTTTTTGACACAGACTGTGGAGAAGCTACCAAGTTAGGGTAGGCTTAGTTAACGTAACTCAATGGGGATGTAATTAGTGGTCCGTTTGACCTTAATTGAGAATTACTCACTGAATACTTGCAAGGAGTCAAGTGTGGTGTAATATGTTGAGTTATTGTTAACACGAGAGAGACAAGTGTTAATGATTAACGTAGTGACGTGTAAAGGCAACAGTCACAGTGGAGATTCAACCTCTCCTAAAAAAATTTAGGAGAGGTTGTGTTAACCGGAGCTCCTGAGTGTTGTTATATTATCATTGCAATATGGAAGTTGTAGTTAAGGACCTGGTGACTCTAGTGGGAGCCCTGAGGACAGAGTTGGACTTTCTGCGGGAGGAGGTGCGTCAGCTGAAAGAACAACGAGAAGTAACGAAGGAGGAGACCAGCAGTAAAGGGACCTCGTCTTGGAGAGTTGTGAAAGACAGGGGCCTTAAGAAGACTTTGATAAAGCCGCCTTCAAACGCCATAGCAACTTCTAATTCATTTGACGTTTTGGAGGACGAGTGCTGTGGAGAGACTGTGGATCGCGCAAAAGGGAAAGCAACGAAGAGAAAGGAAGCGCAGGCCCCTCAGAAAGTAAAGGAAGTACCTAAGCAAACATTAGTTGTGGGAGATTCCCAGACAAGGTATTTGGATAGAACGTTTTGTGCTAGAGATAGGGGGAACAGGTTAAGGGTTTGCTATCCCGGAGCTGGCATTGGTGATATTATAAACAACATGAAAGATATGGCTGGTAATGGGAACAATCCCATTATTTGCATTAGCGTGGGAGGAAATGATGTTGGTCGAGTTAGGAGTGAGGAACTGATTCAGAGGTATAAAACAGCCATAGAGTTAGTTAGGAGCAAGGGAGGAATCCCGATCATATGTGGCATTCTTCCAAGAAAGGGAGTGGGAAATGAATGGATATCGAGGGCACTTGGTGTCAATTGCCGGCTGGAAAGATATTGCAAATCAAATGCAATATCTTTCATAGACAACTGGGAACACTTCTATGGAAGAAATGAAATGTATGCTCGTGATGGGGTGCATCTATCGAGAGCTGGGGTTGTTGCTGTTGCGAACTCGTTAGAAGAAGTGGTTAGAGGTGTTTGTTTGGGTTTAAACTGTTAGTAGATAGAGGTATGGGAATTGATTTGGAGGAAGGAGGTAATAAAAGTATGTGTTTGTGGGAGAAAGGAATTGGCAAAACGATCAGGGAAAGAGAAGGTCCGCAAAATAACAATTCACTTAGGGTATATTACACTAACAGTAGAAGTCTAAGAAATAAAATTAACGAATTAAATGCTCTTGTCTGCACAGAAAAAATAGATATTATTGCACTTACCGAAACGTGGATGAATGTAGAAAATAGAGAACTATTAGCTGAATATCAAATATATGGATTTAAACTATTTCACACAGATAGATATATTAGACGAGGAGGTGGAGTAGCCATATATGTTAGGGACAATTTGAAATGTAGTCTCAAAGAGGGAATCAAAACAGAGCCACACACAGAAACTATTTGGATTGAATTAAACGAAAAAGCTAATAATATTATAATAGGAGTAATATATAGGCCACCAAATTTAGACAGAATGGAAGCAAAGCATCTATGGGATGAAATATCTAGAGCATCTAGATCTAACAGTATTTATGTCATTGGTGACTTTAATTTTAGCGGAATAAACTGGTTGAACAAAACAGGGAATAGTGAAGCAGAAGATTTTCTAGAATTAATTGACGATTGCTTTCTTACGCAACACATTAAGGAACCAACACGGGAAAATAATATTTTAGATTTAGTGTTAACTAACAGGGAAACGCAAATTAATGACATCGAAATAGGGAGTGAGCTAGGGAGCAGTGATCACAAAGAAATCAGATTTAGCATAGAATGGAATAGACCAGTAGGAGAAAATTCTGTTAAAGTGCCAGATTTTCGAAAAGCTGATTTTAATAGCCTAAGAAATTTTTTGGGTCAAATTGATTGGAAAGTCTTGGGTATGGGGTGTGGGCCGGTCTTGGAGCGAGACATGAACCCAGCGATAGGTGACTTAAATGGGGATTTCGATGTGGATTCAATATATAACTTATTTAAGAATATTCTAAACAAAGCACAGGAACGTAGTATACCATACAAATTGAATAGATCGAATACTAATGACCCAAAGTGGATAACAAAGAATTTGAAGAACCTTATAGGTAAAAAGAGAGCTTGGTACAAAAGGATTAAAAATGGGGAGGTCACTTTAGAACAGGAATTCGTACAACTGGTTAGAAATGTTAAAAAAGAGATAAGGAAAGCAAAAAGAAACTATGAAGTTCGCATAGCAGGGCAAACAAAGACAAATCCTAAAGGGTTTTTTCAGTTATATCGTACTAAGACTAAGGAAAGGATAGGTCCATTAAAAACTGAGACAGGTCAAATAACAGATAGTGATGAAGAGATGAGTAGTATTTTTAATAAATATTTTGTATCTGTATTTACTAAAGAGGAACTTAACAATATGCCTTCAGCCGAACAAGTCTATGTGGGTGGGGACGAGGACAGGTTGACGAGTTTAGCAGTTACCAGGGAGGATGTTCTTAAACAAATAGTAAAACTCAAACCAAACAAATCCCCAGGGCCGGATGAAGTGTTTGCCAGGGTGCTTAAAGAATGCAAAGAGGAGCTTTGTGACCCACTGTCAACCATATTTAATAAATCAATAGAGTCAGGCAGAGTGCCAGAGTTTTGGAAAGTTGCTAATGTGATACCAGTTTTTAAGAAAGGAGATAGATCACTTGCGTCTAACTATCGACCAATTAGCCTAACGTCTATTGTGGGAAAGTTACTCGAATCTATAATAGCAAATAAAATTCGTCTTCATCTTGAAAAACATAAATTAATAATTGAATCGCAACATGGTTTTATAAATGGCCGTTCATGTTTAACAAATTTGTTATCTTTTTATTCTAGCATTGTTGAGGCAGTTGATAGTGGTAAGGATTGCGATGTTGTATACCTTGACTTTAGCAAAGCTTTTGATACAGTGCCACATGAAAGACTGATTAAAAAGATAGAGTCTCATGGTATTGGGGGTGCTATATTAAGCTGGATTAGGGCATGGCTATACCAAAGGAAACAGAGAGTTAGTATAAATGGAATCAAGTCAGAGTGGGAAAATGTTGTAAGTGGAGTGCCTCAAGGCTCTGTCCTGGGACCTCTGTTGTTTATAATATATATAAATGATTTAGATTCAGGTTTGAGTAGCAACATTTGCAAATTTGCCGATGATACGAAAATCGGTAGGGAAATTAATTCGGAGGAGGACTCACTATCACTTCAAGTTGATCTAGACAGGGTTTTGAAATGGTCAAAGGATTGGCAGATGCAGTTTAATGCTGATAAATGTAAAGTTCTGAGGTTAGGTAATGATGATAGAGTTACAAGATACGAGCTAGATGGTGTTGTGATTGCGAAGTCGGATTGCGAAAGGGATCTGGGAGTTATGATTAGTAAGAATTTAAAACAAAAGGATCAATGCATAAATGTTCGTAATAAGGCAAATCGGACACTTGGATTTATTAATCGCAGCGTTAGTAACAAGACACCTGGTGTGGTTCTCAAGCTATATCTTGCTCTAGTTAGGCCCCATTTAGATTATGCAGTTCAGTTTTGGTCGCCATATTATAGAATGGATATAAATTCACTTGAACGTGTCCAGCGTAGGATGACTAAGTTAATTCCCCAAATTAGAAATCTTTCATATGAAGAAAGATTAACAAAGCTTAAGTTGCATTCACTGGAAAGGCGAAGAGTTAGGGGTGACATGATAGAGGTTTACAAGTGGATGAATGGACATAACCGGGGGGATATTAATAGGGTATTAAAAGTATCAACACAGGACAGAACACGAAACAATGGGTATAAATTGGATAAGTTTAGATTTAGGAAAGACTTGGGTAAATACTGGTTCAGTAACAGGGTTGTTGATTTGTGGAACCAATTGCCGCGCAACATTGTGGAGGTGGGGTCCCTCGAGTGTTTCAAGCACGGGTTGGACAAGTATATGAGTGGGATTGGGTGGTTATAGAATAGGAGCTGCCTCGTATGGGCCAATAGGCCTTCTGCAGTTACCTTTGTTCTTATGTTCTTATGTTCTTATGGAGGAATTGTCAAGTGAAGACTAACGTAGTGTTAACGATTTAACGAGCTGTCGTTAATTGAGTGATTAACGTAAGGGGTTGACAGTCTGTTATGATCGGAGTCAATTGCGCTGTAATTAAGTTTCCGTAATTCGTTGGACTGATCAGCTCTGTCTGCGGACAGAGTGATTAAGCACTCGTAGCTAATTAAAGATAATTAGTAATCGCCACTTAGTGAATTCACCAGGTGTTGATGTTGTTGTTTACACGGAGTATTTGAACATTGTTTGTGATTACCGTAGTACAATGTTGCTGACTGCTGTGATCAGTCAATTAACGTAATTAATCACTTAAGGCAATTTCTTTTGATTGTCGTCTGGTGACGAGAGTAGAGTCATCTAGGGATCTGTGGAGCTGTGTCCCAGAATCCCGCCTTGCCTATCTTTGTTACTTACAACAGGGCAACTTCTTAGTGGGAGTTGCAAAGTGTTCACATGGGGTTGTGATAGGGGGGAGTCACTGTTGGACTCCCGCCTAGTTACGTGGGTCTCTCCTGGGGGGCGGGAGGACCCCTAAGTTTGTGATTATAGTAGCTGTCAGGGAAACCGAGACACTATTGATTGCCTGCTTGTGTCTTTGTTTCAGTGGATCCTTCATTTGTTCAGTTAGTTCATGTTGTCAGCCCGAAGTGTCAGCAAGATGGAGCCTGCTGTCACTTCTCGAGGGGCTGTTGAATGGCTGTGTTGCAAATGCCACTTGCTGTACAATAACGTAACCATTCGCTGTGGTGTAACTTAGTCTGTGATATTTTTCTTTGTTTTGCAATATTGCGTCATCAGTGGGCACACCTGTGTTCAGGTTAGTTCAGTATACAGCCTCACAGTAAGGGTTGCTATGTAGCTGGTTGTTATCGTGCCACTGGATTGACATTAACGTAATGTAAACTCGGTAATGTAGTAGTTAGTCTCTTGTTATTAATAAATTGTTATGTTATAGAAAACAGTCTTTGATGTCAACCCTTCAACCATATTATTGCACCATATTTCTGCATATTATTAAATGTTGATGTGATCTTGATAAGGCGGCTGTTCTTGGGAATTCGAATTCCAATTCATAGCGCCACATCAAATATTTATATTTGATTGTGAGAACCCGTCGGTTACCCTTTATTAGTTTTAACGTCCTGTTTAACTAGGAGGAGCCAGCGGCCTATTGTGGACAGGTTTTCACCCTTGGTGGTGGAGGCCTGGCGGTTTGCTCCCGCTTTTCGTTTTTCTATTGGACTCATGCTTAACTGCTGAGAGCAGACTTTAAACTTGTAGTCCACCTCCTAAGGGAGGTAGGCGTAGAGAAAAATCTCACAGCTGGCGCCCAACGTGGGGCTATGCAACTTGGGTTCGAGCCCATGAAGTGTAGTCTTATTGATTTTTAAAGTAACATAAGATATTGTTGCAGAATATTGTGGAACAGTATTGTTGGAGGTATGTTTTGTTCACGGTTGTCACACGTAGGTACAGACACCACACACAGACAGTATGAAAGAGGTATTTCATGGTAGATATGGGGAAATCTGTCTGGCTTTTTGTGGCTGCTAGCTAGGGGACATTGACACACTCATTTGGTGAGGGGTGTTAGCTCAGCAGCAGGTGTCGTGGACACCAAGCCAGCGTGCAACAGGGGTTGCAAGAGTGCACTCAGGATCTGCCTGAGGTGCAAGACACCACCTACCTGAGGGTAGAAGAAGCTTCTAGAAGTGACCTCAAGAGTGAGAGGCCTTATTGGACGACACTGTAGTTGTCAAGGGTGTGATAGGAGTGTAGTTGTTATTACACGGTAGGATCTTAGTGGGAGGTCGCGCCACCAGAGTAGGATCCGAGTAGACTTCTTTAGAGAAGGGGAGTAATTCATCTGTAGTTAGACAGGTGATGAAATTTCTTGCCAGAGTGGGGACTGTACAACCCCAGGAAGAATTCATGGTAGTCACTAGAGAGGTTGAGCAGAGGCTCCCGTTTGCAGAGGTGACAGCAAGGCCGAGTTCGAGCCTGATGGTGAGAGCGTAGCAAGTCAGTGCTGGCTCAAGTGCAGATTGCAAGGAGGCAATCTCACACAGGGAAGGGAAGCCAAACCCACCCTAGTGCACTTAACCCGGTGACAAGGTATGAAGGTAAAGATGCCTAGCTTGGCAGTTCTGAGAAAGACTATTCGATGGATGCATACATCGATCGCCTTTTGAAGAAAGGCTGCCAATGCAAGATGGCAAAGGTCATTTTGGGTTGGTGATTTTCCATGGTTTAGATCCCCAGCAGCATAATGATTTTGTTCTTTAAGGGGTGGTAAAGGCCTTGGTAAAGGGTTATAGTAGATCTGCAGAGGGAATGCTGATCACATTACAAGTTAGATTCAGGGAGAAATTGACAAGAGAGTTTGACAGATGTCAAAAGTTTCGCTTGAGTCTTTGTTAGAGTAGCGAGACCTAGGAGAAGCAAGGGAGGGACCCCAGGCTCAGTAGGGGAGCATAGGTACTTGTAGAAGAGGGTTTTCTCCCAGATAGTTCAGTCGGTAGAGCAAAACCGGCTGGTGTTGGGCAGTTGGACAGTGAGAGTGATCCTGTCAACTTGTTGCTAGGTCAGGTGGAGGATTGACAGTAATTCTTTTGTAGGCTGAGGGGAGTGTAGAAGTGCTTCACCGGTAAGGCCACACCAATGTGTTGCTCATGTGTCCAGTATGACATAGACCGAGGATGGAAGTGGGAGGTTCAGTGATGGAAATGGTTGCGAGGTGTTGAACCGGCCAGGACCAGAGCTGGAGCCGAACATGTTGCCACTCCAAGGTCGGGCAGCACCACCAGGGTGATCTGGTGGTAGTGCACAGAGACTCTCAGGCCAGGGATGTATAGGAAACAGAGTTTCACACTCCACACTTGTTTAGCTAGTACACCTGTTGGGCAGGTGTGTGCAGAAAAACAGGCTGGTGTTTTAAATGTATTTTCCTTGCAGGAAAATATATTCTTTAGTGGGAGGTTGTGTGAGGGATCTAGATCCTCAGCTAGTTTTCCTAGTTTTTAGATTAGGCTAGGCACTCTAGAAACTGAAGCTTTCAAAATAACATATGCTTGTTGGGTGTTGAATGAAAGCTTATGTAACGAACTATCATGTGTGAGTAGTTAGAAGTCTGTGATTGCTCTGTAGAGAGAATTACAGAGATTTTCCTGTTTCTGTGAAATAGGATGGGAATTGAGAGTGAAGTGGTGTAGGGAGGTACTTGACTCCCCCAACGGTTTTACAGGAGGAGGGGAGAGAGAGTGGAGTGAACGTTGCCCCCCCCACCATGTGAGACATCGCGCCAGTCCTAGGCCACCCGCTCCTTGTGACGTCACGGGACGCCGCAGGGCGAGGCCATCTGTGATTGGTTTAGGCATCTCTGCTCCTTGCTGAGTTTTGGCGCGAACAGCTGTGATTGGGACCGGCATGAGGGAACAGTGCCGGCTTAGTGCTGATTGGTCAACATAGGTAGGGGGGGAGAGATGGGCATTTTGAGTTCCCTTAGCCCGCTAAATCTTCAGTTTGAATTGGGCGGCCAGGGAAGGAAGGAGTTTTTGGTGGGGGTGGCACGCCAGCCACCTCCACCCCCTGTTAATCGCTTCTGTCGTCCAAATTACTTGATTGGTGGCACTCCTGCCATCAGGGGTTGTATCAAGGCCCAATTAAGTGAATTGCGGCCAGGGATTTACGGAAGAAACAGTAAAAAGCTAAGAGACAGTTGACTGTGTGAACGCATGAGGCAGGCTGGCAGAGCCTCATGGTGTAACAGCTGGATCGAGTATCCTGTCTAGTGGCAATGGACAATTGATGTTGGGCAGTGTACGTGTATGTGATATTACAGGCCCATGTGGGACTTTGCATTCCGCCAGGCTGCGTCAGTATGGGGACGCCGCCGGCCATTGTCACCACAGTGTTGAGCCAGGCAGGCTCTAGTCTGATGAGGTTGTGATTCCCCAGCCGTGTGGGTACTCCTGTGGGCGGCACCCATGTGCGCGCCCGCCCGCGGGTGGAGGCCACCCACCCAGGCACCCACCCCGGCCAAACACCACCCCGCCCGCCAGCCCGGCTTGTGGGGTGTTATGACGTCATGCGCTACCCGTGGCCACCCGCACGCCGGCCACCCCAGGCCACCCAACACCCCTCTCTCAGCTCGGGAGGGGCGCTGTGGCCGCATGCCTTGGCCACATGCCTTGGCCACTTTCCCTGGACATTCTAGGGCCACACCTCGCACGAGGAGCAAGCTAGGTGTTTACAGCCAGAGAGGTAGTGACCAGGGAAAGGATTGTTGAGGATTTAAGGAGCCGTGAGTACAATAAAAGTTGTTACAGTGAGGAAGCAGCTGAGAGACAGCTGTCTGTACTGTCGTCCAGGTGACTGGTTGGGATGTACCTGGAGATGGATGTTGTACACGGTACCACACAAGTAGTTATATATATATATATATATATATATATATATATATATTATATATATATATATATATATATATATATGTCGTTTGTATATGTCGACATATATATATATATGTCGTTTGTATATGTCGACATATATATATATATGTCGTTAATTTCATCAACACAAGACAGAACAAGAGTATTAATACTCTTGTTCTGTCTTGTGTTGATGAAATTAATGCCCTATTAATACCACATCTTGTTCTGTCTTGTGTTAATGCCACATCACCCCTTCCACCTCACTCAAATGTAGATATAAAATCGGAGATGCGTAAGTTCTATTCAGTTGTGTATTTGTGAACTAAAGTCTTTGAAAATGTAATAAGTTTTACGAAACGCGCTCGTGTCGCGTCAGACTATGAAATAAAAATGAATTTTGGAGAATTCATTTTTGATTTACCTCCAACAGTGAAACGAAATGTACGAAAGATTGAGAAAATTCGTGTTAGAATTATTAATCTTACTTTTTCGGTCATATTTAATAATATATGTCTACAGGAAAGACTGCTACCAAAATATACTAATATTAAAGCGCACGACCCAGCAGCAAGGAATCAAGCCTTCACGATAAAATAACGCCAAGATCTGATTCGTGATCAGATATACAAGGCAGAGAATAAAATCAAAGACAACAAAACGCAACTACTTCATGCTACAAACGAGTGGAGAAATAGCAACACCGACGATAGTATCCGTACCCGCATTGAACAACACCTCGACATCCTCACAGACCAACATCACCTCAGCACTGAAACAAGGATTATCAAGAAACTAACAACATTATATGTAGGACCTATGGCAATTCCACGACCAAGAGATGGCTTCCTGAACCTTGCAGGAATTAACCTCACTGAGGACCAAGTCACTCTCCTAAATCTGGGCATAAACTGTCATGTTATGTCCAGACCGAGTGAGATGGCCCGGAAAGTAGAGTTGGAAATTCTGTTGGACGACATATTCGACCTCGAGACACAAAAGAAGGTCACTACCAAAGATACCTTACAAGCAGAACTTATTGCAGAAGGAGGAAAGAATCGAGGCAACTACAGAAGCACCATACTGTCCCCCGAGCTTAAAGCGGCAGCTAAAAGCCTTCGTGAGAACAAGGAGATAGTTGTCAGGAGAGGTGACAAGTCGCCAATATATGTCATTCTTAAAAAAGACGAATATCTGGCGAAAATGAACATCATACTCTCTGACCAAACTAAGTTCCAAAGGGTAACGAAGGACACTACAGCCGAATTAAAAGCAAAGGTCAACAAACTGATCGAAACTGTGAACGCCAAGAAATCCGGACTCCACCTGCCAAAGATCATTGGGGAATATAAACCTGGATATGCGTATGGAAATGTCAAGACGCACAAGCCTGGAAACCCACTTCGGCCAATCATTAGCCAGATACCCACACCCACGTACAGACTGGCGAAGCGACTCAACGGCCTGCTGACTCCTTATGTTCCTTGCGGCTTCAGCCTGAAGTCTCCAAAGGAATTTGTTGACTTACTGCGGGGCACACGGGCCACAGGGATAAGAGCCTCGTTGGACGTAGAATCGCTGTTTACCAACGTACCTGTGGACGAGACAATCGGAATGATAGCGGACAGAGTGTATCGTGATCCAGCCTGTACTCCTCTTGACATACCAGAAAATATTCTGAGGAAACTACTCCAAGCTTGTACTAAAGAGGCACCCTTCTTGAGCCCGGATGGTCACATGTATAAGCAAGTAGATGGGGTCGCCATGGGTTCTCCCCTAGGTGTCCTGTTTGCACACTTCTACATGGGTACCATCGAGCAAAAAGTCTTAGTCGACATGAACTTGAAACCGGCCATATACTGCAGGTATGTTGACGACATTTTTACACAGGTACCTGATGTCAGACATCTGCAGGAGCTGAAGGAGGCATTTGAGCAGAGTTCCGTGCTGCGTTTCACTTACGAGATGGAAAAGGATGGGAAGCTGCCCTTTCTAGATGTAACTGTCATGGAAAAGGGCGGAGGTTTCCACACTGCAGTCTGCACTAAGGAAACAAATATAGGAATGTGCCTAAATGCCAACAGCGACTGCCCAGACAGGTACAAGAGGAGTGTTGTTAACGCATATGTCGACCGTGCTCTAAGCCACAGCTCAGAATGGAAGCAAGTCGACGAAGAACTCTGTAGGGTAAGGCAGGTCCTAGTCAATAACGGCTTCTCCAATGGTTTCGTCGAAGACATCATAAGAAGGAAAGTGAAAAGCCATGCAACCTCTGAAGAGACAACTAACACAACACCTATACCCCCTATTAGACTATTTTACAGGAACTTCTTTTCCACAGCTCATAAAACGGAGGAAAGGGTCCTGAAAGATATTGTTAATAGAAACGTTATCCCTACAGACAAAAATCAGAGGATACAACTGACGATTTACTATAAAACCAGAAAAACGGCCAGCCTACTCATGAGAAACTCTCCAGACACAAAACAGAACGCTTTAAAAGAGACTAACGTCGTCTATGCCTTCAAATGCCCTCTTGGGGACTGTAAGCTCCAAAAAACCCAGTATATAGGCAAGACAACAACATCTCTTTCTAGGCGTTTAACGATGCATAAGCAACAGGGCTCCATTAAGGAACATATAATCTCTTCCCACAACCAAACCATCGCCAGAGAAATCTTAGTAAACAACACAGAAATCATCGATAGATACAGCGATAGCAGGCGGCTTGACGTTTGCGAGGCACTACACATCAAGAAGTCAACACCAGCAATCAACAGCCAATTATTACACAACTATATTCTACCCACCTCAAGACTCCGCTCCAATATAGAAGCATCAAGAAATATGGACCAATAGGCTTTCTACAAACACTTCTATTCAATATACATTGTTTCGTGTTCTGTCTTGTGTTGATGAAATTAATACCCTATTAATACTCTTGTTCTGTCTTGTGTTGATGAAATTAATACCCTATTAATACCACATCTTGTTCTGTCTTGTGTTAATGCCACATCACCCCTTCCACCTCACTGAAATGTAGATATAAAATCGGAGATGCGTAAGTTCTATTCAGTTGTGTATTTGTGAACTAAAGTCTTTGAAAATGTAATAAGTTTTACGAAATGCGCTCGTGTCGCGTCAGACTAGAAATAAAAATGAATTTTGGAGAATTGATTTTTGATTTACCTCCAACAGTGAAACGAAATGTACGAAAGATTGAGAAAATTCGTGTTAGAATTATTAATCTTACTTTTTCGGTCATATTTAATAATATATATATATATATATATATATAATATATATATATATATATATATATATATATATATATATATTATATATATATATATATTATATATATATATATATATATATATATATTATATATATTATATATACATATATATATATATTTATATAAGTGTGTAGAATGACTAGAGTATGTAACCAGTCAGTGTAGAGATTTACCATATAAGTGATCCAGCCTGTCGATTCTATATAATCGTTCAGGCGGGATTAATGCCATAGAGTACCGTAAAATTATAATCATTAGAGGTAGGCAGGGATGTCAGTGGGGACCCCTGAAGTCTGTGTAGGTAGTTGCACACTACTTGGTGATATAATTTTCATTGATTATGTGAATGCCATTTCTATGTGTTCATTTGCATGTATATGTACTGTGTTGTGTGGTAAGTCAGTAGGGGTGATTGCTGACTGATTGCCTAATGATGTCATTAGCATGTGGGGTATGCTGACGGCATTATTATGTTGCAGATTTGTGCAGTGTTGTTATCAGTTTATACGATATTATTGCCCCAGGAACTGTGTTGAGGGTTTAAGGGACCTCTAGGATTATTCAGGGAAATTCACAGTATTTTTTTTTTTTTTTTTTTTTGAGATATATACAAGAGTTGTTACATTCTTGTACAGCCACTAGTACGAGTAGCGTTTCGGGCAAGTCCTTAATCCTATGGTCCCTGGAATACGATCCCCTGCCGCGAAGAATCGTTTTTTCATCCAAGTACACACATTTTACTGTTGCGTTAAACAGAGGCTACAGTTAAGGAATTGCGCCCAGTAAATCCTCCCCGGCCAGGATACGAACCCATGACATAGCGCTCGCGGAACGCCAGGCGAGTGTCTTACCACTACACCACGGAGACTGCAAGAGAGCAGGCAATTGATGGGTTAATTGCCTGGCTGAGGTATGTGTGTGTTCACAGTAGTCCTTTGCAATCGGGTGCAAGAAGATAAGGGGGCAGTAATATTAGTATACTTGTGTGTGTTGCACAACCGTGCGTCATTATTGTGTGGGCACAGTAATTAGCGAGTTGCAGTAGCCGCAACCATATGTGGGCAGTGCTGTTATGATGTTGCATGCCATTGTAGTGTGACCTATGTAACACTGGGGTCACTTTGTTTCTTTAAGTTATGTTGAGGACTTAAGGATTCAGTGAGTTAATTAAGGGGTAATTAACTGGATAAGGGGTGCACACGTAGTATTGTGGAGTGAGTGGGGGCTGTTAGGAAAGAACAGTGTTGAAGGAGAATGAGATACGTCTCGGGAGCAATTAATTGTCCATGTGACAATTAATTGACCACTCTAGCTAATTATGTAATTAGCCTTCTCATCATGAATTCACGTAGTGGGAGAGGATCTGTCAGAGTCTGTCAGTACTTGTGTTAACGTAATATGCTCGAGACTAATTACCTTTCAGGGGTATAGCAATTAGTGGCTCATGTTAATTAGTGGAGTAATTAACATTGGAGAGCTCCGGTGACTTGGTAAAGTGAGGTCATAGAGCTAGCATAAATCGTTGTATTAATCATATCCTGTCTGAGGACAGTGGATTATTGGCACATCTTGTTAATTAGGGTAATTAACTCCTTTCCCGTGAATTCACAGTGTTTGACAAGACCTGCTTAGGCAGTGCGGAGTGAGACGTATTTCTGGATGATTAATTATCGGTCCTGGTGACAGTTAATTAATGGCTCAGTAATTAGTGCCTTAATTAGGGTAATTACCACTCACTCGTAATTTTTTGACACAGACTGTGGAGAAGCTACCAAGTTAGGGTAGGCTTAGTTAACGTAACTCAATGGGGATGTAATTAGTGGTCCGTTTGACCTTAATTGAGAATTACTCACTGAATACTTGCAAGGAGTCAACCCAGCAAACAATTTTAGGTTGCCACAACATATCTGGAAAGTATTTGAAAGTATTGGAAACGTTTGTTTTATCGTATCAGATACGATATTGTGTGTGGACTTAAATAGGTTTCCAAAACTTATAACCAAGACATATGTATCTAACACTAATTTGAGATGTTGTGGCAACTTTACACTCCTAACATGAGTCATTCATAATCCATTCATATACCAATATGAATCTCTTATGAAAGGTTTGAGCCAATAATCTGAACCCTTTTCACATCTTTGTGTTTAAAGTTAAATTTCTTGAAATTAAATTATATTTTATATTATATTATTTTTATTATATTTTATATTATATTATTTTTTTCAATTTAAATATTAAAACCAATTTAAGGGTAAAAAAAATCTAATAATGTATAGTTCTTTTATTATTTACTAACAATTATAATTATTTACTAACGGAGAGAGGGGAGGCTGTACGGCGGAGAGTGGCGGCTGTGGCGGACAGTGGCGGCGGTGGCGGATAGTGGCGGCGGGGACAGTGGCGGAGGCGGGCGGACAGTGGCGGCGGGCGGACAGTAGCGGCGGTGGCGGATAGTGGCGGCGGGCGGACAGTGGCGGCGGTGGCGGATAGTGGCGGCGGGCGGACAGTGGCGGCGGGCGGACAGTGTCGGCGGGCGGACAGTGGCAGCGGGCGGACAGTGGCGTCGGGCGGACAGTGGCGGCGGTGGCGGATAGTGGCGGCGGGCGGACAGTGGCGGCGGGCGGACAGTGGCGGCGGTGGCGGATAGTGGCGGCGGGCGGACAGGGCGGCGGCGGGCGGACAGTGGCGGCGGGAGGACAGTGGCGGCGGTGGCGGATAGTGGCGGCGGGCGGACAGTGGCGGCGGGCGGACAGTGGCGGCTGTGGCGGATAGTGGCGGCGGGCGGACCGTGGCGGCTTTGGCGGCGGTGGTGGACAGTGGCGGCGGGCGGACAGTGGCGGCGGCGGGCGGACAGTGGCGGCGGCGGGCGGACAGTGGCGGCGGCGGGCGAACAGTGGCGGCGGCGGGCGGACAGTGGAGGCGGCGGGCGGACAGGGGAGGCGGCAGGCGGACAGTGGAGGCGGCGGGTGGACAGTGGAGGCGGCGGGCGGACAGTGGAGGCGGCGGGCGGACAGTGGTGGCGGCGGGCGGACAGTGGTGGCGGCGGGCGGACAGTGGTGGCGGCGGGCGGACAGTGATGGCGGCGGGCGGACAGTGGTGGCGGCGGGCGGACAGTGGTGGCGGCGGGCGGACAGTGGTGGCGGTGGCAGACAGTGGTGGCGGTGGCGGACAGTGGCGGCGGTGGCGGACAGTGACGGCGGTGGCGGACAGTGGCGGCGGTGGCGGACAGTGGCGGCGGTGGCGGACACTGGCGGCTGTGTCTGGCGGTGGTGGCGGGCGGTGGCGGGTGGCGGCGTCTGTGATGAGTGGTGGCGGCTGGCGGTGGTGGGTGGTGGCGGCGGTGGTGGTGGGTGGTGGTGGCGGCGGTGGTGGTGGGTGGTGGTGGCGGCGGCGGCTGGTGGTGGTGGGTGGTGGCGGCGGTGGTGGTGGTGGGTGGTGGTGGTGGTGGGTGGTGGTGGCGGTGGCGGCTGGTGGTGGTGGGTGGTGGTGGCGGTGGTGGTGGGTGGTGGTGGCGACGGCGGCGGGTGGTGGGTGGCGGCGGCGGCTGGTGGTGGTGGGTGGTGGCGGCGGGTGGTGGGTGGTGGCGGCTGTGGTGGGTGGTGGCGGGCGGTGGCGGGCGGTGGCGGGCGGTGGCGGGCGGTGGCGGGCGGTGGCGGGCGGCGGCGGCTGTGGTGGGTGGTGACGATCGGCGGTGGTGGGGGCTGGTGGCGGCTGGCGGTGGCGGCTTGCGGTGGCGACTGTGGCAACGGGCGGTGACGGCTGATAGCGGGCGGTGGTGGTGGCTGGTGGCAGGTGGTGGTGGCGGTGGTGGCGGCTGGTGGTGGCGGCTGGTGGTGGTGGCAGCTGGTGGCGGTGATGGCGGCTGGTGGTGGTGGCAGCTGGTGGCGGTGATGGCGGCTGGTGGTGGTGGCAGTTGGTGGCGGTGATGGCGGCTGGTGGTGGCGGCTGGTGGTGGTGGCAGCTGGTGGCGGCTGGTGGTGGGTGGTGGCGGGTGGCGGCTGGTGGTGGGTGGTGGCGGGTGGCGGCTGGTGGTGGGTGGTGGCGGGTGGCGGCTGGTGGTGGGTGGCGGCTGGTGGTGGGTGGTGGCGGGTGGCGGCTGGTGGTGGGTGGTGGGGGCGGATGGTGAGTGGCGGTGGTGGGTGGCGGCGGGTGGTGAGTGGCGGTGGTGGGTGGCGGTGGCTGGTGGCGGGTGGCGGCTGGTGGTGGGTGGTGGCGGGTGGCGGCTGGTGGTGGCGGGTGGCGGCTGGTGGTGGGTGGTGGCGGGTGGCGGCTGGTGGTGGGTGGTGGCGGGTGGCGGCTGGTGGTGGGTGGTGGCGGGTGGCGGCTGATGGTGGGTGGTGGCGGGTTACGGCTGGTGGTGGGTGGCGGCGGGTGGCGGCTGGTGGTAGGTGGCGGCGGCTGGTGGTGGGTGGCGGGTGGCGGCGGGTGGCGGCTGGTGGTGGGTGGTGGCAGGTGGCGGCTGGTGGTGGGTGGTGGCGGGTGGCGGCTGGTGGTGGGTGGCGGCTGGTGGTGGGTGGCGGGTGGCGGCTGGTGGTGGGTGGCGGGTGGCGGCTGGTGGTGGGCGGCGGGTGGCGGCTGGTGGCGGCCAGCTGGGACACACCCTTCACCACTGAAGGTCTGAGCAAAACTAACCATATGTCTCTCTCACCCACCAGCCCAGTGTTGCCAGCTCGCGCTCTCAAAATGTTTCCTTCAAAGATTGTATATTATCTTTGAACAACAAGTTTGATTATCAAGGAAATAATGCATATATTATTGTCACATTAATACTGTGCAATATCTTATTACATTCCTGCTAAATAATTATAATTTGAAACAGGACAAAAAATCCAACATATATATAAAAACCAACATTAGAGATCACGAGGCCTAGGCCTCGCCTGTGACCACACATCCTGCCTCCCTGGCCTGCTACACTCACACACCTCACACTCTTAACTCTCTCATAATCACTCTCACTCTCTTACTGTCACTCTTACTCTCTGTCACTCTTACTCTCTGTCACTCTTACTCTCTGTCACTCTTACTCTCTGTCACTCTTACTCTGTCACTCTTACTCTGTCACTCTTACACTCTGTCACTCTTACTCTCTGTCACTCTTACTCTCTGTCACTCTTACTCTCTGTCACTCTTACTCTGTCACTCTTACTCTCTGTCACTCTTACTCTCTGTCACTCTTACTCTCTGTCACTCTTACTCTCTGTCATTCTTACTCTCTGTCACTCTTACTCTGCCACTCTTACTCTGTCACTCTTACTCTGTCACTCTTACACTCTGTCACTCTTACTCTCTGTCACTCTTACTCTGTCACTCTTACTCTCTGTCACTCTTACTCTCTGTCACTCTTACTCTCTGTCACTCTTACTCTCTGTCACTCTTACTCTCTGTCACTCTTACTCTGTCACTCTTACTCTGTCACTCTTACTCTCTGTCACTCTTACTCTCTGTCACTCTTACTCTCTGTCACTCTTACTCTCTGTCATTCTTACTCTCTGTCACTCTTACTCTGCCACTCTTACTCTGTCACTCTTACTCTGTCACTCTTACACTCTGTCACTCTTACTCTCTGTCACTCTTACTCTGTCACTCTTACTCTCTGTCACTCTTACTCTCTGTCACTCTTACTCTCTGTCACTCTTACTCTCTGTCACTCTTACTCTCTGTCACTCTTACTCTGTCACTCTTACTCTGTCACTCTTACTCTCTGTCACTCTTACTCTCTGTCACTCTTACTCTCTGTCACTCTTACTCTCTGTCATTCTTACTCTCTGTCACTCTTACTCTGTCACTCTTACTCTCTGTCACTCTTACTCTCTGTCACTCATACTCTCTGTCACTCTTACTCTCTGTCACTCTTACTCTCTGTCACTCTTACTCTGTCACTCTTACACTCTGTCACTCTTACTCTCTGTCACTCTTACTCTCTGTCACTCTTACTCTCTTTCACTCTTACTCTGTCACTCTTACTCTCTGTCACTCTTACTCTCTGTCACTCTTACTCTCTGTCACTCTTACTCTCTGTCACTCTTACTCTGTCACTCTTACTCTCTGTCACTCTTACTCTCTGTCACTCTTACTCTCTGTCACTCTTACTCTCTGTCACTCTTACTCTGTCATTCTTACTCACTCTCAGTCACCCTTACCCATTCATACTCACTCTCTCACTCTTACTCTCATACTCTTACTCTCAATTACTCTTACTCTCAATCACTCTTACTCCCAATCACTCCTACTCCCAATCACCCCTACTCTCAATCACTCCTACTCTCATTCTTACTCTTACTCTTACTCCCAATCACTCTTACTCTCAATCACTCTTATTCTCATTCTTACTCTCACTCTTACTCTTACTCCCAATCACTCTTACTCCCAATCACTCTTACTCTCAATCACTCTTACTCTCAATCACTCTTACTCTCAATCATTCTTACTCTCATTCTTACTCTTACTCACTCTTACTCTCAATCACTCTTATTCTCATTCTTACTCCTACTCCCAATCACTCTTACTCCCAATCACTCTTACTCTCAATCACTCTTACTCCCAATCACTCTTACTCTCAATCACTCTTACTCTCAATCACTTTTACTCTCAATCACTCTTACTCTCAATCACTCTTACTCTCACTAACTCTCAATCACTCTTACTCTCACTCTAACTCTCAATCACTCTTACTCTCACTCTAACTCTCAATCACTCTTACGCACTATTACTCACTCTTTCTCTCAGTCATCCTTACTCACTCTCATACTCACTCTTACGCACTATTACTCACTCTTTCTCTCAGTCATCCTTACTCACTCTCATACTCACTCTTACTCTGTCACTCTTACTCTCTGTCACTCTTACTCTCTGTCACTCTTACTCTCTGTCACTCTTACTCTCTATCACTCTTACTCTCTATCACTCTTACTCTGTCATTCATACTCTGTCACTCTTACTCACTCTCAGTCACCCTTGCCCATTCATACTCACTCTCTCACTCTTACTCTCATACTCTTACTCTCAATTACTCTTACTCTCAATCACTCTTACTCCCAATCACTCCTACTCCCAATCACTCCTACTCTCAATCACTCCTACTCTCATTCTTACTCTTACTCTTACTCCCAGTCACTCTTACTCTCAATCACTCTTATTCTCATTCTTACTCTTACTCTCACTCTTACTCCCAATCACTCTTACTCCTAATCACTCTTACTCTCAATCACTCTTACTCTCAATCACTCTTACTCTCATTCTTACTCACTCTTACTCTCAATCACTCTTATTCTCATTCTTACTCCTACTCTCACTCTAACTCCTACTCCCAATCACTCTTACTCCCAATCACTCTTACTCTCAATCACTCTTACTCCCAATCACTCTTACTCTCAATCACTCTTACTCTCAATCACTCTTACTCTCAATCACTCTTACTCTCACTAACTCTCAATCACTCTTACTCTCACTCTAACTCTCAATCACTCTTACTCTCAATCACTTTACTCTCACTCTTACTCATTCTGTCACCCTTACTCTCACTCTTACTCACTCTGTCACTCTTACTCTCAGTCACTCTTACTTATACTCACTCTTACTCACACTTACACACTCTCTGGCACTCTCACTCACCTTCAGTCACTCTTACTCACTCTTACCCACTCTCGCTCACTCTTACTCACTCTAGTTAATAAGAACACGCCAATATAAGACAACAAAACGTTTTCAGATTCTTTCTCACCACTTTCCAGCAACTTTTATAATTTATATAAATTATCTTAGGGAATAATACATAAATTATATATTTAAACATGATATTACTGTTTAGTGGAATGCATAAGGAGTCAAATTGTGTTAAAAAGAGCGATTTTTAGAAAATTTGGAAAACTACTTTTTTCTGTTCATATTATAACTAAATGGATTTTAAAGGTTTCACTCAGCCAATATATATCATTCACAATTTATTAATGAATTTTACAAAAAAACACCATAAATTTTATATTTAAACATGTAAAAACTATTTGTTTTACATTTGGAAGAAAATAATTGTAGAAAAACAATTTATAATTAAACCTTTGTGTTTGGATTTTTTGAGTAAAAGTTTCTCAAAGGCTCTCCTGCACCATTCTCAATGCAAATCATTCCCACACCTATGGGAAGAGATAGGCGAACGTTGTGTAGATGATTTGTGTTTGCTGGGAAGTGTGGTGTAATATGTTGAGTTATTGTTAACAAGAGAGAGACAAGTGTTAATGATTTACGTAGGGACGTGTAAAGGCAACGGTCACAGTGAAGTTCACGCAGTGGAGGAATTGTCAAGTGAAGACTAACGTAGTGTTAACGATTTAACGAGCTGTCATTAATTGAGTGATTAACGTAAGGGGTTGACGGTCTGTTATGATCGGAGTCAATTACGCTGTAATTAAGCTTCCGTACTTCGTTGGACTGATCAGCTCTGTCTACGGACAGAGTGATTAAGCACTCGTAGCTAATTAAAGATAATTAGTAATCGCCACTTAGTGAATTCACCAGATGTTGATGTTGTTGTTTACACGGAGTATTTGAACATTGTTTTTGATTACCGTAGTACTTTGCTGCTGACTGCTGTGATCAGTCAATTAACGTAATTAATCACTTAAGGCAATTTCTTTTGGTTGTCGTCTGGTGACGAGAGTAGAGTCATCTAGGGATCTGTTGAGCTGTGTCCCAGAATCCCGCCTTGCCTGTCGGTGTATCGGGTTACAATAGGGCAACTTCTTCTTGGGAGATGCAAAGAGTGTTCACACGGGGTTGTGATAGGGGGGAGTCACTGTTGGACTCCCGCCTAGTTATGTGGGTCTCTCCTAGGGGGGGCGGGAGGACCCCTAAGTTTATGATTATAGTAGCTGTCAGGGAAACCGAGACACTATTGATTGCCTGCTTGTGTCTTTGTTTCAGTGGATCCTTCATTTGTTCAGTTAGTTCATGTTGTCAGTCCGAAGTGTCACCAAGATGGAGCCTGCTGTCACTTCTCGAGGGGCTGTTGAATAGCTGTGTTGCAAATGCCACTTGATGTACAATAACGTAACCATTCGCTGTGGTGTAACTTAGTCTCTGATATTTTTCTTTGTTTTGCAATATTGCGTCATCAGTGGGCACACCTGTGTTCAGGTTAGTTCAGTATGCAGCCTCACAGCAAGGGTTGCTATTTAGCTGGTTGTTATCGTGCCACTGGATTGACATTAATGTAATGTAAACTCGGTAATGTAGTAGTTAGTCTCTTGTTATTAATAAATTGTTATGTTGTAGAAAACGGTCTTTGATGTCAACCCTTCAACCATATTATTCCAACATATTTCTGCATATTATTATTAAATGTTGATGTGGTCTTGATAAGGCGGCTGTTCTTGGGAATTCGAATTCCAATTCATAGCACCACATCAAATATAAATATTTGATTGTGAGTACCCGTCGGTTACCCTTTATTAGTTTAACGTCCTGTTAACTAGGAGGAGCCAGCGGCCTATTTTGGACAGGTTTTCACCCTTGGTGGTGGAGGCCTGGCGGTTTGCTCCCGCTTTTCCTTTTTCTACTGGACTCATGCTTAACTGCCGTGAGCAGACTTTAAACTTGTAGTCCACCTCTTAAGGGAGGTAGGCGTAGAGAAAAATCTCACAGCTGGCGCCCAACATGGGGCTATGCAACTTGGATTCGAGCCCATGAAGAGTAGTCTTATTGATTTTTAAAGTAACATAAGATATCGTTGCAGAATATTGTGGAACAGTATTGTTGGAGGTATGTTTTGTGCACGGTTGTCACACGTAGGTACACACACCACACACACACAGTATGAAAGAGGTATTTCATGGTAGATATGGGGAAATCTGTCTGGCTTTTTGTGGCTGCTAGCTAGGGGACATTGACACACTCATTGGGTGAGGGGTGTCAGCTCAGCAGCAGGTGTCGTGGACACCAAGCCAGCGTGCAACAGTGGTTGCAAGAGTGCACTCAGGATCTGCCTGAGGTGCAAGACACCACCTACCTTAGGGTAGAAGAAGCTTCTAGAAGTGACCTCAAGTGTGAGAGGTCTTATCGGACGACACTGTAGTTGTCAAGGGTGTCATAGGAGTGTAGTTGTTATTACACAGTAGGATCTTAGTGGGAGGTCGCGCCACCAGAGTAGGATCCGAGTAGACTTCTTTAGAGAAGGGGAGTAATTCATCTGTAGTTAGACAGGTGATGGAATTTCTTACCAGAGTGGGGACTGTACAACCCCAGGAAGAATTCATGGTAGTCACTAGAGAGGTTGAGCAGAGGCTCCCGTTTGCAGAGGTGACAGCAAGGCCGAGTTCGAGCCTGAAGGTGAGAGCGCAGCAAGTCAGTGCTGGCTCTAGTGCAGATTGCAAGGAGGCAATCTCACACAGGGAAGGGAAGCCAAACCCACCCTAGTGCACTTAACCCGGCGACAAGGTATGAAGGTAAGGATGCCTAGCTTGGCAGTTATGAGAAAGACGATTCGATGGATGCATACATCGATCGCCTTTTGAAGAAAGGCTGCCAATGCAAGATGGCAAGGGTCATTTTGGGCTGGTGATTTTCCATGGTTCAGATCCCCAGCAGCATAATGATTTTGTTCTTTAAGGATTGCCTTGGTAAAGGGTTATAGTAGATCGGCAGAGGGAATGCTGATCACAATCCAAGTTAGGTCCAGGGAGAAATAGACAAGAGAGTTTGACAGATGTTAAAAGTTTCGCTTGAGTCCCTGTTAGAGTAGCGAGACCTAGGAGAAGCAAGGGAGGGACCCCAGGCTCAGTAGGGGAGCATAGGTACTCGTAGAAGAGGGTTTTCTCCCAGATAGTTCAGTCGGTAGAGCAAGACCGGCTGGTGTAGGGCAGTTGGACAGTGAGAGTGATCCTGTAAACTTGTTGCTAGGTCAGGTGGAGGACTGACAGTAAGTCTTTTGTAGGCTGAGGGGAGTGTAGAAGTGCTTCACCAGTAAGGCCACACCAATGTGTTGCACATGTGTCCAGTATGACACAGACCGAGGATGGAAATGGGAGGTTCAGTGATGGAAATGGTTGCGAGGTGTTGAACCGGCCAGGACCAGAGCTGGAGCCGAACATGTTGCCACTCCAAGGTCGGGCAGCACCACCAGGGTGATCCGGTGGTAGTGCACAGAGACCCTCAGGCCAGGATGTATAGGAAACATAGTTTCACACTCCACACTTGTTTAGCTAGTACACCTGTTGGGCAGGTGTGTGCAGAAAAACTAGCTGGTGTTTTGAATGTATTTTCCTTGCAGGAAAATATATTCTTTAGTGGGAGGTTGTGTGAGGGATCTAGATCCCTCAGCTAGTTTTTCCTAGTTTCTAGATTAGGCTAGGCACTCTAGAAACTGAAGCTTTCAAAATAACATATGCTTGTTGGGTGTTGAATGAAAGCTCATGTTACGAACTATCATGTGTGAGTAGTTAGAAGTCTGTGATTGCTCTGTAGAGAGAATTACAGAGATTTTCCTGTTTCTGTGAAATAGGATGGGAATTGAGAGTGAAGTGGTGTAGGGAGGTACTTGACTCTCCCAACGGTTTTACAGGGGGAGGGGAGAGAGAGTGGAGTGAACGTTGCCCCCCCCCACCATGTGAGACAGTACGCCACTGTCTTTTTAGGCCTCCCCCTCCTTGTGACGTCACGGGACAAGGGCGAGGCCATCTGTGATTGGTTTAGGCATCTCTGCTCCTAGCTGAGTTTTGGCGCGAACAGCTTTGATTGGGAGCGGCATGAGGGAACAGTGCCGGCTTAGTGCTGATTGGTCAACATAGGTAGGGGGGGAGAGATGGGCATTTTGAGTTCCCTTAGCCCGCCAAATCTTCAGTTTGAATTGGGCGGCCAGGGAAGCAAGAGGTGTTTGGGTGGAGGTGGCACCGTGCCACCTCCACCCAAATGTTGTCTATCTGTAGCTGAATTGCATTTGATGATTTGCTTCCAAATAAGATGTAGTAAGTCTTTTCGATGTTTAATGTTAGTTTGTTCGTTGACATCCATAAGTGGACTTTTTTTAATTCATTATTCACAACATTATTTAGTGTATGTGGGTTGAGGTTTGAATAGATAAGGGTAGTATCGTCAGCAAACAATGTAGTAATGTAATGATACTTAACCAACACAGGTCTGGCCCTATGTACAAGTTAACTAAGAAATTTTTGGGTCCATATAAGGTAACCGAGCTTATTAAACGTAACAAGTACAGACTTAAGAACTTAGTAACAGGAGGGTATATAAATGAACACTTAGACCATATGAAGTTAGCTAAAATGACTGTTGACGAGACTGATGAGGAAGATCACAATGAACTTACCCAGACAGATCCATCTATTGGGACACCACCTTCTGGGGTTGACAGACCACTTGATGTTCAGCAACCCCATACTAGCACCTATAATCTTAGATATAGACCTCTCGTTTCAACCGTGCACTCACCACATGTCCATTGGCTAGATGTTAACGAGGTTATCTCTCAAGATGATAGTTTGTCACATGAAGTTTCATCTGTTCCTGACTTTCAGTCAGAGCCAGAGTTGTATAGTGCTCTGGATGAGCAAGGTGTAGATATCCGCAGAATTTATAATTGAGTGCACTCTGCAGTTATTCTGTTTTGTTTTGAAAAAAATAATCATTTGCAGTATATATATATATATATATATATATATATATATATATATATGTCGTACCTAGTAGCCAGGAATGCACGAGAAGTGCATTCTGGCTACTAGGTACGATATATATATATATATATATATATATATATATCACTAAGAACTCTTTGACCCAGCCAGGATTCGAACCCATGCCGTCCAGGATCACCCCTAAACGTACACAGTACCGTGACCACCGCACCAACGATCGTCACATAAGGATTGGTCAGTCTTGGCGCTTATTAACTAAGCTCCCCGACTGACCAACCCCCGACGACACTCATGGATCCATTTGGGTACAGTTTTTCATCAAATTCTGGCGCATGCACTGGCCGCACTGAGTCTAACATGTGTGAGAAAGCTGCATGAACGCGCAAGCCATATATCACTAAGAACTCTTTGACCCGGCCAGGATTCGAACCGATATATATATATATATATATATATATATATATATATGTCGTACCTAGTAGCCAGAACGTACTTCTCAGCCTACTATGCAAGGCTCGATTTGCCTAATAAGCCAAGTTTTCATGAATTAATGTTTTTTCGACTACCTAACCTAACTTTTTCAGCTACCTAACCTAACCTACCCTATAAAGATAGGTTAGGTTAGGTTAGGTAGGGTTGGTTAGGTTCAGTCATATATCTACGTTAATTTTAACTCCAATAAAAAAACTGACCTCATACATAATGAAATGGGTAGCTTTATCATTTCATAAGAAAAAAATTTGAGAAAATATAATAATTCAGGAAAACTTGGCTTATTAGGCAAATCGGGCCTTGCATAGTAGGCTGAGAAGTGCATTCTGGCTACTAGGTACGACGTATATATATTGTGACGGTAACGCGTTGGTGTTCGGCTGTTTCAAAAGCTAGGGGTATGGCCTCGTCACATAAAGAAACAAAAAGAGAAAATCTGGAACTTTCGTCGGAGGTAAGGTAATGGGAAGACACACAAAACACAAGTAAATTTAACAATGAGATTTTAATTACGTTAGAAAAGCAAAACATGAATAAAATGGACATACAAAGTGTAACATAAAATTAATCAATCAAAATAATAAGAATAATCAAATGGCAAAATTAAAAGTTACGTTAAGACAAGTGAGTAATAACAAGTGAACAATATACAATGCAAATATGGGTGCAGGAATATTGGCTTTAAGCTGCCACCTCTCTTAGTACACGTAAGCCAGAGCTTAGTCTACCAACGAGACGTGTTAACTTGTTGAAAGCACTGGATATTCTGAGGTCTGCAGGTCGTGTGGCCCCAGACATCAGGTAGTATGGCGGTGGAGGAGCAGGCGTGACTGACCACCGGCCAATCAGCGATGAGCAGGCGACGGACAGGTAGTTTGGTGGTTCGAGTGGTGGAGGCGGAGCAGGTGTTCTTGGTGCTGAATACGTTTGCTCTCTGGCAAACCTTGGAGTTGTACTTGTTGATATTTCTTCCATATTAGTTGTATAGGGAAGTATAGCGACGAACTTAGGAGGGAAGAGCAGGCTCAATCTCTTTTGAAGGAGATTATCGTCACAATATATATATATATATATATATATATATATATATATATATATATATATATATATATATATATATATATGTATATATATATATATATATATATATATATATATATATATATGTATATATATATATATATATATATATATATATATATATATATATATATATATATATATATATATATATATATATATATATATATATATATATATATATACACATATCGTACCTAGTAGCCAGAATGCACTTCTCGTCCTACTATGTAAGACCCGATTTGCCTAATAGACCGAGTGATTTTCTTTATTTTCAAAATATTGTTTCTAACTGATTTATTTGAAATATTATTATTATATTATGTTAAGAACATGAATTAGTGACTTAGTTTTGTTAAATTTACTTGCTTGCTAATACTTGCTATTAGCAAGTTTACTTGCTAAATCTTTACTTGCTAAATTTAATTGATTTAAAAATTGATTTACTTGCTAAATCTTTATTTTCATCCAATTATAAAGTACTTTTTTAAAGAGTGGTGGATACAAATATTTGTTGATGTTTTTATTGGGATATAAGCCAATGTCAATAGTTGAAAGATTATAATTCTTGCTCGATTTAAAAATGCTACGGTACATGCTGAGACAGGTCGCTGTATGCCCATATATTCACAATTAATTTTAGTGTGGGTGGGCTCTCACAAGAAATACCAGGCCAACTCACTGTAGGGTGTGCTAGGGATCATCGCCTGGCGAGCCAGGCAAACGATTGCCTGTTTTCTTTTAGAGAAACTCAGGAAGTCTCAAAATGAAAACGAACCATAGAATATTATTTTTAATGTGCTTAATAGCTTTTCCAATACCCCAACTGTTTCTTATAATGTTGCATTCGTCTACGAAAATCATAAAAAACGAGATTGGAGCCGTATTAAGAGCGGTATAGTGATATAATGCTTTATAACTATCTTGTTTTTTCTAGAAAATCTCATGGAATCTCAAAATAAAAACGAACCGTAGATTATTATTATTAATGTGCTTAATAGCTTTTCCAAGACACCAAATCTTTCTTATAATGTTGAGTTCATTTAAAAAAATATTTAAAATGCAATTCGAATGATATTAAGAGAGGTATTGAGATATAATGTTTTATAAGGTTTGCTGTTGTTAACATATTACATATCACTTTACCTATTAATGATTAAGTTTTTTTTTTAAAGAGTGGTAGATTCAAATATTTGTTGATGTTTTTATCGGGATATAAGCCAATGGCATGTCAATAGTTAAAAGATTATTGTCATATATAATTTATTGATTTATTTCTTTATATATATACAATAAGTTAAATTGAGTTTATGAGAGTACATAGCGTGATGTGTGTACATTTTTATAAAGCCACTAGTATGCACAGCATTTTGGGGAGTTCCTTAATCTAATAGATAATATTAAGTAGGTAATTTCTAGCAAAATGGTTGGATTATTCAGATCAACCTTAAACACAATAAAATAATTGTTTAAATTATCCTTGCTCGTTTTTAAACTTTTATGGTACATGCTGGAGTCAGGTCGCTGTATGCGCTGTATTCACAACTCGTTTATTAGGTGGATATATATTGCCATCTCTCAGGTCTGCTTTATTCCTCCGCATGTTGTGGTGGATGATGGTGGTTTGGGTTCAGTACAGGCAGTAAGTACTGCTTTTCCATTCTTATTAATAATATTATGCGGTGAGCGGTGACTTTCTAGTAAGTGGAGGGGAAACTTTAAATGTAAATTGTTGATGAGAATCAAGAAGCAAAAATAATAAGTGTCATGAAATTTAATTTTTAATAAATTTATAAGTTGTTTAGCTGGAGGGCCTATTTTCTGGGCATAAGAAACAATTGATTTGTATTGATATGGATGATAGGTTAATATAAATGTAATAAATAAAAGATCTATAATACCAATTTAAAATAACAATAATGATTTATATATATTTGTTCCTAGTAGATAAAACGTGACTAATAAAACTAATCAAGAAAGAGAGATACATAAAAGAAATAGCCCAATTTGTCATTTTCTTACCGACATTGACTTTTTCTGGTGCTATTTCTGTATTCTTATTATTATTTTGCCCATGAGTAGTTGTTATTGGACCCCAGTAAGAATCTTCATGTATTCTGTTAGTTGTTCTCAACTCTGCAACATGCGGCTGGGGTAATAACTGAGGCAGTTGTTGAGGATTTACAGTATTCTTTGTTGATGAAGTTGTTATTAACGAACTTAGAGTATGAGTCATCGTGGTAAAATCGATTTACTTTAATTTTTTTTAATTTTACATTTAATTAATCTTTTACTATCAAGGGGTATTAGTACATTTAGTCGATGGCTATTTGTGTATATTAGGGCTTCCCCCAGTGGGATAAAAGGCCGTTTTTTTCTGCATCCCAACGATGGCTGAAAGGAAAACGATGTATATATTCTTAGTTGTTGGTCCTATCATTCAGGATGAAAATACTATCTAAAGTTTCTAAAATCCAATTTAAACATTGAGACCGAGAGTGTTTAAATGGAATTAAATAGTTAGCAGCTTCAGTTTCTTCTAAAATACAACAACAACACACTGATATATACACACAGAAATCACAATAGCGTGATGCATCAAATGAACAAATCCACAAGGAACGCACATTTTTTAGTGTTAGGGACCTCTGAACTTGAGTAGGATCATAGTTTTAAAAAAAAACCGGTTACGGAAAGGCTCGTAACAGTATGGTTTGACGTCAACTAGTGTGAAGCAGGATATCATAAGTTACTATAATATTAATTCGTGAAGATAACATCTTGTTGCTCATGCAAATAGCTAGCATTGTAAAATAACGAATGGTGGTGTTTAGTGCATCTACATAAGTTATCTTACTTAACTGATAATGGCAACAATGTTTCTCTTTTCTCCCCCAAGTATCGTTAAATCGCAACTTTTAGATTCCAATAATAGTTAATTTGGTTAAATGAGGGCAACAATTATCTTCGTACCTCAGGCTAGTATTACCAATATTTTATTGCCGAGCCTTTATAGTGTATGACACTTATTGAAGGTCAATTTCAAGGCTAGAGCTATCGGTTCACCCTAGTAAGTTCATCTATTGTGGGGTTCGAATATCTTTACTCGATGAGATCCCCCCCCCCCGCTTGGCACGATTAAAGAAACAATGTGACATAAAGATGAATTACTGGCAGGCATTTTTAGTCCAACTAGAGAAAGACGGAGGCTATATGGGCTGTGGGTTTGTGGTGATTTTGAGGCAGGATAGGCACAGAATGTGTTGATGTTAAAACTAAGGCTGTGCTAATATATTCAATGTCATGGTATGATTAATTTATATTAGTTCTATGACAAATTGTCTCATTACCTTATATTTGTGATACATATGTTATCTTTACAATATATCATCTTTGAAATTTTTAGATAACTGTCACTCAATTTTTGCCTAAAATGTAATTTTGTATTTAGATTGCTGTACATCTGTTTAGTCTTGCCAGCATTGAAAAGATTGGTATATGAACAAATCCACAAAGGCCGTCATGAGGGTTCGAACCTACGTCCAGCATGATTCCAGATGCGCCTTAGTCGACTGAGCCCCGACATGGTCATAAAAATTGCAACTGGGAGTGATACTGCCCTCACACGGCTCCTGCATCGTCTCAAAGACATAAAAAAGTCGTCTATGGCACGTCTGGGATCATCCCGGACATATGTTCGAACCCTCATCACGGCCATTGTGACTTTGTTCATTTGATATATCACGCTATTGTTAATTCTGTACGTAGTGTTGTGTAGATTTGTATATGTTTCCAGTTTAGTTCCTGATCCAGTTAATGGCAATATCTACTTTCTGTTCCGTTACTGTTTTCTCTTGTATAACTAATGTACTGTAATTTTCATGTTTACTTTTTAAAAATATATACTACCATTTTCAAATAAAGTTTTGTAATTTATTTACATAATACCACCACTGGCTCATTCGTTATAAACAATAAGTTATCAAATAAGAACTGGTGGGATGTTGGACATCTTTAATGGTAATCTAATCTGAAATTTTTTTAACCCAATATTCCTCAATTAATCTTACAATGAAAAATCGATTTGCATAATATTTAGAGTTGGTATTTCACTTCAGTGGTATACAAGTGGTTCATCAAGGAAGGTTTAATTCAACACTTTACAGAAACCTCTAGAATCATGATGGTTCATGAATAATAACAATTGTGGTATCTGTTGGCAGGCTTGCCAGCCCTTCACAGGGCAGCTGCAGGTGGTCACGACAACATTGTGATGACCCTCCTCAACACTGGAACAGACATCAACGCTACAGATATGTCTGGTAAGGATCACACTTAAGCATCCCAACATTATACAACACTCATGTCACACAACACAGCAAACTTATGTGTAACAAAATAAAATAATTTTATAATACAATATGTAGTACTAATGGTGTCAAAGTTCCCCAGCCTGTCTAAGAGACAATAAATGTTCAACATTTATTATTCATAAAAATATGCACTCAATAATAATCATACTGTAGTGCAACATATTACATATATTTCGCAACATAATTCACTATGTATATGAGCAAGCAAATTACTTAATTGTTCAAGTGACACATTACAGAACATGTAGAGTGACACACAACATAATACATTTATGGTATCACGCAATACTCTACATGTATGACATATAACACTATGTCACGTATTGAACATACGTGACATAACATAACACACAAGTTAAGGTGTTACAGAATTCAAATAATGTCCCAAAACACATTTAAATTATGGCATCAAACGATTGCAATACACTTAATGTGTGACATGTTTCAAAATACCTATGATAACAAACTACCATTATAGACATCAAATATGGTGTCTCTCAATACACAATGCTTATAAGGGCACAAAACAAAGACAAAAAAAAGGTACCAAGTTTAAGCCACATTGAAACATATTCATTGTAGCATACAGTGCACAGTATATGTGATGTCACCCCCACACACTACACTTATGACAACACCTAACAACCATGTAGATGATGACTCACAATTTGTCTGTTGTTTTAGATTCAACTACTCTGAACGAAGTGTCCATGTAGCACGGGCTATAGTATAATGAGTCATTGACACCACTAGAATTTTGTTTGGAAATAAATAAATCGATACTTTTCCATTTTTAATAAGTACCAATTTGACAATTAAGGGGCCCCTGGTGCTTGTGTACCAAAACTTCCTCACACACAATTTTTGTCAATAGTATCTTCGTGGTAAATGCTCCCATTTTTTTCGAACGGATCAACATCATACCATGAACAGAAAAAAAACTAAAAAAATAAATTAAAAAAATCACAATTTCAAATTTGGTGTCAAAATATTAATATGTAACCAATTGTTATTTTATTCATCATGGTTTCAGAATGGCATATAACGTTCATGTTTCTTATAGCAAAACATTGTTTGAGAGTATAGCTTACTGTAAAACATTTTTTCAATATTGCCATCCAAATATGTTCAAAATTTGGACGTAAAGAAATTATAACTCCAAATGTTATGGATTTATGACTAAACGAAAACAAGAAAATCTTAGAACTAAGAACTTTGCATATAATATGTAAAAATGGTGAGAATCGGTAAGAAACTGAATTTTTGACAGTGTCTGAAAGTTGAAATTCCTGTTTTAGAGATAATTGAAGTTATCGCCAATGACTATGTAAGTTCTAAGTAATGAATTTGTAAGTTCTAAATAATTATATGATTATGTAAGTTCTAAGTAATGAATCTTCTTGTATGTGTTAATAAACATTGCTTGGCATTCGTACTCAAATATGTGAAAGTTGTAGATCAATGTGTTGAAATAATATGAAGTAAATGAAAATGAAGTATGAAATGAAGTAAAGAAAAAATAACCCCCAAAAAACAAAGTATAGGGATTGGTTTGGGATAAGAAACGAGTATTTTGCAGTAACTTTAATGTCCATACATAAGTGATAAAGCCCCAATCTGGTCCTCATTCATTAATACAAGCAAAAGAGACAAAGAGAATAGAGTTTGAAACCTGTAAATAAATCGGACCCCCCCCCCCCCCCTAAAAAAAGTCACAACCTCTGCCACCTGTCGCTGATTAATACACTATCGGTAACTTTGGACCAGACTCGCGTCCATTATTTTTCTCCTGAATCCTAACTTTTGACCGGATTTGTGTCCACTACAAAAAATATTTGTATAAAATTCTTTTTTATCTAATCGACCTTGGGATAGTACCAAAATAAGCGCCTTTAGAATGCGCACAATTTGATGCCAAAATGAAAGATGTAACATGAAACTTGATGTCCGAACACTTATATGATTATAAATAGGCTTTTGGTCAAAATTTTTAAATATTTGTTAAAATTCTATTTATTATGCTATTATGTTGGGACTAGTTTTAAGATGCGCGTCTTTACGTCGCAAAATATTTGATACCAAAATGAAAAATGTGAAACAAAAATTTATGTCAGAACACTGGAAAGATATAAATAATTTTGTGATGATGAGCTTCCAGAATTAAATTGTTTGTTAAAATTCCAGTTATTGCTTTATTATTATGGGACTAGTTTTAAAATATGCGCCTTTTTATTGTGAACTATTTGATACCAAAATGAAAGACGTAACACGAAAATTGATGTTATCAAACTGAAGGAGTATACACATTAGGTTGCAGTGTACAAATTGGTGCTCATTCACGGGTAACTTTATGCTTTTCTGCGGGGAGGCACTGCAAACTTTTATACATTATATTCATACACATCTGTAGGGAATTTAATTGCGAACACAATGATCTCAAAACGAGCAACGTAGCACGAGAATTAAGGTGAGAAAAATGGAACGAGTATGTACATTTTACGGATTTTGTGCGCTCACGGGTAACTTTTGCCGACTTTAGGCTTTGATGTTGGGAGTCACGCCAGGCTTTTGGACATTATATTTATACACACCTGTAGGGAATTTAATTGCAAACACAATGATACCAAAACGAGCGACGTAGCACGAGAATTAACGTGAGAAAGCTGAAACGAGTATATACATTTAGGTGTCACCACGCGCTTGCCCGCAAGCCGGGTGCATGACCCTTAAGTTGACCTTGCGCCTGCCCGGTGACATATAGTGTTTAATTAACATGTTGACCAATTTCCTTCCAACTTCACATGCTTAGTATCGGATATGCGTTCTCCAAGATGTTGAAGTCACAAAAAAATCCGCATAGAAATAAGGGGGGGGAGGAAAAGAAAGTGGTTGTGAGATTTTCGTACAAAGGGACATATGAAATATTGCCATTTGGCAATGTATTTATGTGATATATAATAAAATGCAGCATAATAACATACTAACATTATCATTAGTAGTGAAATACGGTACTCTAGGTGGCACCAGCTGCATATCCACTTTGTTAACCCTTTTGACTGTTACCTTTCTTCCTTTCTGTGGTGCCTCCTTGTTGTGGTGAGGGGCTCACATACACCTCCCTGGGACCGGTGTGGGTTGCCTTTGTCCCCTCTTTAGGTGGTGTACGTGCTGAAGGGCACCACGTAGGGGCCTTGTGAGCCATCGGACTACCCGCTGGAGGGGTCGCCTGTGAGGGGCCACCCTGAGTGGATGGTTGGGTGTCCAGGCTAGGGCGATAGAGGGGAATGGGGTCTTAGCACCTGTGTGGGAGAATGGACGATGTAGTAGGACTCCCCTGTTGAAGAGGGGGAGCACCGCTGGGGACGACACACCCTTTCTGTACTGGTCCGCGCTCGGCCTCCCTGGCTGCCCTGGTAGGTGGTATCCCTTGGTTCCAGGTCCCAAACCTTTGAAATTGTTTGCTGCATGGATGACGACACGACTTCTCTTACCCAGTCTCATGGGGTGGGCGACCAGTCCCCTGAGTCGGACCGTCCTGGAAGACCGAGCTCTGTAGTCCCTGCTACAGGGCCCGGTTTAGGCCCAGACTGGACTCTTCCTCCCTGCTCCCCTCCCTCCTCTGTGTGGTTGGGTCGAGCCCCAAGCCTGCTGTGGTGGTCGCCTTATCCCCTTGCACGGCTCCATCTCTGATTGTGACTACTGCGCCTTATGACCCACCTCTCTCTAAAGGTTCTCATCGCAGTCCCCGCCACGGCCGCTCTCGTATGCTCCCTTCTCATACTAATTCATTCCATGCTTTGTTTGGTCCTGCTACGTGGCCTAAGTACTTTGACCTCCATCCTTTAGATTCGAATCCTACTGACGATTTTTCCCTTCATAGGAATCTTGTAGATTCAGTAGATGCCTCTGTTATCTGCAACCCCACCCATCTTGATACCTGTGTTTTTGCTGCTCCTTCTCAGCATGCACCACCCGCTTGGCCGCCTTATCCTGCATTGGCGAGATCCTTGTTCGGGTCTCCAAGAACGCTCGATTAAATGCCAGTGTTGGCACTGTTCTCTCGAACCATGTTGCAACTGGTGTTAGACAGAAATCTCAGACTGCCACGAGGATATCAAGCATATCAAGAATATTTTTTTTCTTGCAATGTATTTGTTATCATTATATTAATTCTGCTAGAATTTACCTAATTAAAATTATCTGTTAGATTAAGGACCGGCCCGAAACACTGCGCATACTAGAGGCTTTACAAGATTATAAATACTATGCTATGTATTCTAACAAACCCAATGTACCTTCTTGTATATTGTTACGATAATCTCCTTCAAGAGAGATTAGACCTGCTCTTTCCTACCATCAAGCTACTTCAGTACATCTAAAACGTCTAAATACTACAAGCAAGTGTAGTAAATATTGAGTCAAATACGTTTTGCCAGGCGCAAACGTATCATTACACTCGCTTTCCACCCTTCCCCCTCCCTCGTCACCAATCACCAAACTACCATTTCCAGCCTGCCTGCTTCTGATTGGTGAATCTACGTCTGCACCACTGCACCTCAGCGCCCTCTACCTAGCCAATGTCTGGGCCTGAACCAGTCATTGAAGTTAGAATATCCTTGTGCTCTCAAGCTGTGAACAACCAACTGATATACGCTTTGTTTATTGGTGGAGGTTCTTAGCTAGCGCTATATTCTCAGCACCTGTTAATCATTTTTCTGTCTTTATTTTATTTGTAGAGTAACGTCACCCTTTTCTTAATTTTTATTTTATATTTTTTGACTTGTTTGTTTGCACTGTACATAGCCAAGGAATTGTCTTATTCATAATTTTTAAAGTTAATTAAAGTTTCATTGTTCATACTATGTGTTTTGCGTGTCTTTTCTTACTTTACCACAGACAACAGCCAAGCAGTCGATCTTTTTTTTCTAAAATGTGATAGGCATTGACAACAGCCATTAGGAGGACTGCCGAACACCTACTCTTCTACACTTTCCCGTCACAATATAAATAAATAAAATAAATAAATAAATAAATATCCTCGAGCCCCAGGGTCATTCTGTCCTTCAGGTGGATACGTTTAATCGTCCCCCTCGTGGTCATCGCCGTCTGCCCCTTCGGGTTGTGAAGATTACCTTTGATGGTAGGTCCCTTCCACCCTCTGTCATTCTTGCTGGTGCCAGATGCTCTGTTCAGGAGTATATTCCATCTCATTGGCTCTGCAATAAGTGCAGGAGGTTTGGGCATGGTGCCCTCAAATGCTCAAGTCCTGTCTCATTCTGTCCCTTGTGTGGTGGCGAGGGTCACTCTTAAGTTGGAGTGCACTTCTCCCCAGGCCTGCTGCTGTGAGAGAATGAAAATTCCCTCAGCTATTTTTTCTAGTTTTCTAGATTAGCCCTCAAACTGCACATATCATATATATATGATATCAATGACAAAACCGAAACCGCGCACATTATTTATATATGATTTCGTGTCTAGCGCTATAATTTAAACGCCCCGCGTGGGATAGGGGTAGTCATCGGCGAGCCTCAACCGACCATAAACAAACCCCGCCTGGGAAAAAAATCCAGCGTGGGTCCCCTTTGTGTACAGACCTCAGTTACCCAGCGGACACCATGGCGAGCGCATCAAGTTCCTACGACTGACCCCGCTCAGCGAGGCGTTCCTTGCGACCTCTGGCCGAGGACGAAATTACTCATAATTTGTTTCCAGATGGTGATGAGTCTGATATAGACGACTCAGACTTTGATCATGACTACACACAGCCCTTAGAGGTGGATACGACCGACGACGAGTGTGAACATGCTGGCTCCACCAGGGCTAGGCCTAGCATCTCGCCCATGCCTCCTCGTCCTCACTCGACCCCAATTTGTGCAAGACCACACAGTTCATGTTCTCCCTTGCAAGATATTGATGTTTTGCTTGACGATTCTGAAGAAGGTGAATCATTTTCCGGTTTTAGAGACTTAGAATCGGAAAATAGTTTCACTAGTGTCAGTGGAGGAGTGTCCGGTGTTGCCATGCGACAATTTGTCGCGTCAGCAGCATCTGGCCAAGCCATGAGGCACCACATGGCAACACATGAACAAAGACCCTCAACATCGAGGGATTTTCCATCACCGTCCCTGCCCACCCCTACTGTTCCTAGACATGCTTCAGCTCCTGGTCTACGGTTTCCTCGCCGTGGTGCCGCTATTGGCTCTCGAAAAACACCCGGTGTTTTTGTGTGGAGTGATGGGACAAATTTTGTTCCACAAATTCCTGTTTTTGATAATTCGGATGTTGGAATTACAGACATTTTCCCTGATAAAGGTGCAGATATGTGTGAAATGGACTATTTTACTGCATATTTTGATGAGCCGCTAATCGAATATCTTGTTCATGAGACGAACAAATATGCGAGTGATCTCATTGATGAGGAGGAGTTATCCGATTATTCACGTTTGCAGCGATGGAAAGATACAACTGTAGGTGAAATGTATGTGTTTTTGACACTGTGGATGTTGATGAAACATTGTGTCAAACACGTAATGGACCATTATTGGAGCAAAGACAATACTGTTCTAACACCAATGTTCGGCAAATATATGTCTCGAGACCGATTTGCGATAAACCTCGGGTGTCTTCACTTTGCAAATGATGAAGACAGGAATTATGATGATAGGCTTTGGAAGGTAAGGCACGTCCTGAATGAACTTATCAGAAAGTACAGGGATTTCTATGTACCAGCTCAGAAGCTTGTGATTGACGAATCCCTTGTGTTTTTCAAAGGACTTCTTGCCTTCAAGCAGTATATTCCCTCCAAACGCCACCGATTTGGATTGAAATTCTTTGTACTCTGTGACTGTGAAACAGGAATTGTATTACATATGATAATGTATACGGGTACAAATGAAGACATTCCTGCTAATGAACAACATGGCTTCTCAGGTAGTGTTGTGAAGTCACTGCCTGCACCATATCTGAACAAGGGCCACATATTATACACAGATAACTATTATACCAGATCCTTGCTAACTCGGTTCTTGCTTGATAATAGAACTGGAGTGTGTGGCACAGTGAAGGCAAAACGAAGGGAAATGCCAGTGTTTCCAGGTGCTATGCAGGTTGGTGATTGCGAGCTCAGAAAAACAGGTGGAATACTTTCAGTGCGGTGGAAAGACAGGCGTGAAGTGAACATGTTGACCACCATTCACTCTGGAACAATGCTGGACAGTGGTAAGGTGAACAGAACCACCAGAGAACTAATCTATAAACCAAATTGTGTCTTGGACTATAACATCAACATGCGTTTATTGGGTAAATGTAATGTGATGGTGGGGGCAGTGGAGTTGTTTCTTTTCAATTTTACTGTAGTAACACAATTACTACAGAAGTTAGGCAAAGTAATTCCTGGTGTACAGAGGCCCATTTTAAACCCAGTATTCCACCATGCTCCAACACCCAGGCTCGCTTACAGGGATGCCTTTTTGACACGCAATCTCAGGTTTTTACCGCCAACTGGAAAGCGTTCAGTAGGCCAGCGTGTGTGTGTAGTATGCTGGTCAACGACCAAGAGGGAACAGAAAATAAAAATGGTGATGACTTGGTGCACAGCGTGTCAGGTCCCTCTGTGCCATGTCCGATGTTTCAACGAGTGTCACAGTCTTGATGACTTCTAAATGTCCAAGACTGGTGCCAAAACATGTAAATACAGAATAAGTGAGTGTATATAGTGGAAATAAATCATAAGAAATTTTGTATTTTATTGTGAAATAAGACATTTTTGTGCAAATACTTGTGACACTAATATGTGGATACAATATACATTGACAACAGTTTTATGTTTATAAATCACCTTGTGAGAACATATTGAACACACCAGTGAAAAAATGGGTCTAAAATACTCCAGATACTGTAAATAATAACGCGAAAATAAATTCGCGGCAACTCGCGCTCCTCCTCTGTCGCGCTTGACTCACCCCGGGCACACAGCGGTCCAGCGAAGATCAGGCGTGACGTCTTCGACGATCTTCTCGGCTCATTTACGTCCTCGGTAAGTGTAATAACATTTTTTTATTATTTTTCCTGTGCTCAGGAAACACAAATAAAGAGATTAAAAAGATAGAAAAAAAATTAGATTTTTTTTTTGTTGCGCCTGTGGGTGTTAATTCCATTTGGACCCCTAGCGGTTTAAGGGTTAGGCTAGAGTTGCTCTAGGGACTGTAAACAAGAAGTTTTCTAACTACATGCACTTGTGTGGTGTTGGATGAAAGCGTATGCTAAGAACCATCGTTTAAGACTAGCCAGAGGTCTGTGACTGCTCTGTAAAGAGAGTTACAGAATTTAGTCTGTTTTCTGGGAAAATGAGATTTGAGAATTGAGATGTAGGTGGGTACTTGACTCCCCAACGGTTTTAGAGGTGGGGGGACAGAGGAGTGAACGTCGCCTCCCTCACCATGTGAGGTATCACGCCACTGTCATAGGCCTCCCTCTCTTTGTGACGTCACGGGACACCTCATGGTGAGGGCGTCTGTGATTCGTCTAGGCACCTCAGCCTCGTGGCGAGTTTTAGGCGCAAACGGCTGTAATTGGAAGCGGCATGAGAGGTTGTGCCGGCTTTGTGCTGATTGGTCAAGACAAGGTAGGGGGAAGATGGGCATTTGAGATCCTCTATGCCGCCAAAACCTTCAGTCTGAGCTGGGCGGCGAGCTAAGAAGGTGTCCCCTGGTGGAGGGTGGCGTCTGCCACCACCACCACCGTTAATCGCTGTGTCATCCTTATTACTCATCGTGCATGGTACCCCTGCTATCATGGGTTGTGGCGAGGCCCAATTTGCGTGAAATAGGGCCAAGGAGTACAGAAGTAACAAGTGAAAATCTAAGAGACAGTGTTCACCCATGAGGCAGCTGGCAGGCCTCATTGTGTATCAGATGGTTACTCACATCGGGTTCGAGTATCCTGTCTATGTTAACGGACAATTGGTGGAATAAGGGCAGGGCCTCCTAGTGTAATTGTGGTGATATTACAGGCCCCTGTTGGACTTTGAATTCCACCTTGCTGTGTCCGCCATGTGGTGACGCCGGCCATTATCACACCCGGTGTACGAGCGAGGCATGCTCTGGTATGATGGGGGGGGGGGGGTGCTCTCCCATCCACGTTGTGTATGCCTGTGGGCACCAGCCAGCCAGCCTGAGGCAAACCCCATGTGGGCGCTGCGCCGCTCAGTGGCCAGAGAGTGGGGCCACGTGATGGCCACACCCTAGCCCCCCCCACGCCACCTCAGCCCGGTTGGGGCGCTGTGATGCCTCGCTCTACTCCGTGGCCACCCCCTTGGGCCACGCTTGGCCACCTGCCCTGGACACCCTAGGGCCACACCTAGTCGACGCACATGGAGCGAGCTAGATGTTCTTCAGCCAGTGAGGTAGTGACCGGGGAAATGAATGAAATGAGAGTGGAAATCGTGAGTATAATTGTTAGTGTCTCAGGACTGTTGTTAATTCCGGTAACAGCTGTGTTGTCCCATAGCACCTGCCAGGCGAGGGAAGCAACTGAGAGACCGCTTTCTGTACTGATGTCCAGGTAACTGGTTGTGATGTACCTGGAGATGGATGTTGTACACAGTACCACATGTAGATGCATATAGATATATGTTGTGTGTAGACTGACTCAAGTATGTAACCGGTCAGTGTAGAGATTTACCATGCAAGTGATCCAGTTCTCTCGATTCTATATAATCGTTCAGAGTCTAGATTAATGCCATGTTGCCACATGTTAATTATATCATTGCAGAGGTAGGCAGGCCGGTGTTTAGTTGTCAGTTACCCTGAGGTTTGTATAATTATGTACAATTTATCTAGTGATATAATTTTCATTGATTAAGTGAATGCCATTTCCATGTATATATATATATATATATATATATATATATATATATATATATATATATATATATATATATATATATATATATATATATACGGTGTTGTGTGGTGAGTCAGCAGATGTGATTGCTGACTGATTGCCTAATGATGTCTGTTACCTATCGTTCGTTACGGCTAGTGACCCTACAACAGCCAACTTTAAAAAAGGTCTAGGGTTACTAAAACTGTTGTTCACAAGAGCGGGTCACCAGTGTAACCCCTTAATAAGTAATGAGCACTTTGTTAAAATTTTCCTTTAGGACTGAAGAATTATACATATAACTTATAATATATATATTCAATAAAGTATAATAATAAAACACAGATGGTAAAGTTAACTTATACAACAAACAAAAAGTATTGTCTCTCACAGAATGTAATATAATAAAATATGAATATGGCACAACATGAATGTACAGTCTTAACTCTACAAGGATGTGATCTCTCCAGACCCGTATCAGCTACTGAACTCTCGCTCTGTCGCTACCCATAATCCTCTCCTCCTCTGCCTCATCCAGAATGAGGGATGGAAACTAAAGACTTTTTAATATTTAAAACTAATTGAACAACCACTTGTTCTCAAAACACATAAGAATGCAAATTAAATATAATAGTTACTTGCAAAATATATAAGTACAATGACACCTGCTTAATTACAGTAAATAAACAATTATATAAACTTAATAAAAGTGACATCTGGAACTCCCAAACTGAACAGGTCCAGCAATTCTAACTTCCCGAATCTAACAGGTATTAGACGTGTGAAGAGCAACCGCGCTCCTGTCCCCACTGATGCTGCCACACCACACGATAATTTACAAAAATATAATGTGTGTACATATATGATGAAATGAAACAAAAGTGTTTTTTAAATTTATATACGTATCCAGCTAGGAGTACGTAACAATGTCATTAGCATGTGGGGTATGCTGACAGCATCATTATGTTGTAGGTTTGGGCAGAGTTGTAACCAGGTATTCGTAATATTACTGCCCCTAGGAGCTGTGTTGAGGATTTATGGAGGCTCCTTTGATTATTCAAGGGAATTCACAGTACTTAATGAGAGCAAGCAATTGATTAGTATAGCCTAATTAAGAAAATTAGTGCCAGCTGTCCGCGTAGCGACGGTGTTTTATATTAACGTAAATTGTCTTGCTGAAGTAGTAGTGATTGCACACAGTAGTCCCTTGCAACTGTTGCAAGATTAGAGGGGGCAGTAATGTAGGTATACTTTTGTTGTTGCCTAACTGTGTGTCATTATTATGTGGGTACAGTAATTAACGTGTTGCAGAAGCTGCAACCGTATGTGGGCTGTGCATTTATGTTGTTTTGCATGCCACTGTAAATGTGACCTATGTAACCTGGGGTTACTTTGTATTCTTTAAGTTGTGTTGAGGACTTAAGGATTCATTGAGTTAATTAATCGGAATTAACTTTATAAGGGGTGCACATTTCTTGATGAGTGAGAGAGCTGTTAAGGGAACAGTACTGAGCTAGTTGAGATACGTTTCTGGTGTAATTAATTGTCTATGTGACAACTAATTGACCACTCTAGCTAATTATGTAATTAGCATTCTCATCATGAATTCACATAGTGGGAGAGGAACTGTCAGAGTCTGTCAGTATTTGTGTTAACGTAATTTTGCTCGAGACTAACTACCTTTCTGGGGTATAGCAACTAGTGGCTCATTTTAATTAGTGGAGTAATTAACGTCAGGGGTCTTGATGTTTCAGATGACTCGGTAAAGCGAGGCCATGGAGCTAGTATAACTCGTTATATTAATCATATCCTGTCTGATGACAGTGGATTAAGATGCACTCTTGTTAATTAGTGGAGTAATTAACTCCTCGCCCGTGAATTCAGTGTTTGATGAGACCTGCTTAGGCAGTGCGGAGTGAGACGTATTTATGTATGATTAATTATCGGTCCTGGTGACAGTTAATTAATTGTTCAGGGTTAATTAGGGTAATTAACACTCATTAAAGTAAATTTTGACATAGACTGTTGAGAAGCTACCAACTTAGTGGTAGGCTTAGTTAACGTAACTGGATGGGGATTTAATTAGTGGTCCGTTTGACATTAATTAGGAATTCCTCACTGAATACTTGCAAGGAGTCAAGTGTGATGTAATGTAAGAGGCTTTGAGTTATTGTTAACAAATTGACTTGTGTTAAGAGACACAAGTGTTAATGATTAACATAGAGTACCATCATGTTGTTGTATAAGAGAGACAAGTGTTTGTGATTAACGTAGTACTTTGTTGCTGACTGCTGTGTTCCGTCAATTAACGTAATTAATCACATAATCAATTTTGTAATTGATTAAGGCAATTTCTTTTGTTTATCGTCTTTTGACGAGAGTAAAGTAACTTAGGGTTACTGGAGCTGTGTCTCAGAATCCCACCTTGCCTGGCTTTGTTTACTGTTTACAGTGCAACTTCTTGCAGAGAGTTGCAAAGAGTGTTCACATTAGGTTGTGATAGGGGGGGTCACTGTTGGACTACCCGCCTAGTTACGTGGGTCTTTCCTGTTATGGTTGGAGGACCCTTAAGATTGTGATTATAGTATCTGGTTACTGTGAAGCGGTGACAATATTGATTGCAAGCTTGTGTCATCAGTGGGCATCCATCATTGTTCAGTTAGTTCATGTAATCAGCCTGCAGTGCGAGGGGCTGTTGAATAGCTGTGTTGCAAGTGCCACTTGATAGACAATAACGTAACCACTCTCTGTGGTGTAACTTAGTCTGTGATTTTTTTTGATTTGCAATATTGCGTCGTCAGTGGGCACACCTGTGTTCAGGTTAGTTAAGTGTGCAGTCGCACAGCAAGGGTTGCTATTTAGCTGTTTGTTATAGTACCACTGGATGGACATTAACGTAACGTAAACTCGATGTTGTAGTAGTTTAGTCTCTTGTTATTAATAAATTATTTATTTTATAGAAAATGGTCTTTGATGTCAACCCTTCAACCATTCTTTTCCACCCATGTTCTTCTTTATACGATCGATGTTGATGTGATCTTTTGAAACGACAGCTGTTCTTGGGAATTCGAATTCCAATTCACAGCACCACATCAAATATAAATATTTGATTATGAGAACCCGTCGGTTACCCTTTATGGGTTTAAGCGTCCTGTTTAACTAGGAGGAACCAGCGGCCTATGTGGACAGGCTTTCACCCTAGTGGTGGAAGCCTGGTGGTTTGCTCCCTCTTTTCCTTTTTCTATTGGACTCATGCTTATCTGCCGTGTGCAGATAAACTTGAGGTCCACCTCCTAAGGGAGGTAGGCGTAGAAAAAAAATCTCACAGCTGCCTCAACTGCGGTGAGGCCCACCCTACCTTCTCCTGCACGTGTATACGTTACAAACTTGAAGCGGCCGTCCTCACCTTGAAGCACCGGGACCATTTGTCTTTTCCTGAGGCTCGGCGCCAAGTTCTTCCCCCTTTCGCTGGCATCTCTTATGCTCGCGTGGTGCGCTCTTCCTCTCCTCGTCCTTCGCACCTTCCTCAGACTCACAACCGTTTCCAGTCCTTAGACCCGGACACGCCCACCACCTTCTTCTCTGTTTCTTTCCGTTTTGTCCCGGAGGGTCCCCTTCCTGGTTCTCTGTCTAGGGTTCCCTTTCTTTATACCCAGTTTGTCATGTCTCCTGTGTCTTCTTTCTCCTCTCCCTCTGGTCCTCCTTCCCGTCATTTTCCTCCGTCTCTTGGCTCTCCACGCCGCCTGACTGTGTGGGCCGATGTCCATCGCTCTCCTAGTGGTTATGTTGTTCGCTCTCGTTCTTCTTCTCCTATTGAAACGCTAGAGTCTGTTGCCCAGTACATTGCTGCTGGGACACCTGTATCTTTGAGTCAGAAGTGGAAACCTGGCTCCTCTCCTTCCTCCTCCCCGGTAGGTAAGAAGGCTTCACTTTCTTCTTCGCCCCCTATCTTTGTCTGATTCTATCGTTCCTTCCCCTCCCGCTTTGGTGGTAGAGCCCTTGTTCCTACTGTGGAGGTTTCTTTGGCCCCCAGTCCCATCTCGGTTACTGCCCTTGCTGAGGTGCTCTCCCCTTTTTCTTCCCCTCCTCCTGCTCTCCTTGCCCGCCCCTCTTCTTCCTCCGGACCCTGCTCGTCCACCTCTAGTCTGTCCTCCTACTCATATCCCTCCTTCTTTACTCAATTTACCCATGCTCCCTAATCCTGACTTCGCTGACCCTGATCCTGACCCTGTGCTTCTTTAACGTTCTGTGTTCCTTTTTCACCTTTCTTTCTTCTTTGTTCTCTGTTGATATCCTTTCTCTTTTTGTCGATGTCTATTTTTCAGTGGAACATCCATGGATATTATGCCAATTTCTTTGACCTCCAACTTCTAATTTCACAGTTTTCGCCCCTTGGTGTCTGTCTCCATTAGCCGATGCTTGGTGCTCGTCTTGGTCGCTTCTGTGGCTATTCTTTTCTCTCCCCCCCCCCTCCCAGCTGTTGCTGGGGGCCCACAACTATTCTGCTCTCTTGATTCGCTCTGATGTCCCCTTTGGCCCCTTACTTTTTTCCTCGCCTCTCCACTGCTCTGCTGCCCGTGTCTTTGTGCGTAAATGGTACACGGTTTGTTCCATCTATCTTTCCCCCCCCCCCCCCCACTGTTCCACTTCTCTTCCCGATCTTAAACACCTACTGGACTCCTTGCCGGAGCCTGTGCTCCTGCTGGGTGATTTCAATTGTCGACATGCCCTTTGGGGTGATGTGCTGACAAACACCCGGGATCGCTTCCTTAAACCTTTCATCCTCTCTTCTTCCCTTTCTCTTCTGAATTCTGATGAGCCCACTCATTTGGACTCTCGGAACCGCTCCCTTTCCTGTCTCGATCTTTCTCTGTGCTCGTCATCCCTTTACTTAAATTTCGACCCTCTTCTCGCCCTCCCCAGGTGGCGGTTTGCCGAGGCTGACTGGCACCTTTTTACTCTCCGTGCTACTATTTCCGATTTCTCCGTTCTGCCTCTCCCTCGTGCCCTTCTTCTTTTTCATGACACTGTCTTTGACGCTGCCCTCCGTTCTATTCCTCGCTCTTCCTCTCTGTGAACGCGGAAGTGCGTTCTCTGGTGGAATGTGGACTGTGCTCGGGCTGTCCGCTGTAAGCATGCAGCCTGGAAGAGGCACCGCCTCCGGCAGACGGTTTAGTCTTCTCTTTTGTTTCGGAAGGCGAGAACAGTGACCCATTGGACCATCCGTACGCCCAAACGTGCATGCTGGATGTCTTATGTCTCCACCGTTACGGCCGAAACTCCTCTGCCACTAATCTGGAAGCGTATATGCAAGACAGCAGGTAAGTTTGCTCCCGATGACTAGCCGGTCCTTTGCCTCGGTGGTGCTCTTGTGGCGGACCCATTGCAGGTCATGACCGAACTGGGTTCCCACTTTTCATCTGTTAGTTCTGGTTCTCATCTTCCCCAATCCTTCCTTCTTCGTAAGCCTATTCTTGAATCTCGTCCTATAGATTTCTGTACCCATCTTCGCCTTCCCCATAACGATCCCTTCTCTCTCTCTGAGCTTCAGTCTGCCCTAGTGTGGTTCTACAGTGCCAGGCTCCGAGGTCATTCATTATGAAATGATTCACCATCTCCCTTCGTGCACGTCTCAGTATTTACTGAGTCTGTACAATCGGGTCTGGGAGTCGTCGTCAGTCCCTGAGAACTGGCTCGATGCTGTTGTCTTCCCTGTTCGGAAACCAGGGTCTCTCGGGTCATCCCCAAGAACTTTCGCCCTATTGCCCTCACGAGCTGTGTCTGCAAGCTCTTTGATTGTATGGTTAACGTTCGTTTGATGTAGTTCTTAGAGCACTATCACCACCTCTCCCCTCCTCAATTTGGTTTTCGCAAATGCCGTAGCACAACGGATGTCTTGGTGAACTTGGAGGTCTATATTCGTATTGCTTTTGCAGTACATTTGCAAAGACCTCCGTTGTTGCCGTCCTTTTTGACCCGGAAAAGGCTAACGACACTATCTGGCAGTATCATATTCTGTCCCAACTTCATTCATTTGGCCTTCGGGGGAATATCCCTCTCTTCCTCCAAAGTTTCCTCTCTTCGTTCATTTCGTGTCAGGCTTAGTACCACTCTCTCTGCCCCTTTTAGGCAGTATGAGGATGTACCCCAGGGAAGTGTTCTAAGAACTACTCTTTTTCTAGTTGCCCTAAACGGTCTTCTTTCCTCTCTTCCTTCTGGCGTCTTCTCCGCTCTCTATGTTGACGATCTTAACCTTTGCTGTCAGGGTGATGACTCGCCTCTTTTTCAACGGCGGCTTCAACTTGCGATTGATGACGTGTTGTCTTGGGCCACCGATCATGGCTCCAAGTTCTCTGCATCTAAGACTTGTGCTATGACTTTTACTCGGAATCATGTTGTTTTATGTTTTCACGTTTATGGTCATCCCCTTGTGTACAAGGATTCCGCTAAGCTTTTAGGGCTAATTTTTGACACTCGTTTGTCATGGTCGCCCCATATCTCTTACCTTCGAGTTGAATGCTCTAAGGCCCTTAACTCACTTTAGGTTTTGTCCCATACCTCTTAGGGAGCGGATAGGCGCACGCTCCTCTATTTGCACTCCTCTCTCGTCCTGTCTAAACTCGATTATGGTTGCCCCTGCATACTCTTCTGCTTCTCCTTCTTCTCTTCGCCGTCTTGATGCTTTGCACCATACTGGGTTTCGTCTCAGCTCTGGTGCCTTTCGTTCGACTCCTGATCTCAGCTTGTATGTTGACACTGGCTTCCTCTCTCTCCAGGGCCGCCGTGATCGCTACTGTCTTCTCTATCTTGCACGGTCCTTACAACATCCTTCCTCTCGCTTCTGTCGTGCTTTAGCTTTTACCCCTCCTGTGGTTCCTGTTCCTCTTTATCGCCTCCCTCATTCTGTCCGACTATCTCACTCACAGAATTCTCTTTCCGTTCATATTTCTAATGTTTCTCCTCGTATTGCCCCCGTAGTGAGTACCTCCTTCCAAAGTTTGTATATCCTTGACCCGCATCACTAAAGCTTTTACCCCTCCTACGGTTCTGGAACGCCTTTTCCTCGAGTACTTTTCTTCGCACTTCTACTCTATTTCCATTTTCTCCGATGGGTCTAAGTCTGCAAACGGTGTGGGCTACTCTGTTGTTTTTCCTGACCGCACTTATATGTGTCGCCTCCCTTCGGAGGCTAGCATCATTACAGCAAAACTTTATGCTATTCTCTATGCTCTCCGTCTCTTGCTTTCTCATTGTCGATCCTCCTTTGTGGTTGTAGTTGACTCTCGTAGTGATCTCATGGCACTAGGGCCCTTTAATCCTGTCCATCCAGTGGTCATCGAGATTCAACATTGGCTGTTTCTTATTTCTAGTAAATTTAAATCAGTAGAGTTTTGCTGGGTTCCCAGCTATATTGGTGTTTCTTTAAATGAGCGTGTGGATGCTGCCACTAGAGAAGCTATCCTTTCTTGTCCCATCTCCCGTAAAGGAATTTCTTATTACGACTTTTATCCAGTTATTCATTCCTCCATCCCTGCCCGTTGGCAAGGTTGTTGGTCTTCTGTAGTTGGTAACAAGCTGCGTACTCTCAAACGTAGTGTGTCCCCGTGCCTTCCTCCTGCCACCGTAACCGACGGTGGGAAACTGCTCCAGCAAGGTTGCGGATTGGCCATACTCGCTTAACTCAAGGTCACTTAATGGAGTGGTGCCCTGCTCCTTATTGTCCGAAATGCGTTGTCCCTCTTACAGTTGTGCATATCCTTGTTGAATGTCCTGACTTCCAGGACGAGCGTGTGTCTTGCTTTCCGACCGTCCCTCGCGGTCACTTGTCCTTCGATAGAATTCTTTGTGAATCGGATACTTTTGATATAATTCGCCTTGTGCGTTTCTGTTCTCGTATTGGTATTCTTGGTGATATTTAGCACCCTCTGATTATTTCGCACTTTGATGGTGCTATATAGCAATCCCGGTTTGGTGCCTTCTTTTGATAATTACTTACTTATTACCTTTCTTCTTTGTGCATCGGACAGGTGCTTTCATCTCTTTATCCCTGATTGCACCTAAATAGGAGATATTAACGTTATTATCAGTACTGGTGGCGGCCCAATGTGCACGCATTTATTTAGTTAAAGTTCGTGAAAAATTCCTTTCTTGTCATATTGGGATGAAATTTTCATGACGCTGATGTGGGAGATTTATTTGAAATTTTTCACTATTTTTCATATTTTGAAAAAACTTTACATCACCAGGCTCTTTAATATATAAAAAATGTACATAAACATCTCCTACCAATTACCTTGTGGCATTTTTTCTGCGGCTCCTCCCTTGAGAGGCTTTGTTCAAAAGTTCAACAAATAATTCTTTCTTTTGAAATAGAAAAGGTTATGCAAAATTCGGGATGAAATATATTTAACTATTAATCATGTTACAATTTAGCACTGATATGATATGGGTTTTCTCTGACCGATTATGGATTTACAGATATATATAAAAAAAGATTAAACCATATGCATTTTATGATCATATGCTAATAAAGTAATTACAATAAAATGAAAACAAAATTTGTTGCATTTCGTGATTGATGGGGAGCTGAAAAGGAGGTTTGGGCCTCAAGTCTTCCCAGGAAAAATATAAGAATATTTTTTTCAATATTTCAACATTTGTATCAAGTTATACAAAACATGTAGAAATAATTGAAAGATTCAGAACAATTCACATCTGCTTATTTTTTGTGGTAGCAAATCTTCACCATAAGAAATAAGAAATATAAAAGAAATAAGAAATATAAAATAATAATAATACAATTTAAACCATATATTTAACATTTTTAATATTAATATTACCTTAAATTTAGAAAAATGTAGATTACAGAAAAATGAGGAAACATAAATAATTTAGTGATGAATAAATTCACAAGGGCCGTTATCTTCAGGTTATCTTTCAGATGATTTCGGGGCTTTTAGTGTCCCCGCGGCCCGGTCCTCGACCAGGCCTCCACCCCCAGGAAGCAGCCCGTGACAGCTGACTAACACCCAGGTACCTATTTTACTGCTAGGTAACAGGGGCATAGGGTGAAAGAAACTCTGCTCATTGTTTCTCGCCGGCGCCTGGGATCGAACCCAGAACCACAGGATCACAAGTCCCGCGTGCTGTCTGCTCGGCCGACCGGCCGACCGGCCGACCGGCCGTGACGAGGGTTCAATCCTATGTCCGAGAGGATCCCTCTATGTCAGAGAGGAGAGTGTAAAGAAGTAAGGGTGAAAAGGTGGAACAGCTTATTGATAGAGCTCGAGTGCATGGGGGAATTGTGTAAAACCCTGGTCTGTGTCTCGGAGAGGCTGCAGGATCCAAGTAAGGTCAATAGAACTTCTGGATGCAATTCTTTTGACCATGTCGTAGCTCAGTTGATTAAAGCAGAGTCTGGGATCCTCTTGGACGTAGGTTCGATCCCTTGTCACGGCCCTTGTGGATTTGTTCATTTTATGCATCACGCTACTGTGATTTCTGTAAGTAATTAAGTGATCCTTGGGTTTGGGAGCACAAATCTATATAAATCAAAATGTAAGTGCTCATTTGTTCAAAATCGCTAATCTCCGAAAGTTCTTCACCGATTGCTTTGAAATTCTCACATAACGTTCCATTTGTGTCTGAGCAGGTTTTTATATACATACTATGTAGATGTCACGTCTGTGACGGGTTAAAACAAACCTTTTTTTTAAAAACTGTGTTTTTCATGTGAAAGAAATCTTTGAAACCTCTATACCGATTCCAATGAAATTTTGACACAACGTTCCATTCGAATACGAGCGTGATTTTATACACCTACCATATAAATGCCACATCTGTGACAGGTAAAATCATGCTTTTTTTTTAAAACAGCCCCATATCTGTTACAAACGCTATACTAAATATTTAACGATTCTATTTCAATGTTTCCTATTTCACTATTAAATTGAATTTTCATAGATTTTTATTGATTTTTATTTTGATTTCATTATTTTGTATGACATTGCATTGGAATTGAGCTGTGTTGTTTACCATTCCCTAGTTTTCATTCCGTTTTTTAACTGTTTTTTTTTTATTCCAGCGATGGGGAACATCAGATCATATGATGTTTCCAATTTTCTGATGGGAACATCAGATCATTTGATGTTCCCAATTTTCTGATGGGAACATCAGATCATTTGGGAATACATCGGATGAGGGAGTGGGGAAGTTGCGGAAGACAAAGGTACGGGAGGGGGGATGGTGGGGATGATGAGGGAACTGAGGAGAGGGTAATGGTGGGGAGGACGATGGAAACGGAGGAGTTGGGGATGGTGGGGACGGGAATGGAGAGTAGTGGGGAGGACAATAGGAAAGGGGAGTGGGTGATGGTGGAAAGAACGAGGGGATGGTGGAGTGGGGGATGGTGGAAAGAACGAGGGGATGGTGGAGTGGGGGATGGTGGGGAGGAAAAAGGGATGGGGGAGGGAGGGGAATAGTGTGGAGGATGATGGGACGGGGGAGTGAGGAATTGTTGGGAGGACGAGGGGGGGGGGCAATGGTGTGGGAGGACTGGGAGACAGGGGAAGGTTGCTGTGGCTCAGCAACGCACATGTGTTGCTGAGCCAAATCAACGCGTGGCTGGGTACAGCTAGTTTTTAATAATATTGGTGAGTGTTGCCTCCCTGGCCTATCCAAGGACCTGCCGAGACTCAGGCCGGAGTCTAGATAAAAGGATGTCACAAACGGTGGCGGACTAGATTGACAAATTCTCGTATTATTCCGTTAACCGTTAATATAACAGATAGTTAAATTATAATAATTTCCAACAGTGTTATTGATAAGGAAAACCGAAGGTGATTTTACATTACTGAAGTTGGAAATTTACTCGTTTCATAAGGCAATACAACCAAAATCAAGAGAAGGAGAATCAATAAAAGCTGCCAATATTATGAATAAATACTGTTATATATTAACACAATATGTTATACATCAAGGATATAATGTACATCTCACTTTTGCTGATACTTTTGGAGACATAACTTTCACTATAATTATGGGAACACACAGTAGACCACATTCATGGATTATTCAATACACCCGACTTATGGAACCATGCAGGAGACTACATCAAGCACATGACTAAATTAGAGAAGGTTCAAAGGTTGGCCACCAGACTAGCAACCGAGATGAAGGATATGATCGAAAAGGAGATCTATGGGAACTAAATCTCACTTCGCTGGTAGGCAGATTCTCGGAGGAATTGATAGGGTAAATAAAGAGTGTTTCACACAAGGGGCACACGCACTAACGGACACAGGTGGAAATTGAGTACCCAAACGAGCCATAGAAATTAGAACGAAATTTTTTAGTGTCATTGTAATTAAACAATGGAATACATTATGAGGTGATGTGGTGGAGACAGACTCCATACATCGATTCAAAGGTAGATATGACAGAGCCCAATAGGATTAGGAACCTGTACACCAGTTGATTGACGGTTGAGAGGAGGGACCAAAGAGCCGAAGCTAAACCTCCGCAATCAAACCTAGGTGGCTACGAAGGTTGACACATAATGGATCACATTCCTGGAACTTATGGGTTGAAAACTGAAGTGGAAGAGCTGGTTAGCTGCTACTTTCTTGACAATTACAAGCCAGGCTGATATTATTCGTAAGTCCTTCATGATAATTGTGGCTTAAACTGGAGTTATCAGTAACTGTGGGCTAAACCTTCTTATCTGTAAAATGACATATTAAGGGATGATCTCATTTAGCTAAGTGTCAATAGTGTCTCATCTCCTTAAAACAGCAAATATATATTTTTATAGTGTTCTAAGTCAGAATATCAATCTTACAAGAAGGGAAATAGTTCCCAATCACAAAACACACCAAAAAAATATTCGTCACCATTCTATATTTTGCTAAATAGCATAAAAGTAATTTTGGACTGTAATATACATTGTCGCAAGCTTACAGTGCTAATAAGATCAACAACATTTAGATGTATCACCAGATTACATCATCGAAGGACCTGATGGTGACACTGTAATGATCACTAACCAAGAAGAACTAAACATGTGATTAAGGAATATCTCACAAGAAAGTTAGAAGTGTTTAAACATGATAACAATTGCTCCAACATCCAGCCAAGCTTCAAGGTCGGTTATCGTGACCAGGACCAACACGACAGTAACAAACATTATTGTAAGTTGCATTACTGAAGGAACATATATATAAAAAAAGACATAATCTTAGACAAAATATATGTTTTTATTTAGGTGTGCAGGATATTAATCAACGCTTTAGGTTACGTTTACAATACTAAAACATACCGCAGAAAGCCAAGCCAATGTCTACTTTTGTCATAATATTAGAGTAAAACTATTTTAGATAAGCAAAAAAAAGTATTACAGGAACACGGAACATACGATGTATGATGACCACAGTGCTCCGCTTAACTCATTCCGGGTAATGTTCATCTGATCCAACACCTCTCCAACATGTATCTATCGAGAATACTTTTTATACGGTATATTATAATGATAGCAATACCAGTAGCGCCAGAGAAGTTATCTGGTTACGTGTTCCACTCGATGACCACTATGTTAATGTGACAACACAACCAGGGAATTTTCCACTGGATAACTACCATGTTAATGTGACCACACAGCCAGAGAATGTTCCACTGGATGACTACCATGTTAATGTGACCAGACAGCCAGGAAATGTTCCACTTGATGACCACCATGTTAATGTGACCACACATTAACATTGGGAATGTTACATTGGAAGGAAATGCCTCTGTACCTGAAACATTTGCAGAAAGACTGAGCAAGAGCCCAGAAGCAATGGACACAGTAAGGGAGGTAGCCATGCAAGCAGCTACCTCACAGAAAGCAGCAAGGTGCACCAGTCAGCTGCTGGAGAGAAAAAGATCAGTGGTAGTTGTAGGCATCAAAGAACAGGAAGGATCCAACAGGCAGGAATGGAATAGCAAGATAGAGAGGCAGTACATGGGCTACTGAAGGGGTTACAGATGGAAGGGGCTGAACAAAACATTGAGAAGGTTTTCAGGTTGGGCTGGTGCAACAAGGACAGAAACCGACTTGTAAAGGTAGTGTTTACAAACGAAGCCACGAAGGAGGATATTCTCGAAAAGAAGAGTCGTCTGCAGTATGTGGAGGGATACAAAAAAGTATTCCTGCAGAGGGACAGGACGAAGGAGGAGAGAGTCAGGGCATCAGAGGCAAAGAGGAAGCGCAGGGAGAGAGGAGTAAACCAGGAAATTGCAGCCCCCAACACAACAGTCCCAGAGAAAAGAGGGGAATCCAAAACCAGCATCCCAGCAACACCAGAGGGGAGGGCAACACCACCACCCCCCTCTGCATAGAAACCCTCCCTTCCCATCACCCTACCTGCCCCCCACCCAAATGATCACCCAACCCTCCCTTCCTTCCCCCACCCCACTCTGACCCTGTCACCCCTCCCCTATTCCCACCATGTCCCCCCTCCCACCTTTTCCTCCCCCCTTGTCCCCCCTCCCCCTTCATCCCATACCCTCCCTATCCCTCCTCACCCCGTATCCTCCATGTCCTCCCCTATCTCCTTAACCCACACCCTACCTGTCCCCCCCCCTTCCCTTCAACCCCTACCCCACACCCCAAAATCCTCTGAGACCCTGCAAACCACCTCACAGATCTTCTCACCCAGGGAACAGCTTTCCACATGGGCAGAATGCTCGCCAAGAAGGGGGCAAGAAAATGAACAGAAGAAAGTGAGCTTCAAGGCAATGTATACTAACATAGATGGGATTACAAATAAAACAAGTGAACTCAGAAAATGGGCACTAGAAGAAAACCCAGAGATAAAAGCACTCACAGAAACAAAGCTAACGAAAACCACAACAAATACAGTGTTTCCACAGGGCTACTAGGTAGTGAGCAAAGAGAGAGAAGGGAGAGGAGGAGGTAGTGTAGCTTTGCTAATAAGAGAAGGTTGGAGTTTTGAAGATATGGTAATTCAGAACTGTGAAGGTTTCGGTGACTACATATTAGGCACCATAGCAACTGGAGGACCGAAAATTATAGTAGTAGTCATATATAACCCACCACCGAACGACAGAAGACCTAGACAGGAATATGATAGAAACAACTTGGCCACCATTGACATAATAGAGAGAGCAGCTTCTGTGGCTAGCAGGAACGGATCCAGACTACTAATCATGGGAGACTTCAACCATGGTAAGATAGATTGGGGGAACAGAGACCCACATGGAGAGCTAAGCTGCTGGATGTGGCAACAAGAAACTTTCTAAGTCAACACGTCAAGGGACCAACAAGAATGAGAGGAGGGGGATGAACCAGCCTTACTTGATCTGATATTTACCCTAAATGAGTCGGATATAAGGAAGTTAAGTTGGAAGCCCCCTTGGGAATAAGTGATCATTGTGTATTGAGCTTTGAGTACCTGGTTGAGCTAGGAATTATCACCCCAAAAAAAGAACTGGGAAACAAAGGGCTAACATACCAAAAGGGAAACAATGAGGAGATGAATAAATTCCTAAGGGATATACATTGGGTCACAGAACTCAGAACCAGGTCCGTACAAGACATGATGGACTATGTCACCCAAAAGTGTCAGGGGGCTGTAAGCAGGTTTGTCCCGGCCCGACAGGAAAAAACAGAGAAGCAAAAGAAGTATTCGTGGTTTAATAGGGAATGTATGAAAGCAAAGGAGCTGAACAAAAGGGCTTGGAGGAACTTCCGTAATAACAGAACATCGGAAAGTAGAGAGAGATACCAGAGAACCAGGAACGAGTATGTTAGTGTGACAAGAGCAGCTGAGAAAAGGTATGAAAATGATATAGCTAATAAAGCCAAGACCGAACCAAAGCTACTACACAGTCACATCAGGAGGAAGAAAACAGTGAAGGAACAGGTGATGAAACTTAGGGTGGGCGAGGACAGGTACACAGAGAATGACAAAGAGGTGTGTGAAGAACTCAACAAAAGGTTCCAGGAGGTCTTTACAATAGAACAGGGAGACGTCACGGCGCTAGGAGAGGTGGCAGCAAACCAGGTGACCTTGAAAGGTTCGAAATTACATGAGATGAGGTCAAAAAGCACCTATTGGAGCTGGATGTGAGAATAGCTCTGTGGCCAGACGGAATCTCACCATGGGTATTGAAAGAGTGTGCAGGAGCACTTTGCTTGCCACTCTCCATAGTGTATAGGTCACTGGAAATGGAAGACCTGCCAGAAATATGGAAGACTGCTAATGTAGTACCAATATACAACAAGGGTGAGAGACAAGAGGCACTGAACTACAGGCCATTGTCCTTAACTTGTATACCATGCAAGGTGATGGAGAAGATTGTGAGAAAAAACCTAGTAACACATCTGGAGAGAAGAGACTTCGTGACAACCTATCAACATGGGTTCAGGGAAGGTAAACCTTGCCTTACAGGCTTGATAGAATTCTACGATCAGGTGACAAAGATTAAGCAAGAAAGAGAAGGATGGGCGGACTGCATTTTTTTTGACTGTCGGAATGCATTTGACACAGTACCCCATAAAAGGTTGATGCATAAGCTGGAGAAACAGGCAGGAGTAACTGGTAGGGCACTCCAGTGGATAACGGAGTACCTAAGCAATAGGAAGCAGAGAGTTACATTGAGGGGTGAGATCTCAGAATGGCGTGAAGTCACCAGTGGAGTCCCACAGGGCTCAGTATTCGGACCCATCTTGTTTCTGATATACGTAAATGATCTCCCAGAGGGTATATACTCATTCCTCTCAATGTTTGCTGACGACGCCAAAATTATGAGAAGGATTAAGACAGAGGAGGACAGCTTGAGGCTTCAAGAAGAAATGGACAAGCTGCAGGAATGGTCGAACAAATGGCTGTTAGAGTTTAACCCAAGCAAATGTAATGTAATGAAGATAGGGGTAGGATGCAGGAGACCAAGTACAAGGAATCATTTGGGAGATGAAATACTTCAGGACTCAGAGAGAGAGAAAGACCTGGGGGTTGATATCAAGCCAGACCTGTCCCCTGAAGCTCATATCAAGAGGATAACATCAGCAGCATATGCCAGGTTGGCTAACATAAGAACGGCCTTTAGAAACTTGTGCAAGGAATCTTTCAGAACATTATATGCCACATATGTTAGACCAATCCTGGAGTATGCGGCTCCAGCTTGGAGGCCATATCTAGTCAAGCATAAGACTAAACTAGAAAAGGTTCAAAGGTTTGCCACCAGACTAGTACACGAGCTGAGAGGTATGAGCTACGAGGAGAGACTACGGGAATTAAACCTCACTTCGTTGGAAGACAGAAGAGTTAGGGGGGACATGATCACCACATTTAAGATTCTCAAGGGAATCGACAGGGTTGATAAAGACAGGATATTTAACACAAGGGGCACACGCACTAGGGGACACAGGTGAAAACGGAGTGCCCAAATGAGCCACAGAGATATTAGAAAGAACTTTTCTAGTGTCAGAGTGGTTGACAAATGGAATGCATTAGGAAGTAATGTGGTAGGTTATCTTGAGGTTATCTTGAGATGATTTCGGGGCTTTAGTGTCCCCGCGGCCCGGTCCTCGACCAGGCCTCCACCCCCAGGAAGCAGCCCGTGACAGCTGACTAACTCCCAGGTACCTATTTACTGCTAGGTAACAGGGGCATTTAGGGTGAAAGAAACTTTGCCCATTTGTTTCTGCCTCGTGCGGGAATCGAACCCGCGCCACAGAATTACGAGTCCTGCGCGCTATCCACCAGGCTACGAGGCCCTAGAGGTTAACTCCATATACAGTTTCAAGTGTAGATATGATAGAGCCTAATCTGTACACCTGTTGATTGAAGGTTGAGAGGCGGGACCAAAGAGCCAGAGCTCAACCCTCGCAAGCACAACTAGGTGAGTACAATTAGGTGAGTACACAGCCAGGGAATGTTCCACTGGACGACCACCATGTTAATGTGGCCACACAGCCTGGGAATGTTCCACTGGATGACCACCATGTTAATGTGACCACACAGCCAGGGAATGTTCCACTGGACGACCAACATGTTAATGTGACCACACAACCAGGGAATGTTCCACTGGATGACTACCAAGTTAATGTGACCACACAGCCAGGGAATGTTCCACTGGACGACCACCATGTTAATGTGACCACACAGCCAGGGAATGTTCCACTGGACGACCACCATGTTAATGTGACCACACAGCCAGGGAATGTTCCACTGGACGACCACCATGTTAATGTGACCACACAGCCAGGGAATGTTCCACTGGACGACCACCATGTTAATGTGACCACACAACCAGGGAATGTTCCACTGGATGACCACCATGTTAATCCCAACAAACAATTTTAGGTTGCCACAACATATCTGGAAAGTATTTGAAAGGATTGGAAACGTTGGTTTTATCGTATCAGATACGATATTGTGTGTGGACTTAAATAGGTTTCCAAAACTTATAACCAAGACCTACATATCTAACACTAATTTGAGATGTTGTGGCAACTTTACACTCCTAACATGAGTCATTCATAATCCATTCATACACCAATCTCTTGTGAAAGGTTTGAGCCTAATCTGAACCCTTTTCACATCTTTGTGTTTAAAGTTAAATTTCTTGAAATTAAATTATATTATTTTATATTATATTATTATTTTTATTATATTTTATTTTATATTGTATTATTACTTTTGTTACATTTTTTTATATTATATTATTGTTTTCAATTTAAATATTAAAACCAATTTAAGGGTAAAAAAATCAAATAATTTATATTTCTTTTATTATTTACTAACAAATCAGCAAAAATACAAAAACATATGACCTATATAATTATAAATATAATATATATATATAAATTAATATATATATATAAATAATTTATATAATATATATATATATATATATATATATATATATATATATATATATATATATATATATATATATATATATATATAACTGAAAACCTCACACCCCATTCAGGCTTGTTCGCATATATATATATATATATATATATATATATATATATATATATATATGTCGTACCTAGTAGCCAGAACGCACTTCTCAGCCTACTATGTAAGGCCCGATTTGCCTAATAAGCCAAGTTTTTCATATAAAAATAATATATATATAAATAATATATATATACAAATAATATATATATGATAACAACCTATGATAACCATCTTTGTAACCTATATGTAACTCCCTCTTTGTAACAAAGTTCAAATAAAACAAATATATATGTGTACATACAAAAGAATGAGGGTGGTAGAAGATAATATTAGTGTTTAGTGAGTCACCACAAGGTCTCCTCTGAATACTTTTTATTTTCTTCTCCGAGGCTATGGGTCCCCACATTGGCACCAGAGGTCTTCCTCACAAACTTTTTATATAATATATATATATATATAAATAATATATATATAAAGTTAAAACTAGGTAGTTTTAGTTAAAACTAACTAAAACTAGTTAAAACGAGATAAAACTAACGCAGATATATGATAACTAACCATCCCTACCTAACCTAACTTAACCTATCTAACCTATATATATATATAGACTCAAGTTAAAGACTGTACCTCTCTCAACCAGTTTAAGCTAAAAACGAAGCTATACCTAATAAATTCCCTGTAACCTACCTTACCCCTCTGTTTTCAACCCATGTATGTTTTTTGTTTTTTTTTGTTTTTCAAATCAACGCTGTTTGAATGTAATTTTCTGTAATAATTTGTAATTGTATTTGTGCTGCTTTTTCAACAATGTTCCCCTCTCTTTGACCTCTATTTTTATTTGTTCTCAACACATTTTATTCTTTTTACCCATAAGTTTTAAGCTTTAGTCATTAATGTTTTTCCTGCCCGAAACGCTTTGCGTAATAGTGGCTTTAGGCATTGTATGTACTAGCTCTATCTATTAAGCCAACAAACTTTGTAAAATCTCTTTATGTATGTACCTTACCTAAATAAAAATTATTATTATTATTATAAAACGTATACACAAAATGCATCCAAATACAGCTGTGTTAGACATTAAGTCTAACGTGTATAATATGTTGGACATTAAGTCACTGCACATTCTCTCATGTGTATTATACATATATAAAACGCTAAAATATAATGCCAATCCTGATCTCAAAAGCTTCATAGAAGGTTGTAACAGAACCCATGAGCACCACACCAGAAATAAATACAGTTTTGATATTCCTAGAGTACGACTTAATCAAACCAGAAATGCTCTACAAATCAAGGGGCCCAGAATGTGGAATGTCCTTCCCGACCATGTTAAAGACTGTACCTCTCTCAACCAGTTTAAGTTAAAAACGAAGCTATACCTAATAAATTCCCTGTAACCTACCTTACCCTTCTATTGTCAACCAATGTCTGTTTTTCTTTAAAGAGCGCTGTTTGTCGACATATTTGTATTTGTGCTGCTTTTTCATCTATGTTTTCATTTCTTGTTTTCATCTACTCATTATGCTCAATTAGTATTAAGCTTGTCATTTAAGTTTATCATGCCCGAAACGCTTTGCGTAATAGTGGCTTTAGGCATTGTATGTACTAGCTCTACCTATAAGTCAACCAATCTTTGTAAAAATTTATTGTATGTATGTACATAAATAAACATTTTATTTTATTTTATTTTTTTTTAATTTATATGTGTGTATATATATATATATATATATATATATTATATATATATATATATATATATATATATATATATATATGTATATATATATATATATATATATATATATATATATATATATATTATATATATATATATATACACACACATATATAGATTCTATATAGACACTAGAGAAGATTCAGCGGTATGCCACCAGGCTTGCCACCATTTTCAGTATTCGTCATATCCAAGTCTGTTGTGTGATGCACAAGTCTTCTTGCTTCACAACCCTGTAATGAAATATTGTTTGTTACTAATTGATTTCAATAATACATAAAATATTTTATTATATAATATTCAATTTATTAAGTAAAAACCCTTTCCATATTATAGAAAAAAAAACTAAAACATGAATCTTTATAAAACAATAGCATATCCTGCATTATTCCAGCCCATTGTTAGAGATAGTAGCCACCTCTTATTTTGGTTTTCTTTCAAGTGCTCAGAAAATTAAATATATCTACATATTTAGTCAAAATCAATTACATTATTTTATCTTATTCATAGCATAAATGTTCACAAAGATTTCTAAAAAGAGATTGAATTAGACTACAGCAAATTGGCAAACTTTACCTTGTATCTGTTTCCACCGAGTTTGTTTGGAGCGTTCATCAACATAACAGTCTCCGTGGTGTAGTGGTAAGACACTCGCCTGGCGTTCCGCGAGCGCTATGTCATGGGTTCGTACCCTGGCCGGGGAGGATTTACTGGGCGCAATTCCTTAACTGTAGCCTCTGTTTAACGCAACAGTAAAATGTGTACTTGGATGAAAAAAACGATTCTTCGCGGCAGGGGATCGTATTCCAGGGAATTGCCCGAAACGCTACGTGTACTAGTGGCTGTACAAGAATGTAACAACTCTTGTATATATCTCAACAAAAAAAAAAAAAAAAAAAAAAAAAAAAAACATATCAGCAATACTTGTCTCAACATCTCTTTCAGTTGCATTAGTGTGGGTGTTGATACAGGCTTCTGGAAATTTACAAGAATTAATTGATATATATAATTATAATTCACTTTGTCAGGAAACAAGAAGCCACAGAGTAATAACATTGTTGGCGTTTATTGAGGTGTTCCCCTGTTCTCCAGTCTTCCTCCGTCCCCTCGTCCTTCCCACCATTCCCCATTCCACAGTCCTCTCGTCCTTCCCACTTCCCCGTCCCCACATTCTCCCCACTATTCCCACTTCCCCGTCCCATCGTCGTCCTTACCATTTCCCCCTCCCCTGTCCCCTCTTCCTCCCCCACCATCTCCCATTCAGCTGTCCCTTTGTCCTCCCCAGCATTCTCCATTCCCCTGTCCCCACCATCCCCAGTCCCCTCGTCCTCCCCACCATTACCCTCTCCTCTGTTCCCTCGTCTTCCCCACCATCCCCCCTCTCGTCCTCCCCACCATTCTAAACTACCTCATCCGATGCATTCCATAATGGTCTGATGCTTCCATCAGAAAATTGGGAACATCAAATGATCTGATGTTCCCAATTTTCTGATGGGAACATCAAACGATCTGATATTCCCATCACTGAAAAATAAGAACAGCTAAAAAAAATGATATGAAAAAATAGAAAATAAAATATACTCATGAAATGAACAGTATGGTTAACAACACAGCTCAATTGCAATGCAATGTCACAATAACATTTAATAACAATAATAACAATAACATTTAAATATACTTTAAGATATAATCTAGAAGAAAATAAGGACATTGAAACGGTTCATGAACTCGATTTCAATAAAGGACACTATGGGGAACTTTGAAAAATAGTTAATGAGTATAATTAGACAGACTTGTTGCTAGGCAGAGGAGTAAATAATGAGATATATGGCAAATTTTGCAAAATACACAATGAAGGCACACAAACATTCATACCCAAACAAAGCAAAATGCTAGGTAAGAACAAAGTAGTTGGCCCGTAGGAGAAAGGAGATACCCACAAGACTAGAATACAAGTCATTAACAAGCACGCAAGTATAATACATAATACATGCACACATATATAATCCAAAAAAATGTCAAATTTACGTACTTATTATTACATAACAAATATCCAAGGTTTTGAAGACACGTTTCCTCTTGCGCCCAACGAGTGATTACTGAGACCAGACCCCATAGGTCCCTATCCTCATCATTCGTCTCACTGTGTCTCCACAGCTTGCACCGCCCATTTGAGACAGCGTCTGGACCTGTTAAAATAATGCATAAGCTGTAAGGTAATAGAGAATAATATATATCTTTCAATCTCAACATTAGATTTTCTAATTTCCAACTGTATTAAATAAATAGCATTAAAATATTTTCCTTCTTAACTATTACAAAAATCCACGAATTTGAGTAACTTTTGCTTTTGTTGTATTTGTACCTTAAACATAACACTGAACTATCAATTATGTGCCACCCCACCTTCCTTCATCCCCAAAAAAACTAATCAAAAGACATATGTAGAAGGCTAAAAAAATTAAGCAACACTTACCAAACTCAGGCTAAAAGAATTAAGCAACACTTACCATACTCTTTTTATATTCACTGTTAACTTTTAGCTCGTGTGACAGACTTTCCACCTGCTCAACAGTTTCAAGTGGGGATGGAAGAATGTCTTCCAGGATTGGTATATCTCCATGTGTTTTTGACATACGGGTTTCCGTCATTTTGACGATATTCAGGATATCCCCTGATAAAAATGTCAATTTTGACAATTCCTTCATTATGTATTCCATTTTTTCTGTTACTGCAAAAAAAAAAAAAATAAAAAGGCTTACTAGAACAAGCATTTAGTGTTGCATATATATGATATACGTATTGATCCTTAGTGGATCCTATTTTAGTGACAGACACATTGGTGTCAGGTCACTGTCAAATGGGCTACTGTCATGTAGCCTTTAATTATGTAACCTCTCCCATTCTATGATAGGGGTGACACAGGGCAGCATCCTTAGACCCCTCCTATTTGTTATATACATCAATGATCTGCTTTATGTCTCTAACATGATTAAACCTGTATTGTTTGATGATACTACCATCATCTACTTAGTTGCTTTACAAGAATGTAAAACTTCAAGTCTGTACTCTCCCTCAATGTATTTTCTTGTATGTATAACAAAAAATAAAGAATAAACACATAATAAATCGGTACTTACTAGATTTTTCGAAAGGAGAGCTAGCCACCAAATAATCATTCGAATTTTCGTCTCTATTACGTAGCAAAGAAGCAGGTCTACGGAAGCCTTTCCTGTTGAGTTCGATGCCCAGATCACTCGTTGTCTCTGAAATTATATGAAATTATAAGTATTAAATTTAAAAACCAAATAATAAATATGATATTGCTCAATTCCCGATATTTACCAAATAGTTTTAAATACATAAAACTACAAATAGTAATTATTGAATTATTACATTAGCTTATAGTTTTTATGCATGCATTAAAAAATTTTGTTTCACACAATGGCCATCTACAAATTTAAACTGATTAGGGACATTTTCTGCAGCACATTATCAGTGTCTAAGAAAATAAGCAGTCACTAATTTTATATAGTAGTACTAAACAACAATGTTAACCTTAATTCTAATATGTTATGAAGGTGAACAATACTTTTTACTAAAGTTAAAAGTTTGCAATGTCAGCAAAGAGTATTCCTACAGCTTGCACAAGAATCAAAAACATAATCACAAGAAACTTACTAGTCATAAATCATGTAGTATTGACAAGAAGATATAAGTACTTTCTGTTTTCTTGATTAACATTCCTCATGTTGATGTGTTAATCCTATACACCCTTAGTCTCCTTGTTTCATTTTCTGACTTAATTTTTAACTTACTCTTAGCCAGTCATTTACTGAAATTATTTAATTGAGTGCATTAATAGTTCTTCAGGTCTTATTAATTATACAGTCATAACTGAACTATTTATAGTTAATAATCATTAGCTTAAATTTGCCTATGTTTATTATTCAACTTTTCTTTGATTTCATTTATTACCTAGGTTGCCTAGCCTCGCCATGCTCCCTTACTCCATTGTACCCCTGGCTTTGCCTGCATCTCAAATTGCAAATTGTTACTTACAGTGTACCTGAGAGTACTTGTAAGCAATCTACCTCATTTTTTATTTTTGCTCAATTTGTTTTTGTGTTGCTTAGTCTTGTTTATATTTTTGTTTTGTATTTCTATATCTTGTGTTTTGTATAGTCTATGTTTATATGTTTTTTCTTTAATCTCATTTATTACCTAGGTTGCCTAGCCTAGCCTTACTCCCTTACTCCATTGTACCCCTGTAAGCCCCTTGTAAGCTAACTTTTTTCTTTTTTTTTGTGTTTTTCATTTTGTGTTTGTTTTGTACAGTATTGTGTTCATATTTTTCCCTATTTTATAGCTTATTTTTAACTTGTAATTTGCCTTTCTTTCCTTGTTTTTCCTGCAATCAGCTTTTTTTTATGCAGACAAGTATAGACCCAGAACTTAACCTCTTATCCACTATCTATGACAATAATCACTTTAATGATCTAAATTCCAAATATTTTGCAGCACATGATGTAAACAATGTATTAACTCATAATCACAATATCTCTGTAATCAATTTGAACTTTAGATCCCTAGGTAAACACTTCGATGATGTTAGTGCCTTGATTGAAACTACTGACAACAAATTCTCTTTTATTATACTTACTGAAACATGGTTGAAAGAGGATACTACTCAACTCTTTAACATGCCTAACTACTCAGCAATTCACAACTGTCGTCAACTTCAGAGAGGTGGTGGCACTGCTCTTTACTACCACAATGAACTAACATGCTTAAAAGAAATTAGAACTAGAGACTGCTATGGGGAGTATATCTTCGCCAGCTTCAGAGTCAAGGGTGCCGAGTCTGTCCTGTCTGTGGGTGCAGTTTATAGAATTCCTAACACTGATGTGTCCGAATTCAACTCAAACCTTAGAAATCTAATACTTGATAACAGACTGAACAAAAACCACCTAATTACTGCAGGGGACTTTAATATTGACCTCTGCGAGCCTGAACACCCTACTGCTGTTAGCTTCCTCAACTGTATGAATTCCTGCTTCCTCATACCCTTAATCACTAGACCTACTAGAATCACTGAGAGCACTGCCACGACTCTAGATCACATCTGGACGAACATAACATCTCCACTTACTTCAGGTATAATCACCGATAGCACTACAGACCATTACCCCACATTTCTCTTAACTAACATTAGCAAACCACCTCTTGAGTCAAGAGATATGTTTTAGACTGCACAATGAAACTGCTATAGACAATTTTATAACTGCTGCTGATAATGTCAACTGGGAATCCGAGTTAGGTAACATAGAGGACATCAACCTAGCAGTGCAATCTTTTCTTCAAAAAACTCTTAGCCTTTATAATACCCACTGTCCTATGCTTACAAAACAAGTCACAACCAAAAGGCTTAACAATCCCTGGCTTACAAAGGGAATACTTAAATCTATTAATAAAAAACATGACCTTGAGAAGAAGTATAGGTTAGGAATTGTCTCCAAAGAATTCTCAAAGAATTACTCATTATTGCTATCTAAGATAATTAGACGAGCCAAAACTAAATACTACGAAGATAAATTTACCCAAATAAAGAACAACATTAAACAAACTTGGAGAACAATTTCACAAATATTGGGATCAAAGAAATCTTTAAATAACACGCTCGAACGCTCATCCGCTCCTGACGACCCTGCTGCCCCTCCAACTTTATCAGCTGCTCCTTGAGCCCACAACATCCCTATCATGATGTAACAACCCCAGAAGGCAGCTAAGTACCCAGTGACCTAAATGTGACCGAAATATTCGACAAAACCTAACCTACTAGCTCATCTCGACCTCATTAGTGTTGCTCCCTGGAGGAAGCTAACCTGACGTTTGCTGCTGCCATATCAACGAGTCTACCCCATCTGCTGCTACCATGCCAAACAATTCTAAGCTCGGCAAGGCCATAAAGAATGATAGCACACCTATCAGGATGAACCCAACCAGCCAAGCTAGCAACAGGAATAATGCGGCTGTCTCCCCCTTAGGGGCTACCGGGGGGAGTACCGACCCTCCCTGCGTCAACAATAACAAACCTTCCCAGCTGATTGAAGCGTCGTCACTTACTCGAGCCTTACAACAGTTATGTAACCATATGGAGCAACTTAAACGAGCTGCCTCCCCATGTTCTGACTTTAAGCGTCCCGCTGATAATCCATGGCTCAGATTATTGACTCAAATACATGATGACCAAAAGTCTATAATCCGAGAGCAGTCGGACATGATAATGAAGCTTCAGAGTGATGCTTTGGCCATGCACAAGATTAACCAGGATCTGTCTGCCAGAGTCGGCCACCTCGAACAGGAATTAAGCTCTCTTCAGATCTCGGTTACTAACTTTAAACCAGTAGAAACCTCTAAGAAGCAAGAAGAGATGCTACAAAAGTTAGAGAACCATTTTAACTCCCTACAACAGCAACACACTGCAACCCAAGACGAATCAGACCAACTTAAGCTCCTTGATTCTGTCATCATCTCATCACAGGATTTTCCCCATGAAACTGACAGAGAAGACTGTACTGCCATCGTGATCCAGGAATTGCGTACTAAGTTGAATTATTCAATCGAAGCAAGAGACATTAAGTCAGCTTATAGAGTGGGTACCAAATTATCTGGTACAAACAACAGAAAGATAAGGGTGAAGTTAGATAGCTGCTCCCGCAAGTCAGACCTTATCACTACTGCAGTCGCTATGAAATCCAATGTTTATGTGAACGAATGTCTTACCAGATTCAGACAAAATCTCTTATTTAAACTACGTGGAATTTGCAATAGATCCACTGCTATTAAACATTGTTTTGTGCGCGATGGTAAAATAATAGCTAGGAAGACTGACTCTGGAAAAACTTATGTCATAACCACTGAAGCACACCTCACTTCTTTCCTGGATGACTGTGGGATATCAGCTGAATAACCAGAACATAATTTGTAGTCTCACATACAACCAAAGTATACTTAAGCTCTGCCTTTCCTTTCCAAAGGTGTTTATTTTTATTTTTATTTTTTATTTTTATTTTTTGTTTGTCATCTTTGCCTGTTTTATACTCTTAATTATTTGTTCTTAGTTAATCCCCTTGTCACTAAACCTAGGGCTTTTTATTACCCTGTTAATTAACCATTACTAAGATAATTATCTTCAAGATCATTTTTTTATGATTATTATTTTTCTTCTTATTTTTTATTTTACATTTATATTGTCTTTCTCTACTGATTTTTTGTTTTTTATTTTATGTAACTTCTGTGTCCTCCCTGGCTATCTATTGGATCTTTATTTTACTTCTAAATTGTTACTATTTTATTGTATTTGCTTTTATTCATGTGTTTTGCTTTATCGTGTATCTTGTATCGTGATCCCTCTGCATCTCTATGCACACTGATATTGATCCTGATCAAAATCTTCTGTCTCATATCTATACCAACCAGCACATTGATCATCATTATTGCAAGTATTTCACAGCACACCAGGCTAAAAACAAACTCCAAAATAGCACCTATCTATCAGTTTATAACCAAAATATTAGATCACTTGGTAAACATTTTGACGATTTAAATGCACTACTCACAGCACTAGGTACTAACCTATCGTTCATTATTTTAACAGAAACTTGGCTAAATAAAGACTATACCCAACTCTACAACTTAGCTGGTTATAAAGCCATTCATAACTGTAGGCCTAATAAAAAAGGTGGTGGCACAGCTATATATTACCGAGATACATTTATCTGCAACAGTGTTATTAGTGACAGAGATGACTACTGTGAATATACTTTTGCTCAGTTTACAATTAAATCCCTTAAATCCTCTTTGACTATTGGAGCCATCTATAGATTTCCCAATACTAACATAGCTTCTTTCTCAGACAACCTAAGGAATCTTATTATAAACAACAATCTCAACAAAAACCACATCATTCTAGGAGGAGACTTTAATATTGACCTGGGTCAACAAAATTGCTCTCAAGTTGACTATTTCCTTAACGGCATGAACTCCTGTATGCTAATCCCCACAACCACCAAACCTACCCGAGTCACTCAAACATCAGCCACTACCTTGGACCACATATGGACAAACATAACAGCTCCCCTTGTATCTGGTATAATCTACGACAGAACAACTGACCACTATCCTACCTTTCTCATAGCGAACATGGACATGACACCACCAAAAAGCAAGAAACTTTCATTTAGGCTACACAGTGAATCAGCTTTAGACAATCTTACAGAGGCACTTCACAATATTAACTGGGATTCTGAATTCAATAATACCCATGATATAAATTCATTAGCTAACCTCTTAATCTCCAAAACTCTAAGCCTCTACAACCTTCATTGTCCCCTTCTTACCAAGCAAGTAGCTGACAAAAGATTAAACAATCCATGGCTCACAAGTGGCATTCTCAACTCAATCAACAAGAAACATGAATATGAAAAGAAAGTTAGGATTGGCCTAGTTTCAAAGGAAGAAGCTAAGCGGTACTCATAAATGCTTACCAGTACCATAAGAAAGGCAAAACTTGCATATTATGTGAATAGATTCAATGAAGCAAAAGGCAACATGAAAAACACTTGGAAAACTATCTCTAGTATCCTAGGAACTAAACAACACTCACATAACCAAATAAAACTCTACAAGGATGGGGATATACCGTCAACTGGTTTAGAAATGGCAAATGAATTTAATAGTTTCTTTTCATCGGTTGGTGCTAATCTTGCCAGTAAAATCCCACAGACTCAGACACATATTAACACATATCTCTCAGGCAGCTATCCAAACTCTCTTGTCCTTTCACCAATCAGCCCGGCAGATGTTGTGTCCATCATACACTCTCTAAAAACCAAGGCAGGGAACACCAGTGAAATTCCGTCCATTGTGTACTAGAGAGCCTCCCATGCCCTTGCCCCACCCATAGCACTACTGTTCAACAAATCTATAGAGTGTCACACCTTCCCTGATATTCTCAAAAAAGCAAGAGTAACGCCAGTCCATAAAGGAGGTAATCCGGCGGACATAAACAATTATAGACCAATATCAAATCTACCCATTCTATCAAAAATATTTGAAAAAATTACTTACAAACAGCTCTATTCCTACCTCGTAAAATTCGACATACTCAGCCCTTGCCAGTTTGGCTTCCGGTCCCAAAAGAGCACCAACGATGCAATCATTAGTCTCCTTGACATTATCTACTCAGCCCTTGACAAAAATGAGTTTCCGATTGGACTCTTCATTGACCTAAGAAAAGCCTTTGATACTGTTAATCACAACTACCTCTTACTTAAACTCCAGCATTATGGAATCCGAGGCCTTGCCCTTGACTACATCCGATCCTATCTTAGTGACAGACACCAATATGTAACCATCAATGATACAACTTCTTCCACTCTACCAATTACCGTTGGAGTGCCACAGGGCAGCATCTTAGGACCTCTTCTATTTCTTATATATATAAACGATCTGCCTAATGTCTCTAATATTCTCAAACCTATACTGTTTGCTGAGGATACTACTCTTATCTATTCAAACCTCAACCCACATACACTAAATAATGTTGTGAATAATGAATTAAAAAAAGTCCACTTATGGATGTCAACGAACAAACTAACATTAAACATCGAAAAGACTTACTACATCTTATTTGGAAGCAAATCATCAAATGCAATTCAGCTACAGATAGACAACATCAACATCAGTAATAAAAATGATGGCAAGTTTCTTGGCCTATTCCTAGACAAGAGACTCAACTTCAGCACCCACATTCAACACATAACTAAGAAAGTCTCTAAGACAGTTGGTATACTCTCCAAAATCAGATATTATGTTCCTAACTCTGCTCTCCTCTCACTATATTATGCACTAATCTACCCCTATCTTAATTATGGTATCTGTGCATGGGGGTCTACCACTGCAAACCACCTTAAGCCCATCATCACACAGCAAAAATCTGCTATCAGAATAATAACTAACTCTGCTTTCAGACAACACTCAGCTCCATTGTTTAAATCCCTAAACTTGCTAAATATTAACTCCCTCCACACATTCTCTTGTGTCAACTACATTTACAAAACCCTGTTCTTAAATGCAAACCATGCTCTGAAACTCTCCCTGGATAGATGTAATAGGACCCATTATCACCACACCAGAATTAAATATCTCTTTGATATCCCCAGGGTCAAACTTAATCTGTGTAAACACTCTATGCAAATTAAGGGACCTAGTCTATGGAACTCACTCCCTAGTGAATTGAAAAACTGTAAAACTTTTGCCTTATTTAAAAGCAAAACCAAAAAGTACCTAACTTCATCTTCTTAGTTTCCTACACTGAGCGTTAAATTTGCTCTGTACCTAGTGTTACCCAATCTCCTAATTTTTATGTAATATCAAACAACCTTATCATTGTGTTCATTGCTGTCTTCTTCTATGTGCTAGCCATATGCTGTATTGTGACTAGCAATTTTTGTCAACTACCATTCAAGCTGTCATTGCAACCAATCTTATATTGTTTCTGCTGTATTGTGCCTACCAATTTTTTTTGTCAACTACCATTCAAGCTGTCATTGCAATCAATCTCAGCTACCTATGTGCTTTAATATACTGTACCTACAATTTTCTCTCATCTTTTTTTCATTTCATGTAATCTGTTATCATTTTTTGTCTACAATTTTTGCAAGTATTTACCTCCTTAAAATTTTCTTAGATTAAGGACCTGCCCGAAACGCTGCGCGTGCTAGTGGCTTTACAAGACTGTAATTACCATATTTGTATCCTCACATTCCTTATGTACATTCTTGTATATGCATAAATAAATAAATAAATAACTATACAAAACAAACACAAAAGGGGCTTACAGGGGTACAATGGAGTAAGGGAGTATGGCTAGTCTAGGCAACCTAGGTAATAAATGAGATTAAAGAAAAAACATATAAACATGGACTATACAAAACACAAGATATAGACATACAAAACAAAAATATAAACAAGACTAAGCAATACAAAAACAAATTGAGCAAAAATGAAAAATGAGGTAGATTGCTTACAAGTACTCTCAGGTACACTGTAAGTAACAATAGATAGATAATATATATCAATATAGATAAGAATGTCACGATACAATAAGATAAGCAATTACAGGAACAGATGAAAACAAATCTGCTGTAAAATAGAAAGTAATTATAGCAAAACACAGCAATATAATAATATAACAATACAATAAGAGTTTACAAAGTATTGAGTCTGCTAAATTAGAGAATAATTATGGCAAAACACATCAATAAATGCAAGTAAACAAAAGAATTGAAACAATTAGAGGTAGAATTAAGGTCACTAGATAGCCATGGAGGATACACAAGTTTGGTGGAGAGAACAAAAAATCAGTAGAGACTGTCAAGATGAATATATAAAAAAATTTGACAAATGATAATTGTAAAGTAAAATAATCTTAAAGATAATAAATTTTATTTAGCTTAGTTTTTAGCCTTCTTGATACTTGCATCCATCTGTTGTTGTATTGGAGTCGCTTTTTTCGCTTATACTCGTACATTCTGTTAAAGAGTGTCAAATTTCTACATTAGACTACCATATTACCTATATTATTGTTAATAATGTATTGACAGATGCAATATGTATTAAAATTCTAAAAATAAGTCATGCATTATATACAATGTGTGGGAAACTGTCTGCTGAGAAAAGCTGGTGTGGGGGTTGTTACAAGAGTGATTAATAATTAAAGCTGGTGCATATAACATCTTTGTCAGGCACATGCAAAAGTGAACACTTCCAGAATTGGAGACATGCAGAAATGTAACATGTGGAAATAGAGGCATGCCAAAACAGAGACATGCATAAATTCAAATTCTTATCTAAATAATTTCTAGTGATTATTATATAAATTATTCCATCAGTACTAGATCAAATATTCACAAAAAAAGGAGAAGAGATATTTGATATTCAATACCATCCTCCCTTTGGAAAGACTAATCATGTCCTGTTGGACATTAATTATATGTTGAGATATAATCTAAAAGAAAATAGGGACATTGAAATGGTTGTTAAACTCTATTTCAATAAAGGACACTATAGGGAACCTCGAACCCTGTATTACAAGTGTAAGTGAAAATATTGGAAAAAATAATTAAAGCTAAATGTGAAGAACACCTGCAGACAAATGCTACACTTGCTTACATTTATGAAATGATTTTAAATACATAGGTCAAATACTAAAGAAATTGTTTAAAACTTTTGTTAGACCACAGCTGGAATATGCAGCAAAAGTATGGTGCCCATATCTAAAGAATCACATCAACAAACTGGAAAAGGTATAGACAAGCCAATAAGTGGCTCCCAGGTTAGAGGCATAAAATGCCAAAACTAGATGGTAGAATAAAAAGAAGATATTGTAAAAGGTAACCAAACAAAGATGCCACAGAAATATTAGAAAATAAACTTTCGCAAGCAGCGTGGTAGACACGGTTGGAACAAGTTAGGTGAGAGGGTGGTGGAGGCCAAAACCATCAGTAGTTTCAAAGCATTATATGACAGTGCTGGGATGGGACACCATAGGTGCAGCCACAAATAATAGAATTTGGCGGTTCATATCACATTTTTTAAAATTAAAGATAAGGATGGTAATAAAGTTCATTGTAAAAACACCTATTATTAATGAATTTGTGAGAACTTCATATAAAATTAACAACTGAGCAAAGTATACAACCATAGAAATAACAAAAAAATGCTGCATGTTATTTTTTCACATTACCTTTCTGTAGATTTTTTTCTTTGTCACTACGTGAATGATCCGGTTCAGTAGTGTTGTAGTAGTTGCCTGCAGTACCTGCAGTTTGTACCGGTTCAGTAGTGTTGTAGTAGTTGCCTGCAGTACCTACAGTTTGAAACAAATGTTAGAGACAATAGGCAGATCATTGATGTATATAAGAAATAGGAGAGGTCCCAAGATGCTGCCCTGTGGCACTCTAACAGTTATTGAATAATAATTCATAATTTTTTTTTTTAGTGTGCCTGAGGCCTGGTCCTCGACCAGGCCTCCACCCCCAGGAAGCATCCTGTAATAACTGACTCACACCCAGGTACCTATTTTACTGCTAGGTAACAGGGACATAGGGTGAAAGAAACTCTGCCCATTGTTTCTCGCCAGTGGGTGGGATCAAATCTAGGACCACAGGATCACAAGTCCAGTCCGGCATAGTAGGCCGAGAAGTGCGTTATATTTATTTAATTGATTTATTTATATATTTATTTATGCATATACAAGAAGGTACATTGGGAATGTGAGGATACATAATATGGTAATTACAGTCATTAATTACAATAATTTTTTCAAATATTTTTGATAGAATGGGTAGATTTGATATTGGTCTATAATTGTTTATGTCCGCCGGATTGCCTCCTTTATGGACTGGCGTTACTCTTGCTTTTTTGAGGATATTTTGATTGTAAACTGATAGACAGGTGCTATTTTGGAGTTTGTTTTTTGCCTGGTGTGCTGTGAAATACTTGCAATGGTATTTAAGTGTGGAATCAATATCAAGTGTGGAAAAGCTTCAGATGGTGCATTCAGATGATGAACATTACCTAGTTCCTTCATCTGGGAAGAATGAAGACATATTGGTGCATTCGGATGATCAACTGCCGTGCTTTTTTGAGGATATTTTGATTGTAAACTGATAGACAGGTGCTATTTTGGAGTTTGTTTTTAGCCTGGTGTGCTGTGAAATACTTGCAAAGGTATTTAAGTGTGGAATCAATATCAAGTGTGGAAAAGCTTCAGATGATGAACATTACCTAGTTCCTTCATCTGGGAAGAATGAAGACATATTGGTGCATCGAGTGCCGTGCCGGCATCGACTGCCGTGCCAGCATCGACTGCTGTGTTGGCATCGACTGGTAATTTAAACAAAAATAATAGGCACCACACAGCAGATTGATAGCACATATAAGATGCCCACCACACACTACAATTACCACCTCACACTACAACTACCACCACACACTACCACCACCACACATTACAACCTCCACAATTACATATAACAACCACCACCATGTGAGAAATCTTTAAGGAATTCTGATAAAGAAAGAGATCTAGGGGTGGTTCTAAATAGAAAACTATCACCTGAGGACCACATAAAGAACATTGTGTGAGGAGCGTATGCCATGCATTCCAAATTCAGAATTGCTTTTAAATACATGGATGGCGAAATACTAAAGAAATTGTTCACCACTTTTGTTAGTCCAAAGCTAGAATATGCAGCAGTTGGGGGGTGCCCATATTGGGGTGTCATCACATTTAAACCAACCAAGCCCACAAATATGTCAACATGGACCAGCATTACACGGTCTAACATACTCTGTCAGATGTAACAACTAAATTTGTGAATTCAAGACCTAATCTATTGTATAACACAGTGTTAGTACGAGAAAAACATTACTTACATTCGAAGCCGTGTTTTAAAATGGCGGGGATCTTGTTCTACTGACGCTCCACACTGTGTGTTCGTTTGCATATGATGAACGTGTGACAATTTACTACAACAATTATTTAATTATTCTTATTCTTTATTTTACTATTTTTAGGGTACATGAAATTTCAAACTTATTTGCACACAATAATATAATTGCATTGTCATAACCTTTATATATTACGGAAAATACGATGTATGTAATGTAATAGATGTAAATAGATGTAGATAATGTAAACAAAGAAAACATAAAATAAACAATAATGTAAACAAAGAAAACATAAAACAAACATAATGTATGCTTTTGTAAAATGATGGAAAGGATTTTGTTATATAGGCTACTCTACCTTGTAGGTGATAACATGTCCAGTAAACTCTTTGGTTTTATCAAAGGCAAAAGTACTGCGGATTGTCTCTTAAAGTGTTTGTCTAATGTGGATGACAATTGTAGAGTTTTTGTTGATCTACAAGGAGCATTTGATAAAGCCAATGGGGAAGTAATCTTATACGAATTAGCCAATCTGGGAATAACAGGGAGATTGCTACACTGGATAAGGGATTATCTACAAGGCAGAAAAGGTCAGGTGTATTACCAGGGATACATGTCTGAGGAACGGAGGTTTCAGTTAGGTACCCCACAAGGGGGAGTATTAAGTCCCACCTTATTCAATGTATTAATGAACAGATTAGCATCAGAGATGTATCCTCCAGGGGGTACCGACGATCATATATGCTGATAACATTCCTATACAAGGCACTTCTGGGAACAAAATTCAAACTGCTCTTAACATACTTGGTACAACCTGTCACAAGTTAGGCTTAGTTATAAATGCAGATAAAACCAAATACGAGTATAGGAAACGAAGAAATATAACGCTTACTCTAAATGGTGTTGAACTGAGCCGTGTTCAGAAGTACAAGTATCTGGGCATGTATGTTGGATACACATGTGAGAGTAAAAATGCTGAAATAAATCATATCAGCACCTTATGTAAAGCCCGTCTGCATCCTCTGAAAGCACTGGCTTTTTCTGGTAAAGGTGTTGGGGTACCTATCTTGCTGATGTTATACATAAGTACTGTTCAGTCCCTGATAGACTACGCACCCGTATTGTCTTACACAGGCCAAGGCAGAATTAAAAAAAATAGAGCTGATACAGAACGAGGCTATGAGGATTATTCTTGGATGTCAAAGAAATACAATGATTGAAATAATGAGAATGGAATTAAATTTACAGAGTGTGTGTGATAGAGTCCGTGACATTAACACTAGAGTATCTATTCGTTTCATGCGGAGAAAAGGAAGGGATAAGCTGTTTCAGAGGGTTCAGACCTGCTTGAGTGACGTACACACTTCCAGGAAACTTAGGGAGACACGCTACACGAGGGGATTAGCTCATGACCTCAGTGAATACGACGTACTTGACTGCTGTAAACCCTCTCGACAGTGTAATATGTCTGCTCCCTGGAAAGTACAGAAAATAGACGTCGAAATTGTACCCCTCAAGGTGAAAAAGATTCATCATGAACCGGGACAATTACGGTGTTTGTATGGAAGCATGATATCTCGGTTACCAAGAGGCAACAGTTTACATGTATATTGCGACAGGTCGGTGGCTGAGGATGGCAGGGCAGGGTGTGGTGTGCTAATAAGGGAATATACGGAGTTTGGGACTGTGGACAGGGTAATTTAACTCCGGCTTAGTAATTATATATCATCCACACAAGCTGAACTGCAGGCCATTCTGGTGTGTTTGGAGAAAGTACGCCATGACGACAAAAATGTTTTTGTATTTGTCGATAGCCGAGGAGCACTGGAGTCCTTAAACAGTCAAAACCCAGTCTTCATGTCTATAGTTGAGGACTGTTAGAGAAGAATAACTGAGACACAGCTGAAAGGTTATAGTGTGAAATTCATGTGGATTCCATCTCATGTTGGAATAGTGCTCAACAATGTGGCGGATGACTTGGCCAAACGTGCCACATCAGGTTCGTGCCGCCACTTCCAACACTCTTGCGGGTAGGCCGCGACCATTATTCTACGTTTATACTCATATCACCGTGTTGGGAATTTCATTGCGAGTCCATTGATACCAAAATTAACGCTGTAGGACAAGTGATAACAATCCCAAGAGTAAAAACATTTTGTTGCTGGTGGTTGCTCATGGCGAGTCATCTACGTAGTTATTTATTTGCTGCTGGTATCCCTATACCTTTCGTGACTTTTTTTACTGATGTTCTTCTAGAAAATTTTATTGCAAACACGTTGGTACCAAAATGAAATACGTAGCTCGAGAACTGAGGTCAGGAGAGTAAAAAGAGTATACACATTTTTGTTTTGACGCTTAAGTGACAAAAACGAGCGCACACATACCACTAACATTATACTGCGTGACTCACTATAGATGTAAAGTGCCTTGTATAGTGACTGTTGTGAGCCTCTTGTAATGTCACTTGTGACACCTCTTTGTATCACTTGTGACGCAAATATATTATATTATATATATTATAGGGTACAAATACACAAATCACAGTACAAAAAGCACATTTAACATACTGTCTATCATACAATTATCACACATCCAAACAATGTGATGTGGTAAACTACTCTACTACTAAACTACATATTCTACAATCTGATTCTGCCTATTGCTTAATTTAGAAACTGTATGACCAGACCACACACTAGAAGGCGAAGGGACGACGAAGTTTCGGTACCGAACCAGTATTTTCCCAGGTCTTTCCTAAATCTAAACTTATGCAATTTACACCCATTATTTCGTCTGGTGCTGATACTTTTAATATCCCATTTGTTATGTCCATTCATCAACTTGTAAACCTCTATCATGTCACACCTAACTCTTCGCCGTTTCAGTGAATGCAATTGAGGAATTAACTTTGTCATTCTATGCTGGATACGTTCAAGTGAATTTATATAAATTCTATAGTACAGCGACCAAAAGTGAACTGCATAATCAAAATGGGGCCTGACCAGAGAAACAAATTGATTGATTGATAAAGAATTAAGCCACACAAGAGACGGCACGGGAATGAATAGCTTTAAAGAACAATATATAGCTAAAGAACAAAACCAGGTTTCTTGTTATTAACCCTTCGATTAATAAATCCTAGTGTACTATTTGCCTTATTACGAACATTCATGCATTGATCTTTTGGTTTTAAATTCTTACTAATCATAACTCCAAGTTCCCTTTCGAAATACCAGACTTCGCAACCACAACACCATCTATCTCGTATCTTGTAACTCTATCATATCATTACCTAACCTCAAAACATTACATTTATCAGCATTGAACTGCATCTGTCAGCCTTTTGCCCATTTCAAAACTCTATTTAGATCAACTTGAAGAGATAGTGAGTCTTCTTCTGTGTTATTTCCCTACCGATTTTTGTATCATCGGCAAATTTGCAAATGTTGTTACTCAAACCTGAATTTAAATCATTTATATATACAGTATTTAGCACTTTTTTTTTTTAAATGACGCTGTTTGTCGACCGAATTGTATTTGTGCTGCTTTCAGCCATGTTCCCCCCTTTTATCTCTTTTTTTATTTGTTCTCAACTCTTTTTATTCTTTATGCTCAATTAGTATTAAGCTTTAGTCATTTTATTTTTTCATGCCCGAAACGCTTTGCGTAATAGTGGCTTTAGGCATTGTATGTACTAGCCCTATCTATAAACTCATTACTCTTAGTAAAATCTCTTGTATGTATGTACCTTACCTAAATAAACATTTGATTTGATTTGAGTATTATAAACAACAGAGGTCCCAGGACAGAGCTTTGAGGTACTCAACCTACAACATTTTCCAACTCTGACTTAACCCCATTTATACTAACTCTGTTGAGCGTTGACCATTTATACATCAACTCTGTTGATGTGAGCACTTAATTGGCGGTCAGTGGTGGAGCTTAATTCTTAAAAAGCAATATATACTTTCGATCGTGATTTAGTTTAGTCTGCCGTTTAAAGAAAAAAAGAGCATATCAATGTTATATCACAGAAAACGAATTTATCATAAACTCATGTATTTGTCTTACAGGCTATGGTGCCAATGTCAGAATTGTCAAAATGATGTACTTTGCATACATCAGATCTTTAGTGGATTATGCTGCACCTCTGCTTGTTTTGATGCCTGAAAGAAAGCTTGGAAGGCTTGAAAAATTGCAGAAAGAAGCCTTGAGGATAATCCTAGGGAGCCCTCGTACCACAAAGATACTTAATATGAGAAAGGAACTTAATATTCTGAGCGTTGTTGATCGTGTTACTGAAATTAACTGTCAAATTGGTATAAAAATGCTTAGGCTAACTCATCCTAATCCTTGCACAGAAGCCCTCCAGAATTTCTTTATTGAAGATCAGCATTGTTCTAAATGGATAACAAAAACTGGAACTCAACTCAGAATGTATGGGGTTCATGATTTGTACCAAGAGAAACAACAACGTCACTTTCCTGCACCAAGGGAGGTTACACCCTTTCCAGTTTTAATCCCTCCCTTTCCACCCAAGAAGCAAATTAGAGATCAGCCCAAGCTTCATCTTGAGGCAAAGCTCAACGCCTTAAGCCATATTGATGCTCTGTCCACAGAGCATTCTCTCTCTCAAATTATATACACTGATGGTTCCCTACACCGCACCACGGGTGCAGCTGGAAGTGCAGTTGTCCTGACAATGGGCGATGGCCTATACTTTGAGTGGGGAGTCCGTATAAACAACTGGGCCTCTACCCTTCAGACTGAACTATTTGCCTTGATCCTTGCACTGAAATGTGTACAAGTCTCAAAACTTGATACATTAATTGTAAGTGACTCCTTATCATCCTTAAATGCTCTCAACTCTTTAAGACATAACTGTAACATGCTTGTGTCGGAAGCTAGACACAAACAAATTATACAGTCATAACTGAACTATTTATAGTTAATAATCATTAGCTTAAATTTGCCTATGTTTATTATTCAACTTCTCTTTGATTTCATTTATTACCTAGGTTGCCTAGCCTCGCCATGCTCCCTTACTCCATTGTACCCCTGGCTTTGCCTGCATCTCAAATTGCAAATTGTTACTTACAGTGTACCTGAGAGTACTTGTAAGCAATCTACCTCATTTTTTATTTTTGCTCAATTTGTTTTTGTATTACTTAGTCTTGTATATATTTTTGTTTTGTATTTCTATATCTTGTGTTTTGTATAGTCCATGTTTATATGTTTTTTCTTTAATCTCATTTATTACCTAGGTTGCCTAGCCTAGCCTTACTCCCTTACTCCATTGTACCCCTGTAAGCCCCTTGTAAGCTAACTTTTTTCTTTTTTTTTGTGTTTGTTTTGTACAGTATTGTGTTCATATTTTTCCCTATTTTATAGCTTATTTTTACCTTGTAATTTGCCTTTCTTTCCTTGTTTTTCCTGCAATCAGCTTTTATTTATGCAGACAAGTATAGACCCAGAACTTAACCTCTTATCCACTATCTATGACAATAATCACTTTAATGATCTAAATTCCAAATATTTTGCAGCACATGATGTAAACAATGTATTAACTCATAATCACAATATCTCTGTAATCAATTTGAACTTTAGATCCCTAGGTAAACACTTCGATGATGTTAGTGCCTTGATTGAAGCTATTGACAACAAATTCTCTTTTATTATACTTACTGAAACATGGTTGAAAGAGGATACTACTCAACTCTTTAACATGCCTAACTACTCAGCAATTCACAACTGTCGTCAACTTCAGAGAGGTGGTGGCACTGCTCTTTACTATTACCATGAACTAACATGCTTAAAAGAAATTAGAACTAGAGACTGCTATGGGGAGTATATCTTCGCCAGCTTCAGAGTCAAGGGTGCCGAGTCTGTCCTGTCTGTGGGTGCAGTTTATAGAATTCCTAACACTGATGTGTCCGAATTCAACTCAAACCTAAGAAATCTAATACTTGATAACAGACTGAACAAAAACCTCCTAATTACTGCAGGGGACTTTAATATTGACCTCTGCGAGCCTGAACACCCTACTGCTGTTAGCTTCCTCAACTGTATGAATTCCTGCTTCCTCATACCCTTAATCACTAGACCTACTAGAATCACTGATAGCACTGCCACGACTCTAGATCACATCTGGACAAACATAACATCTCCGCTTACTTCAGGCATAATCACCGATAGCACTACAGACCATTACCCCACATTTCTCTTAACTAACATTAGCAAACCACCTCTTGAGTCAAGAGAGATATGTTTTAGACTGCACAATGAAACTGCTATAGACAATTTTATAACTGCTGCTGATAATGTCAACTGGGAATCCGAGTTAGGTAACATAGAGGACATTAACCTAGCAGTGCAATCTTTTCTTCAAAAAACTCTTAGCCTTTATAATACCCACTGTCCTATGCTTACAAAACAAGTCACAACCAAAAGGCTTAACAATCCCTGGCTTACAAAGGGAATACTTAAATCTATTAATAAAAAACATGACCTTGAGAAGAAGTATAGGTTAGGAATTGTCTCCAAAGAATTCTCAAAGAATTACTCATTATTGCTATCTAAGATAATTAGACGAGCCAAAACTAAATACTACGAAGATAAATTTACCCAAATAAAGAGCAACATTAAACAAACTTGGAGAACAATTTCACAAATATTGGGATCAAAGAAATCTTTAAATAACACGCTCGAACGCTCATCCGCTCCTGACGACCCTGCTGCCCCTCCAACTTTATCAGCTGCTCCTTGAGCCCACAACATCCCTAACATGATGTAACAACCCCAGCTAAGTACCCAGTGACCTAAATGTGACCGAAATATTCGACAAAACCTAACCTACTAGCTCATCTCGACCTCATTAGTGTTTCTCCCTGGAGGAAGCTAACCTGACGTTTGCTGCTGCCATATCAACGAGTCTACCCCATCTGCTGCGTACATCTCTGCTGCTACCATGCCAAACAATTCTAAGCTCGGCAAGGCCATAAAGAATGATAGCACACCTATCAGGATGAACCCAACCAGCCAAGCTAGCAACAGGAATAATGCGGCTGTCTCCCCCTTAGGGGCTACCGGGGGGAGTACCGACCCTCCCTGCGTCAACAATAACAAACCTTCCCAGCTGATTGAAGCGTCGTCACTTACTCGAGCCTTACAACAGTTATGTAACCATATGGAGCAACTTAAACGAGCTGCCTCCCCATGTTCTAACTTTAAGCGTCCCGCTGATAATCCATGGCTCAGATTATTGACTCAAATACATGATGACCAAAAGTCTATAATCCGAGAGCAGTCGGACATGATAATGAAGCTTCAGAGTGATGCTTTGGCCATGCACAAGATTAACCAGGATCTGTCTGCCAGAGTCGGCCACCTCGAACAGGAATTAAGCTCTCTTCAGATCTCGGTTACTAACTTTAAACCAGCAGAAACCTCTAAGAAGCAAGAAGAGATGCTACAAAAGTTAGAGAACCATTTTAACTCCCTACAACAGCAACACACTGCAACCCAAGACGAATCAGACCAACTTAAGCTCCTTGATTCTGTCATCATCTCATCACAGGATTTTCCCCATGAAACTGACAGAGAAGACTGTACTTCCATCGTGATCCAGGAATTGCGTACTAAGTTGAATTATTCAATCGAAGCAAGAGACATTAAGTCAGCTTATAGAGTGGGTAACAAATCATCTGGTACAAACAACAGAAAGATAAGGGTGAAGTTAGATAGCTGCTCCCGCAAGTCAGACCTTATCACTACTGCAGTCGCTATGAAATCCAATATTTATGTGAACGAATGTCTTACCAGATTCAGACAAAATCTCTTATTTAAACTACGTGGAATTTGCAATAGATCCACTGCTATTAAACATTGTTTTGTGCGCGATGGTAAAATAATAGCTAGGAAGACTGACTCTGGAAAAACTTATGTCATAACCACTGAAGCACACTTCACTTCTTTCCTGGATGACTGTGGGATATCAGCTGAATAACCAGAACATAATTTGTAGTCTCACATAGAACCAAAGTATACTTAAGCTCTGCCTTTCCTTTCCAAAGGTGTTTATTTTTATTTTTATTTTTTATTTTTATTTTTTGTTTGTCATCTTTGCCTGTTTTATACTCTTAATTATTTGTTCTTAGTTAATCCCCTTGTCACTAAACCTAGGGCTTTTTATTACCCTGTTAATTAACCATTACTAAGCTAATTATCTTCAAGATCATTTTTTTTATGATTATTATTGTTCTTATTATTTTTTATTTTACATTTATATTGTCAGTCTCTACTGATTTTTTGTTTTTTATTTTATGTAACTTCTGTGTCCTCCCTGGCTATCTATTGGATCTTTATTTTTACTTCTAAATTGTTACTATTTTATTGTATTTGCTTTTATTCTTGTGTTTTGCTTTATCGTGTATCTTGTATCGTGATCCCTCTGCATCCTTATGCACACTGATATTGATCCTGATCAAAATCTTCTGTCTCATATCTACACCAACCAGCACATTGATCATCATTATTGCAAGTATTTCACAGCACACCAGGCTAAAAACAAACTTCAAAATAGCACCTATCTATCAGTTTATAACCAAAATGTTAGATCACTTGGTAAACATTTTGACGATTTAAATGCATTACTCACAGCAATAGGTACTAACCTATCGTTCATTATTTTAACAGAAACTTGGCGAAATAAAGACTATACCCAACTCTACAACTTGGCTGGTTATAAAGCCATTCATAACTGTAGGCCTAATAAAAATGGTGGTGGCACAGCTATATATTACCGAGATACATTTATCTGCAACAGTGTTATTAGTGACAGAGATGACTACTGTGAATATACTTTTGCTCAGTTTACAATTAAATCCCTTAAATCCTCTTTGACTATTGGAGCCATCTATAGATTTCCCAATACTAACATAGCTTCTTTCTCAGACAACCTAAGGAATCTTATTATAAACAACAATCTCAACAAAAACCACATCATTCTGGAAGGAGATTTTAATATTGACCTGGGTCAACAAAATTGCTCTCAAGTTGACTATTTCCTTAACAGCATGAACTCCTGTATGCTAATCCCCACAATCACCAAACCTACCCGAGTCACTCAAACATCAGCCACTACCTTGGACCACATATGGACAAACATAACAGCTCTCCTTGTATCTGGTATAATCTACGACAGAACAACTGACCACTATCCTACCTTTCTCATAGCGAACATGGACATAACACCACAAAAAAGCAAGAAACTTTCATTTAGGCTACACAGTGAATCAGCTTTAGATAATCTTACAGAGGCACTTTACAATATTAACTGGGATTCTGAATTCAATAATACCCATGATATAAATTCATTAGCTAACCTCTTCATCTTCAAAACTCTAAGCCTCTACAACCTTCATTGTCCCCTTCTTACCAAGCAAGTAACTGACAAAAGATTAAACAATCCATGGCTCACAAGTGGCATTCTCAACTCAATCAACAAGAAACATGAATATGAAAAGAAAGTTAGGATTGGCCTAATTTCAAAGGAAGTAGCTAAAAGGTACTCATCAATGCTTACCAGTATCATAAGAAAGGCAAAACTTGCATATTATGTGAATAGATTCAATGAAGCAAAAGGCAACATGAAAAGCACTTGGAAAACTATCTCTAGTATCCTAGGAACTAAACAACACTCACATAACCAAATAAAACTCTACAAGGATGGGGATATACCGTCAACTGATTTAGAAATGGCAAATGAATTTAATAGTTTCTTTTCATCGGTTGGTGCTAATCTTGCCAGTAAAATCCCACAGACTCAGACACATATTAACACATATCTCTCAGGCAGCTATCCAAACTCTCTTCTCCTTTCACCAATCAGCCCGGCAGATGTTGTGTCCATCATACACTCTCTAAAAACAAAGGCAGGGAACACCAGTGAAATTCCGTCCATTGTGTACAAGAGAGCCTCCCATGCCCTTGTCCCACCCATAGCAGTACTGTTCAACAAATCTATAGAGTGTCACACCTTCCCTGATATCCTCAAAAAAGCAAGAGTAACGCCAGTCCATAAAGGAGGCAATCCGGCGGACATAAACAATTATAGACCAATATCAAATCTACCAATTCTATCAAAAATATTTGAAAAAATTATTTACAAACAGCTCTCTTCCTACCTCGTAAAATTCGACATACTCAGCCCCTGCCAGTTTGGCTTCCGGTCCCAAAAGAGCACCAACGATGCAATCATTAGTCTCCTTGACGTTATCTACTCAGCCCTTGACAAAAATGAGTTTCCGATTGGACTCTTCATTGACCTAAGAAAAGCCTTTGATACTGTTAATCACAACTACCTCTTACTTAAACTCCAGCATTATGGAATCCGAGGCCTTGCCCTTGACTACATCCGATCCTTTCTTAGTGACAGACACCAATATGTAACCATCAATGATACAACTTCTTCCACTCTACCAATTACCGTTGGAGTGCCACAGGGCAGCATCTTAGGACCTCTTCTATTTCTTATATATATAAACGATCTGCCTAATGTCTCTAATATTCTCAAACCTATACTGTTTGCTGACGATACTACTCTTATCTATTCAAACCTCAACCCACATACACTAAATAATGTTGTGAATAATGAATTAAAAAAAGTCCACTTATGGATGTCAACGAACAAACTAACATTAAACATCGAAAAGACTTACTACATCTTATTTGGAAGCAAATCATCAAATGCAATTCAGCTACAGATAGACAACATCAACATCAGTAATAAAAATGATGGCAAGTTTCTTGGCCTATTCCTAGACAAGAGACTCAACTTCAGCACCCACATTCAACACATAACTAAGAAAGTCTCTAAGACAGTTGGTATACTCTCCAAAATCAGATATTATGTTCCTAACTCTGCTCTCCTCTCACTATATTATTATAATCTACCCCTATCTTAATTATGGTATCTGTGCATGGGGGTCTACCACTGCAAACCACCTTAAGCCCATCATCACACAGCAAAAATCTGCTATCAGAATTATAACTAACTCTGCTTTCAGACAACACTCAGCTCCCTTGTTTAAATCCCTAAACTTGCTAAATATTAACTCCCTCCACACATTCTCTTGTGTCAACTACATTTACAAAACCCTGTTCTTAAATGCAAACCATGCTCTGAAACTCTCCCTGGACAGATGTAATAGGACCCATTATCACCACACCAGAAATAAATATCTCTTTGATATCCCCAGGGTCAAACTTAATCTGTGTAAACACTCTATGCAAATTAAGGGACCTAGTCTATGGAACTCACTCCCTAGTGAATTGAAAAACTGTAAAACTTTTGCCTTATTTAAAAGCAAAACCAAAACGTGCCTAACTTCATCTTCTTAGTTTCCTACACTGAGCTTTAAATTTGCTCTGTACCTAGTGTTGCCCAATCTCCTAATTTTTATGTAATATCAAACAACCTTATCATTGTGTTCATTGCTGTCTTCTTTTATGTGCTAGCCATATGCTGTATTATGACTACCAATTTTTGTCAACTACCATTCAAGCTGTCATTGCAATCAATCTTATATTGTTTCTGCTGTATTGTGCCTACCAATTTGTTGTCAACTACCAATTTAAGCTGTCATTGCAATCAATCTTAGCTACCTATGTGCTTTAATATACTGTACCTACAATTTTCTCTATCTTTTTTTTTTTTTTCATTTCATGTAATCTGTTATCATTTTTTTGTCTATAAATTTTGCAAGTACTTACCTCCTTAAAATTTTCTTAGATTAAGGACCTGCCCGAAACGCTGCGCGTGCTAGTGGCTTTACAAGACTGTAATTACCATATTTGTATCCTCACATTCCTTATGTACATTCTTGTATATGCATAAATAAATAAATAAATAAACAAACCGACTCTCCTGTCTAATAACGATGGTCAGCTTTCAGCCTCTGATTCTGCTATTGAGTTCAATAGGTTCTTCTCTTCCATTGGTTCATCCCTTGCAAATGATATTCCATCTTCCAGTACTGACATTAAGGACTATCTTACAGGTAACTATCCACAGTCTCTGTACCTAAAGCCTATTAATTCCACTGACGTCAATGAGATAATCCTTTCCCTTAAAACCAAGTCTAGTGCCCTTGAGGACACACCAACTTTAATTTACAAAAAAGCCTCCAGATCTTTAGCCCCTGCTATTGCTTTGCTCTTCAACAAGTCACTTGAACTCTAAACCTTTCCAGATATTCTAAAAAAAGCGAGAGTAACGCCTGTCCACAAATGTGGTGATCTCACAGATGTTAACAACTACAGACCTATATCAATCCTGCCAAACTTGTCAAAAATTTTTGAGAAACTAATCTATAAGCAGCTTTACTCATATCTAGCCAAACTCAATATACTTAGCCCTTGCCAATATGGCTTCAGACCCAAAATAAGCACTAACGATGCACTTATTAGTATGCTTAACTCGATTCATACAGCTCTTGATAAAAATGAGTTCCCTGTTGGGTTATTTGTGGACCTGCATAAAGCTTTTGATACTGTCAACCACCTAAACCTTCTTCTTAAATTACATCATTATGGAGTCAGAGGACACTCCCTACAATACCTCAAATCCTACCTTACTGACAGGCTCCAATATGTTTCTGTGAATAATACAATTTCTCCCACCCTACCCGTCAACATTGGTGTTCCTCAGGGCAGCATACTTGGCCCTCTCCTCTTTCTCATCTACATTAATGACCTTCCAAATGCCTCCCAACACCTCAAACCAATTCTATTTGCTGACGACACAACCTTCATTTACTCCAGTCCTGATCCCCTTGTTCTAAATGCCACAGTAAATACTGAGCTTAATAAAGTCCATCTTTGGCTAACTGCCAACAAACTCACCCTTAACATTGACAAAACTTTCTATATTCTGCTTGGCAATAAATCCTCTAATCAAATAAATCTCAAAATAAACAATACCCAAATTTGTAAAAAATTAGATGGAAAATTCCTGGGAATTCTCATTGACCACAAGCTGAATTTCCAGGGACACATTCTAAATATATCAAAAAAAGTTTCAAAAACTGTGGGCATTCTTTCTAAGATCAGATATTATGTACCACGCCCTGTCCTGGTGACTCTCTATTACTCCCTTATCTATCCATATCTCAACTATGGTATTTGTGCTTGGGGCTCTACTACCCAAAATCACTTACGTCCTCTAATTACTCAACACAAAGCTGCTATTAGGACAATATCCAACTCTGGCCCCAGACATCACTCGGTACCCCTACTCAAATCTCTGAATATGTTAGACATTAAGTCTCTGCACATTCTCTCATGTGTATTATACATATATAAAACGCTAAACTATAATGCCAATCCTGATCTCAAAAGCTTCATAGAAGGTTGTAACAGAACCCATGAGCACCACACCAGAAATAAATACAGTTTTGATATTCCTAGAGTACGACTTAATCAAACTAGAAATGCTCTACAAATCAAGGGGCCCAGAACGTGGAATGACCTTCCCGACCATGTTAAAGACTGTACCTCTCTCAACCAGTTTAAGTTAAAAACGAAGCTATACCTAATAAATTCCCTGTAACCTACCTTACCCTTCTATTGTCAACCAATGTCTGTTTTTCTTTAAAGAGCGCTGTTTGTCGACATATTTGTATTTGTGCTGCTTTTTCATCTATGTTTTCATTTCTTGTTTTCATCTACTCATTATGCTCAATTAGTATTAAGCTTGTCATTTAAGTTTATCATGCCCGAAATGTTTTGCGTAATAGTGGCTTTAGGCATTGTATGTACTAGCTCTACCTATAAGTCAACCAATCTTTGTAAAAATTTATTGTATGTATGTACCTTACCTAAATAAAATATTATTATTATTATTACACTTTTTTTAAAAAGTCCTTACGTGGATTAACATTGAAGGCCCCAAATATTCTTGAATCACAAGGACTAGTAAATATTGGGCTTTGAAAAGGATATACCCTAACAATGAAGTAATTTTCTTCACTTCTTCGGCTGTGTACAGTCCTTAACACTTCACAGCAATTATATCCAGGTAACGAATATACATTGTTAGGAAATTTATGAGAAATTTTATTATCTGGAGATGTTTTATAAATCATGGTATTTTCAGCCTCCTTTATTCTTTTTGTAATTTAGACAATTGGATTTTTACTTGATCTGACCATCTTTTTCAGCTGATGCAAATAATTTTCAAATGGAAAAGCTGAACAACTGTCAAGAGTACCATGTTCCTCAGCATCTGCTGTTAGGTGAATCAAACTGTGAACATTGTAGACTAGAAAATCTTTCCCATACAGATCACCACACCTTGATACAAAATTCAGCAAAAGGTCATGAGCATATTTGCCGTATTTTAAGGACATACATGTGGGCGAAACCAGAAAACTTATACCAACACTGAGAGTAAGGAAATGATCATACATCTCTTGGGGTAGAATACCTTTCAATACAAGCTTGCCTGTGTAGAGAAGAAACTGTCTGTATTCAGTTGCCTTCCATCTGTCAATTTCTTCCAAACCTCGTGGTTTACGTGCAAAAATATTGGGCACAAAATCTTTTATGCTCACCAATCTAGCACTAATTTCAGAAATCTGGCGGCTACATAATTTAAATGTGTTTTCCGTATCCAGGTGACAAGAAGTCGCTTCATAACACCAAGGCACACCTGGTGCATATAGTCAATGGGAAACGCTGCAATTAAGTCTATGTTCAAGTCACAGAATGGAGATTTACCATGATGATGTTGCGAGTTAGATTGATTACGGAAGCGTGTGTCTGTTCTAATGGTTAAATTTGTTACTTCTGGATATGTCATTTTCCCCATCCAAGTACCTTTCTGTTCACATTTGTCACAGCCATAATAACCTGAAAACAGTTTTATGGACTTCACCATAGCCTTAGCAGGTGCATCACAAATTACACATTGTAACTTTATGTTGATAATTCTGTTACCATACTGAATCCCATGCAACAAAAGGTCATCCATATCAGATATAAAATCATATATAAGAAATTTAAATCACTTGGCTTAGAACGTCCATACATGAGGACAACTGGAAAGACTTTCAAAGGTTTAATATTCATTACTGCACAGAGAACTGGCCACAAAGCATCATTTTTGCTTCTAAATATAGGAAGGCCATCAATGTTACATGACAATAATAATTGTCTCAGTCCTTTTATAGTTGCTTTTGGATATCTACTTATGTTTTTTAACAGTTCCTCTTTTAACCCAAAGTAGACATATTTCATTCCAGATTTTTGCTGAGTTTCTATGTACCTTTCAGAACTGATTAGTGTCCGAGCTGTTTTTGGTAAGTAGTCAATTCCCATTTGCCTCAAAATTTTTAATAATTCATCAACAGCATTGTGTTTAACACCATTCTTGTTTACCCACAGAATTAATAAATTCTGTGGGTAAACAAGTGAATGATGATTATCATGGTCATCATTCTCCTCCTCACTTTGAGAATTAGATAATACATCATGAATATCAGTAAGATTCATGTGTAAATCATCAATTTCAGAGCCTAATCCGTACTCTTGATTTGACTCGGCTTCAAAAGAACTAATGTCATTGTCTGACGACTCAATCTCTGAACTTGATGCTGCCTCAGTAAGATTAATGGATTCACTTGTGTGTACAGCTGTATTTTGATGCATTTTGTGTATACGTTTTATAATAATAATAATAATAATAATAATTTTTATTTAGGTAAGGTACATACATAAAGAGATTTTACAAAGTTTGTTGGCTTTATAGATAGAGCTAGTACATACAATGCCTAAAGCCACTATTACGCAAAGCGTTTCGGGCAGGAAAAACATAAATGACTAAAGCTTAAAACTAATGGGTAAAAAGAATAAAATGTGTTGAGAACAAATAAAAATATAGGTAAAAGAGGGGGAACATTGTTGAAAAAGAAGCACAAATACAATTACAAATTATTACAGAAAATTACATTCAAACAGCGTTGATTTGAAAAACAAAAAACATACATGGGTTGACAACAGAGGGGTAAGGTAGGTTACAGGGAATTTATTAGGTATAGCTTCGTTTTTAACTTAAACTGGTTGAGAGAGGTACAGTCTTTAACATGGTTGGGAAGGTCATTCCACATTCTGGGCCCCTTGATTTGTAGAGCATTTCTAGTTTGATTAAGTCAGATTCAGATTCAGATTCAGATGTTTATTCAGGTAAGGTATATACATACAAGTGATGTTACATTAATGGATTGATATATAGATAGAGCTAGTACATACAATGCCTAAAGCCACTATTACGCAATATAGTGGTCGTACTCTAGGAATATCAAAACTGTATTTATTTCTGGTGTGGTGCTCATGGGTTCTGCTACAACCTTCTATGAAGCTTTTGAGATCAGGATTGGCATTATAGTTCAGCGTTTTATATATGTATAATACACATGAGAGAATGTGCAGTGACTTAATGTCTAACATATTCAGAGATTTGAGTAGGGGTACCGAGTGATGTCTGGGGCCAGAATTGGATATTGTCCTAATAGCAGCTTTGTGTTGAGTAATTAGAGGACGTAAGTGATTTTGGGTAGTAGAGCCCCAAGCACAAATACCATAGTTGAGATATGGATAGATAAGGGAGTAATAGAGTCACCAGGGCAGGGCGTGGTACATAATATCTGATCTTAGAAAGATTGCCCACAGTTTTTCAAACTTTTTTTGATATGTTTAGAATGTGTCCCTGGAAATTCAGCTTGTGGTCAATGAGAATGCCAAGGAATTTGCCATCTAATTTGTTACACATTTGGGTATTGTTTATTTTGAGATTTATTTGATTAGAGGATTATTGCCAAACAGAATATAGAAAGTTTTGTCAAGGTTAAGGGTGAGTTTGTTAGCAGTTAGCCACAGATGGACTTTATTTAGCTCAGTATTTACTGTGGCATTTAGAGCAAGGGGATCAGGACTGGAGTAAATGAAGGTTGTGTCGTCAGCAAATAGAATTGGTTTGAGGTGTTGGGAGGCATTTGGAAGGTCATTAATGTAGATGAGAAAGAGGAGAGGGCCAAGTATGCTGCCCTGGGGAACATCAATGTTGATGGGTAGGGTGGGAGAAATTGTATTATTCACAGAAACACATTGGAGCCTGTCAGTAAGGTAGGATTTGAGGTGTTGTAGGGAGTGTCCTCTGACACCATAATGATGTAATTTAAGGAGAAGGTTTTGGTGGTTGACAGTATCGAAAGCTTTACGCAGGTCCACAAATAACCCAACAGGGAACTCATTTTTATCAAGAGCTGTATGAATCGAGTTAAGCATACTAATAAGTGCATCGTTAGTGCTTTTTTTGGGCCTGAAGCCATATTGGCAAGGGCTAAGTATATTGAGTTTGGCTAGATATGAGTAAAGCTGCTTATAGATTAGTTTTTCAAAAATTTTTGACAAGTTTGGCAGGATTGATATAGGTCTGTAGTTGTTAACATCTGTGAGATCACCACATTTGTGGACAGGCGTTACTCTCGCTTTTTTAGAATATCTGGAAAGGTTTGGAGTTCAAGTGACTTGTTGAAGAGCAAAGCAATAGCAGGGGCTAAAGATCTGGAGGCTTTTTTGTAGATTAAAGTTGGTATCTCCTCAAGGGCACCAGACTTGGTTTTAAGGGAAAGGATTATCTCATTGACGTCAGTGGAATTAATAGGCTTTAGGTACAGAGATTGTGGATAGTTACCTGTAAGATAGTCCATAATATCAGTACTGGAAGATGGAATATCATTAGCAAGGGATGAACCAATGGAAGAGAAGAACCTATTGAACTCAATAGCAGAATCAGAGGCTGAAAGCTGACCATTGGTTTTAGACAGGAGAGTCGGTTTGTTATTTAAAGACTTCTTTGATCCCAATATTTGTGAAATTGTTCTCCAAGTTTGTTTAATGTTGCTCTTTATTTGGGTAAATTTATCTTCGTAGTATTTAGTTTTGGCTCGTCTAATTATCTTAGATAGCAATAATGAGTAATTCTTTGAGAATTCTTTGGAGACAATTCCTGACCTATACTTCTTCTCAAGGTCATGTTTTTTATTAATAGATTTAAGTATTCCCTTTGTAAGCCAGGGATTGTTAAGCCTTTTGGTTGTGACTTGTTTTGTAAGCATAGGACAGTGGGTATTATAAAGGCTAAGAGTTTTTTGAAGAAAAGATTGCACTGCTAGGTTGATGTCCTCTATGTTACCTAACTCGGACTCCCAGTTGACATTATCAGTAGCAGTTATGAAATTGTCTATAGCAGTTTCATTGTGTAGTCTGAAACGTATCTCTCTTGACTCAAGAGGTGGTTTGCTAATGTTAGTTAAGAGAAATGTGGGGTTGTGGTCTGTAGTGCTATCAGTGATTATACCTGAAGTAAGCGGAAAGGTTATACCTGGTACCTGGTTGATGGGGTTCTGGGAGTTCTTCAACTCCCCAAGCCCGGCCCGAGGCCAGGCTCGACTTGTGAGAGTTTGGTCCACCAGGCTGTTGCTTGGAGCGGCCCGCAGGCCCACATACCCACCACAGCCCGGTTGGTCCGGCATTCCTTGGAGGAATAAATCTAGTTTCCTCTTGAAAATGTCCACGGTTGTTCCGGCAATATTTCTTATGCTTGCTGGGAGGACGTTGAACAACCGCGGACCTCTGATGTTTATACAGTGTTCTCTGATTGTGCCTATGGCACCTCTGCTCTTCATTGGTTGTATTCTACATTTTCTTCCATGTCGTTCACTCCAGTACGTTGTTATTTTACTGTGTAGATTTGGTACTTGGCCCTCCAGTATCTTCCAGGTGTATATTATTTGATATCTCTCTCGTCTTCTTTCTAGTGAGTACATTTGGAGGGCTTTGAGACGATCCCAATAATTTAGGTGCTTTATTGCGTCTATGCGTGCCGTATATGTTCTCTGTATTCCCTCTATTTCAGCAATCTCTCCTGCTTTGAAGGGGGAAGTGAGTACTGAGCAGTACTCAAGACGGGACAACACAAGTGCCTTGAAGAGTACAACCATTGTGATGGGATCCCTGGATTTGAAAGTTCTCGTAATCCATCCTATCATTTTTCTGGCTGTCGCAATATTTGCTTGGTTATGCTCCTTAAACGTTAGGTCGTCAGACATTATTATTCCCAAATCCTTTACATGCTGTTTTCCTACTATGGGTACATTTGATTGTGTTTTGTACTCTGTATTATGTTTAAGGTCCTCATTTTTACCGTACCTGAGTACCTGGAATTTATCACTGTTAAACATCATGTTATTTTCTGATGCCCAGTCGAAAACTTTATTAATATCAGCTTGAAGTTTTTCAATGTCCTCAGCCGAGGTAATTTTCATACTGATTTTTGTGTCATCTGCAAAGGATGATACGAAGCTGTGACTTGTATTTTTGTCTATATCTGATATGAGAATAAGGAAAAGCAGTGGTGCAAGGACTGTACCCTGAGGTACAGAGCTTTTCACTGCACTTGGACTAGATTTTATATGGTTGACAGTTACTCGCTGAGTCCTGTTTGACAGAAAACTGAGTATCCAGCGTCCTACTTTACCGGTTATTCCCATTCACTTCATTTTGTGTGCTATCACGCCATGGTCACATTTATCGAAGGCCTTTGCGAAGTCCGTGTATATCACATCAGCATTCTGTTTCTCTTCTAATGCCTCAGTGACTTTGTCGTAGTGCTCAAGTAGCTGTGAGAGGCACGATCTTCCCGCTCGAAATCCATGTTGGCCTGGGTTATGAAGGTCATTGGTCTTCATGAAATTGGTGACCTGACTCCTAATCACTCTCTCGAATGTTTGTTTGTTATGTTTGTCCAGATATGATCTAGAGTCGTGGCAGTGCTATCAGTGATTCTAGTAGGTCTAGTGATTAAGGGTATGAGGAAGCAGGAATTCATACAGTTGAGGAAGCTAACAGCAGTAGGGTGTTCTGGCTCGCAGAGGTCAATATTAGAGTCCCCTGCGATAATTAGGTGGTTTTTGTTCAGTCTGTTATCAAGTATTAGATTTCTAAGGTTTGAGTTGAATTCGGACACATCAGTGTTAGGAATTCTATAAACTGCACCCACAGACAGGACAGACTCGGCACCCATGACTCTGAAGCTGGCGAAGATATACTCCCCATAGCAGTCTCTAGTTCTAATTTCTTTTAAGCATGTTAGTTCTTGGTGGTAGTAAAGAGCAGTGCCACCACCTCTCTGAAGTTGACGACAGTTGTGAATTGCTGAGTAGTTAGGCATGTTAAAGAGTTGAGAGTTGAGTAGTATCCTCTTTCAACCATGTTTCAGTAAGTATAATAAAAGAGAATTTGTTGTCAATAGCTTCAATCAAGGCACTAACATCATCGAAGTGTTTACCTAGGGATCTAACGTTCAAATTGATTACAGAGATATTGTGATTATGAGTTAATACATTGTTTACATCATGTGCTGCAAAATATCTGCAATTTAGATCATTAAAGTGATTATTGTCATAGATAGTGGATAAGAGGTTAAGTTCTGGGTCTATACTTGACTGCATAAAAAAAGCTGATTGCAGGAAAAACAAGGAAAGAAAGGCAAAATACAAGGTAGAAATGAGCTATAAAATAGGGAAAAAAATGTACACAATACTGTACTGTACTGCCATCGTGATCCAGGAATTGCGTACTAAGTTGAATTATTCAATCGAAGCAAGAGACATCAAGTCAGCTTATAGAGTGGGTACCAAATCATCTGGTACAAACAACATGATAAAGATACGGGTGAAGTTAGATAGCTGCTCCCGCAAGTCAGACCTTATCACTGCTGCAGTCGCTATGAAATCCAAGGTTTATGTGAACGAATGTCTAACCAGATTCAGACAAAATCTCTTATTTAAACTACGTGGAATATGCAAAAGATCCTCTGCTATTAAACATTGTTTTGTGCGCGATGGTAAAATAATAGCTAGGAAGACTGACTCTGGAAAAACTTATGTCATAACCACTGAGGCACACCTCACTTCTTTCCTGGATGACTGTGGGATATCAGCTGAATAACCAGAACATAATTTGTAGTCTCACATACAACCAAAGTGTACTTAAGCTCTGCCTTTCCTTTCCAAAGGTGTTTATTTTTATTTTTATTTTATTTTTTTGTTTGTCATCTTTGCCTGTTTTATACTCTTAATTATTTGTTCTTAGTTAATCCCCTTGTCACTAAACCTAGGGCTTTTTATTACCCTGTTAATTAACCATTACTAAGCTAATTATCTTCAAGATCATTTTTTTATGATTATTATTTTCTTATTATTTTTTATTTTACATTTATATTGTCAGTCTCTACTGATTTTTTGTTTTTTATTTTATGTAACTTCTGTGTCCTCCCTGGCTATCTATTGGATCTTTATTTTACTTCTAAATTGTTACTATTTTATTGCATTTGCTTTTATTCTTGTGTTTTGCTTTATCGTGTATCTTGTATCGTGATCCCTCTGCATCTCTATGCACACTGATATTGATCCTGATCAAAATCTTCTGTCTCATATCTATACCAACCAGCACATTGATCATCATTATTGCAAGTATTTCACAGCACACCAGGCTAAAAACAAACTCCAAAATAGCACCTATCTATCAGTTTATAACCAAAATGTTAGATCACTTGGTAAACATTTTGACGATTTAAATGCACTACTCACAGCACTAGGTACTAACCTATCGTTCATTATTTTAACAGAAACTTGGCTAAATAAAGACTATACCCAACTCTACAACTTAGCTGGTTATAAAGCCATTCATAACTGTAGGCCTAATAAAAAAGGTGGTGGCACAGCTATATATTACCGAGATACATTTATCTGCAACAGTGTTATTAGTGACAGAGATGACTACTGTGAATATACTTTTGCTCAGTTTACAATTAAATCCCTTAAATCCTCTTTGACTATTGGAGCCATCTATAGATTTCCCAATACTAACATAGCTTCTTTCTCAGACAACCTAAGGAATCTTATTATAAACAACAATCTCAACAAAAACCACATCATTCTGGGAGGAGACTTTAATATTGACCTGGGTCAACAAAATTGCTCTCAAGTTGACTATTTCCTTAACGGCATGAACTCCTGTATGCTAATCCCCACAATCACCAAACCTACCCGAGTCACTCAAACATCAGCCACTCCCTTGGACCACATATGGACAAACATAACAGCTCCCCTTGTATCTGGTATAATCTACGACAGAACAACTGACCACTATCCTACCTTTCTCATAGCGAACATGGACATGACACCACCAAAAAGCAAGAAACTTTCATTTAGGCTACACAGTGAATCAGCTTTAGACAATCTTACAGAGGCACTTCATAATATTAACTGGGATTCTGAATTCAATAATACCCATGATATAAATTCATTAGCTAACCTCTTCCTCTCCAAAACTCTAAGCCTCTACAACCTTCATTGTCCCCTTCTTACCAAGCAAGTAACTGACAAAAGATTAAACAATCCATGGCTCACAAGTGGCATTCTCAACTCAATCAGCAAGAAACATGAATATGAAAAGAAAGTTAGGATTGGCCTAGTTTCAAAGGAAGTAGCTAAAAGGTACTCATCAATGCTTACCAGTATCATAAGAAAGGCAAAACTTGCATATTATGTGAATAGATTCAATGAAGCAAAAGGCAACATGAAAAACACTTGGAAAACAATTTCTAGTATCCTAGGAACTAAACAACACTCACATAACCAAATAAAACTCTACAAGGATGGGGATATACCGTCAACTGATTTAGAAATGGCAAATGAATTTAATAGTATCTTTTCATCGGTTGGTGCTAATCTTGCCAGTAAAATCCCACAGACTCAGACACATATTAATACATATCTCTCAGGCAGCTATCCAAACTCTCTTCTCCTTTCACCAATCAGCCCGGCAGATGTTGTGTCCATCATACACTCTCTAAAAACCAAGGCAGGGAGCACCAGTGAAATTCCGTCCATTGTGTACAAGAGAGCCTCCCATGCCCTTGCCCCACCCATAGCACTACGGTTCAACAAATCTATGGAGTGTCACACCTTCCCTGATATCCTCAAAATACCAAGAGTAACGCCAGTCCATAAAGGAGGCAATCCGGCGGACATAAACAATTATAGACCAATATCAAATCTACCCATTCTATCAAAAATATTTGAAAAAATTACTTACAAACAGCTCTATTCCTACCTCGTAAAATTCGACATACTCAGCCCCTGCCAGTTTGGCTTCCGGTCCCAAAAGAGCACCAACGATGCAATCATTAGTCTCCTTGACATTATCTACTCAGCCCTTGACAAAAATTAGTTTCCGATTGGACTCTTCATTGACCTAAGAAAAGCCTTTGATACTGTTAATCACAACTACCTCTTACTTAAACTCCAGCATTATGGAATCCGAGGCCTTGCCCTTGACTACATCCGATCCTATCTTAGTGACAGACACCAATATGTAACCATCAATGATACAACTTCTTCCACTCTACCAATTACCGTTGGAGTGCCACAGGGCAGCATCTTAGGACCTCTTCTATTTCTTATATATATAAACGATCTGCCTAATGTCTCTAATATTCTCAAACCTATACTGTTTGCTGAGGATACTACTCTTATCTATTCAAACCTCAACCCACATACACTAAATAATGTTGTGAATAATGAATTAAAAAAAGTCCACTTATGGATGTCAACGAACAAACTAACATTAAACATCGAAAAGACTTACTACATCTTATTTGGAAGCAAATCATCAAATGCAATTCAGCTACAGATAGACAACATCAACATCAGTAATAAAAATGATGGCAAGTTTCTTGGCCTATTCCTAGACAAGAGACTCAACTTCAGCACCCACATTCAACACATAACTAAGAAAGTCTCTAAGACAGTTGGTATACTCTCCAAAATCAGATATTATGTTCTTAACTCTGCTCTCCTCTCACTATATTATGCACTAATCTATCCCTATCTTAATTATGGTATCTGTGCATGGGGGTCTACCACTGCAAACCACCTTAAGCCCATCATCACACAGCAAAAATCTGCTATCAGAATAATAACTAACTCTGCTTTCAGACAACACTCAGCTCCATTGTTTAAATCCCTAAACTTGCTAAATATTAACTCCCTCCACACATTCTCTTGTGTCAACTACATTTACAAAACCCTGTTCTTAAATGCAAACCATGCTCTGAAACTCTCCCTGGATAGATGTAATAGGACCCATTATCACCACACCAGAAATAAATATCTCTTTGATATCCCCAGGGTCAAACTTCATCTGTGTAAAACCTATGCAAATTAAGGGACCTAGTCTATGGAACTCACTCCCTAGTGAATTGAAAAACTGTAAAACTTTTGCCTTATTTAAAAGCAAAACCAAAAAGTACCTAACTTCATCTTCTTAGTTTCCTACACTGAGCTTTAAATTTGCTCTGTACCTAGTGTTACCCAATCTCCTAATTTTTATGTAATATCAAACAACCTTATCATTGTGTTCATTGCTGTCTTCTTCTATGTGCTAGCCATATGCTGTATTGTGACTACCAATTTTTGTCAACTACCATTCAAGCTGTCATTGCAACCAATCTTATATTGTTTCTGCTGTATTGTGCCTACCAATTTTTTTTGTCAACTACCATTCTAGCTGTCATTGCAATCAATCTCAGCTACCTATGTGCTTTAATATACTGTACCTACAATTTTCTCTCATCATTTTTTCATTTCATGTAATCTGTTATCATTTTTTGTCTATAATTTTTGCAAGTATTTACCTCCTTAAAATTTTCTTAGATTAAGGACCTGCCCGAAACGCTGCGCGTGCTAGTGGCTTTACAAGACTGTAATTACCATATTTGTATCCTCACATTCCTTATGTACATTCTTGTATATGCATAAATAAATAAATAAATAAATAAATAACTGTACAAAACAAACACAAATGGGGCTTACAGGGGTTCAATGGAGTAAGGGAGTATGGCTAGGCTAGGCAACCTAGGTAATAAATGAGATTAAAGAAAAAACATATAAACATGGACTATACAAAACACAAGATATAGACATACAAAACAAAAATATAAACAAGACTAAGCAATACAAAAACAAATTGAGCAAAAATGAAAAATGAGGTAGATTGCTTACAAGTACTCTCAGGTACACTGTAAGTAACAATAGATAGATAATATATATCAATATAGATAAGAATGTCACGATACAATAAGATAAGCAATTACAGGAACAGATGAAAACAAATCTGCTGTAAAATAGAAAGTAATTATAGCAAAACACAGCAATATAATAATATAACAATACAATAAGAGTTTACAAAGTATTGAGTCTGCTAAATTAGAGAATAATTATGGGAAAACACATCAATAAATGCAAGTAAACAAAAGAATTGAAACAATTAGAGGTAGAATTAAGGTCACTAGATAGCCATGGAGGATACACAAGTTTGGTGGGGAGAACAAAAAATCAGTAGAGACTGTCAAGATGAATATATAAAAAAATTTGACAAATGATAATTGTAAAGTAAAATAATCTTAAAGATAATAAATTTTATTTAGCTTAGTTTTTAGCCTTCTTGATACTTGCATCCATCTGTTGTTGTATTGGAGTCGCTTTTTTCGCTTATACTCGTACATTCTGTTAAAGAGTGTCAAATTTCTACATTAGACTACCATATTACCTATATTATTGTTAATAATGTATTGACAGATGCAATATGTATTAAAATTCTAAAAATAAGTCATGCATTATATACAATGTGTGGGAAACTGTCTGCTGAGAAAAGCTGGTGTGGGGGTTGTTACAAGAGTGATTAATAATTAAAGCTGGTGCATATAACAGCTTTGTCAGGCACATGCAAAAGTGAACACTTCCAGAATTGGAGACATGCAGAAATGTAACATGTGGAAATAGAGGCATGCCAAAACAGAGACATGCATAAATTCAAATTCTTATCTAAATAATTTCTAGTGATTATTATATAAATTATTCCATCAGTACTAGATCAAATATTCACAAAAAAAGGAGAAGAGATATTTGATATTCAATACCATCCTCCCTTTGGAAAGACTAATCATGTCCTGTTGGACATTAATTATATGTTGAGATATAATCTAAAAGAAAATAGGGACATTGAAATGGTTGTTAAACTCTATTTCAATAAAGGACACTATAGGGAACCTCGAACCCTGTATTACAAGTGTAAGTGAAAATATTGGAAAAAATAATTAAAGCTAAATGTGAAGAACACCTGCAGACAAATGCTACACTTGCTTACATTTATGAATTGATTTTAAATACATAGGTCAAATACTAAAGAAATTGTTTAAAACTTTTGTTAGACCACAGCTGGAATATGCAGCAAAAGTATGGTGCCCATATCTAAAGAATCACATCAACAAACTGGAAAAGGTATAGACAAGCCAATAAGTGGCTTTCAGGTTAGAGGCATAAAATGCCAAAACTAGATGGTAGAATAAAAAGAAGATATTGTAAAAGGTAACCAAACAAAGATGCCACAGAAATATTAGAAAATAAACTTTCGCAAGCAGCGTGGTAGACATGGTTGGAACAAGTTAGGTGAGAGGGTGGTGGAGGCCAAAGCCATCAGTAGTTTCAAAGCATTATATGACAGTGCTGGGATGGGACACCATAGGCGTAGCTACAAATAATAGAATTTGGCGGTTCATATCACATTTTTTAAAATTAGAGATAAGGATGGTAATAAAGTTCATTGTAAAAACACCTATTATTAATTAATTTGTGAGAACTTCATATAAAATTAACAACTGAGCAAAGTATAGTACCATAGAAATAAAAAAAAAATGCTGCATGTTATTTTTTCACATTACCTTTCTGTAGATGTTTTCCTTTGTTACTATGTGAATGATCCGGTTCAGTAGTGTTGTAGTAGTTGCCTGCAGTACCTGCAGTTTGTACCGGTTCAGTAGTGTTGTAGTAGTTGCCTGCAGTACCTGCAGTTTGAAACAAATGTTAGAGACAATAGGCAGATCATTGATGTATATAAGAAATAGGAGAGGTCCCAAGATGCTGCCCTGTGGCACTCTAACAGTTATTGAATAATAATTCATAATTTTTTTTTTTAGTGTGCCTGCGGCCTGGTCCTCGACCAGGCCTCCACCCCCAGGAAGCATCCTGTAATAACTGACTCACACCCAGGTACCTATTTTACTGCTAGGTAACAGGGACATAGGGTGAAAGAAACTCTGCCCATTGTTTCTCGCCAGTGGGTGGGATCAAATCTAGGACCACAGGATCACAAGTCCAGTCCGGCATAGTAGGCCGAGAAGTGCGTTATATTTATTTAAATATTTATTTATGCATATACAAGAAGGTACATTGGGAATGTGAGGATACATAATATGGTAATTACAGTCATTAATTACAATAATTTTTTCAAATATTTTTGATAGAATGGGTAGATTTGATATTGGTCTATAATTGTTTATGTCCGCCGGATTGCCTCCTTTATGGACTGGCGTTACTCTTGCTTTTTTGAGGATATTTTGATTGTAAACTGATAGACAGGTGCTATTTTGGAGTTTGTTTTTAGCCTGGTGTGCTGTGAAATACTTGCAATGGTATTTAAGTGTGGAATCAATATCAAGTGTGGAAAAGCTTCAGATGGTGCATTCAGATGATGAACATTACCTAGTTCCTTCATCTGGGAAGAATGAAGACATATTGGTGCATTCGGATGATCAACTGCCGTGCTTTTTTGAGGATATTTTGATTGTAAACTGATAGACAGGTGCTATTTTGGAGTTTGTTTTTAGCCTGGTGTGCTGTGAAATACTTGCAAAGGTATTTAAGTGTGGAATCAATATCAAGTGTGGAAAAGCTTCAGATGATGAACATTACCTAGTTCCTTCATCTGGGAAGAATGAAGACATATTGGTGCATCGAGTGCCGTGCCGGCATCGACTGCCGTGCCGGCATCGACTGCCGTGCCAGCATCGACTGCTGTGTTGGCATCGACTGCCGTGCCGGCATCAACTGGTAATTTAAACAAAAATAATAGGCACCACACAGCAGATTGATAGCACATATAAGATGCCCACCACACACTACAACTACCACCACACACTACAACTACCACCACACACTACCACCACCACACATTACAACCTCCACCATTACATATAACAACCACCACCATGTGAGAAATCTTTAAGGAATTCTGATAAAGAAAGAGATCTAGGGGTGGTTCTAAATAGAAAACTGTCACCTGAGGACCACATAAAGAACATTGTGTGAGGAGCGTATGCCATGCATTCCAAATTCAGAATTGCTTTTAAATACATGGATGGCGAAATACTAAAGAAATTGTTCACCACTTTTGTTAGTCCAAAGCTAGAATATGCAGCAGTTGTGGGGTGCCCATATTGTGTGCCCATAGTGGGGTGCCATCACATTTAAACCAACCAAGCCCACAAATATGTCAACATGGACCAGCATTACACGGTCTAACATACTCTGTCAGATGTAACAACTAAATTTGTGAATTCAAGATCTAATCTATTGTATAACACAGTGTTAGTACGAGAAAAACATTACTTACATTCGAAGCCGTGTTTTAAAATGGCGGGGATCTTATTCTACTGACGCTCCACACTGTGTGTTCGTTTGCATATGGTGAACGTGTGACAATTTACTACGACAATTATTTAATTATTCTTATTCTTTATTTTACTATTTTTAGGGTACATGAAATTTCAAACTTATTTGCACACAATAATATAATTGCATTGTCATAACCTTTATATATTATGGAAAATACGATGACATGAACGCAGTCAAAGTCATTGGCCGAACGTATTAGTCATTTTTTTCTCACAAACGAGAGGGATAAAAAAGAACCACATAGTATATAAGTATACAGTGAAGTCAGTTTTATTCAGGAAAGTACATACATAGTTGATTTACAAACATAATGTTAACAAACATAATGTAAACAAAGAAAACATAAAACAAACATAATGTATGCTTTTGTAAAATGATGGAAAGGATTTTGTTAAATAGGCTACTCTACCTTGTAGGTGATAACATGTCCAGTAATCTCTTTGGTTTTATCAAATGCAAAAGTACTGCGGATTGTCTCTTAAAGTGTTTGTCTAATGTGGATGACAATTGTAGAGTTTTTGTTGATCTACAAGGAGCATTTGATAAAGCCAATGGGGAAGTAATCTTATACGAATTAGCCAATCTGGGAATAACAGGGAGATTGCTACACTGGATAAGGGATTATCTACAAGGCAGAAAAGGTCAGGTGTATTACCAGGGATACATTTCTGAGGAACGGAGGTTTCAGTTAGGTACCCCACAAGGGGGAGTATTAAGTCCCACCTTATTCAATGTATTAATGAACAGATTAGCATCAGAGATGTATCCTCCCGGGGGTACCGACGATCATATATGCTGATGACATTCTTATACAAGGCACTTCTGGGAACAAAATTCAAACTGCTCTTAACATACTTGGTACAACCTGTCACAAGTTAGGCTTAGTTATAAACGCAGATAAAACCAAATACGAGTATAGGAAACGAAGAAATATAACACTTACTCTAAATGGTGTGGAACTGAGCCGTGTTCAGAAGTACAAGTATCTGGGCATGTATGTTGGATACACATGTGAGAGTAAAAATGCTGAAATAAATCATATCAGCACCTTATGTAAAGCCCGTCTGCATCCTCTGAAAGCACTGGCTTTTTCTGGTAAAGGTGTTGGGGTATCTATCTTGCGGATGTTATACATAAGTACTGTTCAGTCCCTGATAGACTACGCACCCGTATTGTCTTACACAGGCCAAGGCAGAATTAAAAAAAATAGAGCTGATACAGAACGAGGCTATGAGGATTATTCTTGGATGTCAAAGAAATGCAATGATTGAAATAATGAGAATGGAATTAAATTTACAGAGTGTGTGTGATAGAGTCCGTGACATTAACACTAGAGTATCTATTCGTTTCATGCGGAGAAAAGGAAGGGATAAGCTGTTTCAGAGGGTTCAGACCTGCTTGAGTGACGTACACACTTCCAGGAAACTGAGGAAGACACGCTACACGAGGGGATTAGCTCATGACCTCAGTGAATACGATGTACTTGACTGCTGTAAACCCTCTCGACAGTGTAATATTTCTGCTCTCTGGAAAGTACAGAAAATAGACATCGAAATTGTACCCCTCAAGGTGAAAAAGATTCATCATGAACCGGGACAATTACGGTGTTTGTATGGAAGCATGATATCTCGGTTACCAAGAGGCAACAGTTTACATGTATATTGCGACGGGTCAGTGGCTGAGGATGGCAGGGCAGGGTGTGGTGTGCTAATAAGGGAATATACGGAGTTTGGGACTGTGGACAGGGTAATTGAACTCCGGCTTAGTAATTATATATCATCCACACAAGCTGAACTGCAGGCCATTCTGGTGTGTTTGGAGGAAGTATGCCATGACGACAAAAATGTTTTTGTATTTGTCGATAGCCGAGGAGCACTGGAGTCCTTAAACAGTCGAAACCCAGTCTTCATGTCTATAGTTGAGGACTGTAAGAGAAGAATAACTGAGATACAGCTGAAAGGTTATAGTGTGAAATTCATGTAGATTCCATCTCATGTTGGAATAGTGCTCAACAAGGTGGCGGATGACTTGGCCAAACGTGCCACATCAGGTTCGTGCCGCCACTTCCAACACTCTTGCGGGTAGGCCGCGACCATTATTCTACGTTTATACTCATATCACCGTGTTGGGAATTTCATTGCGAGTCCATTGATACCAAAATTAACGCTGTAGGACAAGTGATAACAATCCCAAGAGTAAAAACATTTTGTTGCTGGTGGTTGCTCATGGCGAGTCATCTACGTAGTTATTTATTTGCTGCTGGTATCCCTATACCTTTCGTGACTTTTTTTACTGATGTTCTTCTAGAAAATTTTATTGCAAACACGTTGGTACCAAAATGAAATACGTAGCTCGAGAACTGAGGTCAGGAGAGTAAAAAGAGTATACACATTTTTGTTTTGACGCTTAAGTGACAAAAACGCGCGCACACATACCACTAACATTATACTGTGTGACTCACTATAGATGTAAAGTGCCTTGTATAGTGACTGTTGTGAGCCTCTTGTAATGTCACTTGTGACACCTCTTTGTATCACTTGTGGCACAAATATATTATATTATATATATTATAGGGTACAAATACACAAATCACAGTACAAAAAGCACATTTAACATACTGTCTATCATACAATTATCACACATCCAAACAATGTGATGTGGTAAACTACTCTACTACATATTCTACAATCTGATTCTGCCTATTGCTTAATTTAGAAACTGTATGACCAGACCACACACTACAAGGCGAAGGGACGACGAAGTTTCGGTACCGAACCAGTATTTTCCCAGGTCTTTCCTAAATCTAAACTTATGCAATTAACACCCATTATTTCGTCTGGTGCTGATACTTTTAATATCCCATTTGTTATGTCCATTCATCAACTTGTAAACCTCTATCATGTCACACCTAACTCTTCGCCGTTTCAGTGAATGCAATTGAGGAATTAACTTTGTCATTCTATGCTGGATACGTTCAAGTGAATTTATATAAATTCTATAGTCGCTATGAAATCCAATGTTTATGTGAACGAATGTCTTACCAGATTCAGACAAAATCTCTTATTTAAACTACGTGGAATTCGCAATAGATCCACTGCTATTAAACATTATTTTGTGCGCGATGGTAAAATAATAGCTAGGAAGACTGACTCTGGAAAAACTTATGTCATAACCACTGAAGCACACCTCACTTCTTTCCTGGATGACTGTGGGATATCAGCTGAATAACCAGAACATAATTTGTAGTCTCACATACAACCAAAGTGTACTTAAGCTCTGCCTTTCCTTTCCAAAGGTGTTAATTTTTATTTTTATTTTTTTATTTTTTATTTTTTTTTGTTTGTCATCTTTGCCTGTTTTATACTCTTAATTATTTGTTCTTAGTTAATCCCCTTGTCACTAAACCTAGGGCTTTTTATTACCCTGTTAATTAACCATTACTAAGTTAATTATCTTAAAGATCATTTTTTTTTTTTTATGATTATTATTTTTCTTATTATTTTTTATCTTACATTTATATTGTCAGTCTCTACTGATTTTTTGTTTTTTATTTTATGTAACTTCTGTGTCCTCCCTGGCTATCTATTGGATCTTTATTTTACTTCTAAATTGTTACTATTTTATTGTATTTGCTTTTATTCTTGTGTTTTGCTTTATCGTGTATCTTGTATCGTGATACCTCTGCATCCCTATGCACACTGATATTGATCCTGATCAAAATCTTCTGTCTCATATTGTGGTGTTTGTGTGTTACTGAGGAAGTCTTGGTTGTAGGGTTGATGTAAAGTCATGACTTGGTTACTGACTTTAATACTTAATATGATTACATGACTAGTAGCTACCAAGCTTGGCGGGCATCCTGTACGCTCAATTGTTTACCTCCTCCTGGCGTCTCAGCCGCCGCACATAGAAAACGGATGGTACCGTTTTCTGTGAACATGACATCCCTCCTTTTCTTTAAAAAGAATGAATACAGGATGTCTACCATGCTTGTAGCACAAAGCAAAGTTATTGACACAAAGTAAGTTATTACCATATCAAGAGATACTGCATACATTTAACATTAATTAAGCACACAAAGAATTTAAACAACTTAATCTTTTCCACAAAGGATTTCAATGTTAAAAATACATATGCAATGTTAAACATGAAAGAAACTGTAATACAAAGTTACAAAATATTGAATGAGATATCTGCATTATTCAAACAATATTAAATTTAGTTCAGCATGACAAGTAAATATTTTGCATTACATAGGAACACAATTAATCATCAAATCGTGAAGGGCGTTTAACATGACGTTTAGGACGAGAGTCCTTAAATGCAATAACATCCCTTGATGAATTGTTTGTCGGGTTATAACTATTTTTTTCTTTTTCTTTTGCACGACTTTGCACTTCATCATTTTCTACACTAGTTGGAATCACTTTGAAATAGGCCATATTACGTGTTATACTATGATCTCTATTACTCGCTGTTACCATAGTTCCTTTTACACTAATCACTTTATATGGTTTTGTATCATACGGCATATCTAGCTTTCCCTCTTTTTTCTTTTTAACGAGAACAGTATCTCCAGCCTTTATGAATTGTTCCTTTGCACGTTGATCATGAGCAATTTTCATTTTGCCCTTGGCTAGTGCATCCTTCTCAGCGAGACGTTTATCCGTTACCTCGGCTGGCATGACGGGTAGTGCGATTCTCATAGGACGTCCAAATAAAAGTTCGCCAGGCGACTTGCCCAGTGTTCCATGTGGTGTTGCACGGTAGTTCCTGAGAATAGCATACATAGCTTGTTTCCAGGATCGTCCTTCGGCATGAGCACAGCGTACCGCTTTCATGAGAGGTTGCATGAATCTCTCAACTTCTCCATTTGCTTGGGGATGTAGTGGCATCACACGGCGGTGTTTAAATCCAATATGCTCAGAAAAGTTGACGAAGTCTTGTCCATTGAATGGCGGTCCATTGTCTGTCTTGACAACTTCAGGAATGCCAAAGTTTGAAAAGATCTTGTCGAGTTTCGGGATGACGGCCTTTGCAGATGTGGAAGTGATGATTTCTACTTCTGGATAACGTGAGTGATCATCAATGACTACCATCAAGTACTCTCCAGTTGGTAGTGGTCCGCAGAAGTCCATCGATACTTCCGTCCATGGTGCAGCAGGTAGTGGTGAAGGTTGTAGAGGTGTTGGTCTTGAAGTATCCACTGCAGCTTGGCAAGGGACACAGGCATCATGCATATCCTTTGCTTGACGATCAATGCCAGGAAACCACACCTTTTCTCGTAGCAGCTGTTTCGTCCTAACAAGACCTTGGTGTCCTTGATGTGCAAGCTTCAGAGCACGTTGCTGGAGAACAGCTGGAATCACGATACGAGTACCTCGCAGCACGGTGTCGCGTTGTTGCGTAACACTTAAATCTGTCTGGATGCGTTCAAGTGCTTTGAATGCATCTTGGTCAACTCCTGAGGGTGGGATGCGTGGAAACTTTTTCTTAGTCAATGCATCCACTGTTGCTTGCAGAGTTGGGTCCTCTAGGGTTGCAGTACGGATTTCATCAAGAGTAAGAGCCTTAGGGACTGCATCACAGGTTACAGAGTGTACATATTCCTCGGCAACTTGCTGATGCTTGGTGATGGTGAAACTGTTGGCAGGATGTCGACTGATGTAATCAGCGGGATTGCCTGCACCCGGCTTGTATTTCACCGTAAAGTTGTATGGTTGCAGACGAAGAGCCCATCTCTCAATGCGAGCTGGTGGTTTGGACTTTGGATTATTGAAGATGGTCTCCAACGGTTTGTGGTCAGTGACTATCGTGGTGAAGGGTGCACCAAGCAGATACACATTGAAGTGTTCACAGCCCCATACAAGAGCAAGAGCTTCCTTCTCTGTCTGACTGTATCGTTGCTCAACATCTGTGAGAGAACGGCTGGCGTAGGCAATTACTACTCTGGAATCTGGTTGACCAGGTTTGCGTTGGGCTAAAACAGCACCTAATCCAACAGGACTAGCATCCACCGTTAATTCAGTGTCCATTGATGGATCAAAGTATGCAGCAGTCGCATTCTCTGCTAGTGCATCTTTCACAGCATCAAATGCATTTTGCTCGATATCGCTCCAGTACCATAATGCATTTTTCTTCAGGAGCTCACGTAGAGGCTTTGTAATGGTAGCAAAATCTGGAATAAAGCGAGAACAGTAGTTTGCCATTCCCAGAAAACTATGTACTTCAGTGGACGTTGAAGGAGGTGCAGCATTCTTGATATCTGCAACTTTCTTAGGATCTGGAGACAGACCTTTGTCACTAAGTACATGTCCAAGGAATTCAATTTTATGTTGATTGAACTCACACTTTGCCCGGCTTAGCGTCAAATTCTTTTCTCGTAAGCGTTGCAATGTTGCACGAAGAGCTTTGTCGCGTTCAGCTTGGGTACGGCCATAAACAATGATGTCATCAGACATGTTGTCAGCATTAGGTATATCTTGCAATACCTGGCTGATGATGTGCTGGAATACCTCGGCAGCACTGTTGATACCAAAACTCAGGCGCTTGTACCTATACAGACCTCGATGTGTCGTAAACGTTGTGATGAAGCGACTCTCATCATCAAGTTCAAGCTGATGATAGCCCTTGTTTAAATCTAACTTGCTGAATACAGTTGCACCATTCAAGCGGTAGATCATATCATCTACAGTGGGTGTAGGATGGCGTTCACGCATTATTGCCTTGTTGGGAACACGCATGTCCACACAAATGCGTATCTCATCTGGATTCTTCGGCTTTGGTGGAGTGACAATTGGGCTTACCCATGGTGTTAGGCCTGTTACTGGTTCAATGATATCTAGTTCCATCAGCCTATCCAGTTCGGCATCGACTTTCTTGCGAGTGTGGAATGGTTGTCGGCGATGTGGTTGGGCAACTGGAATTACATCTGGGTTGATATGCAGATGTACTTTGCTATCAGTATAACAACCTATGGATTTAAATCGATCAGAAAATTCAGCAACAATACCATCAACATTGTTTGCAGATTCCACTGCTACAGCATTAGAAAGCTGAAATAGCCCCAATTTGGTTGAAGTCTTGTAACTGAGTAAAGACTCCTTTGCATTCCTAACAACATGGAATGTAGTAATGAGCATTGCATTCTTTGACTTAATCTCTGCAGTGAAAGTTCCAATCACTGGCAAGGCTACCTTTGAAGCATAGGCAGTGGCTTTGCCATTATAGTTCTCAAGCTTTGGGAACTGTTTTTTAAATTTCTCATAGTGACATTCAGCAATGGTGTCAATGTTTGATCCAGTGTCAATGAGAACCTTGAGACAAATACCAGCAATGTATACACATGTCTCTGGGTTGTTTGGAAGATCATTCCATTCTGTGATTGCTTGTACTCCATAAGTATAATCACATTCACTGTCACCTGAGACTGGTTGTAATGAAATGTTGTCTTGTACATTGTTAACATTCTGGATATGAGGTGCAATATTGTGTTTACCACCTCGACCCCTATGACCTGATCCTCGTACAGTGCTTTTATTCATTGACTGTGGTTTCTTTAGTGCGGAACGACACATAGCACCAAAATGACCTAGTTTTCCCCACTCATAGCACTTCTTACCTTGAGCAGGACAAACATTATCTTGGTGTGGGTAGTCTCCTCCACAATTGTAACATTTATTGTTGACACCCTCTGATGTGGGTCGTTGTGACTGCTTGAGCCTTGTTCCTTGACCCCAGTTGTGACGTGGTTCTCGGCTAAATTTACTGTTAGGTTTGCCATGATATCTTCTTTGATCACGGTGTCCTCCCTGAACCTTACGTACCTCATCACTGTTAGTAACAGTGGCAGAACCGTTATTAGCACTGCACTCCATGACACGAGCATCACGTGCAGCATCTTCCATTCGACGAGCAATATCCAGTATCTTGGTAAGAGAACTTTCATCATCAACAAGTTCTAGAGCTCTTCGACGGAGACGTGTAGATGTGCATGTTTCAATTATTTGCTGTTTGATTTCTTTGTCAACATCAGCAAACTCACAATGGGCTGCTAAACCCTGCAGACGTGTGTGGTATTGATCCACAGTTTCATTAGAGAGTTGTTTTGCTCTCCTGAAATGCATAATTTCCATAGCAGTATTTTGCCTTGGTTTGAAATGCTCTGTTAGTTTGGCTTTGGCAGTGTCATAATCTTTGGCACCACCAGTGTCTTTCAGTGTGTCAAAGATGTCACAAACTCTATCACCTGCATAATGAAGTAGAAAGGCACGCTTTCTTTCAGCACTTTTGATGTCAGAAACTATCAACAAATTTTCAAACCTTTTAAGCCATTTGACCCACCTCTGTGACAGGTTTGTCTGGTCACAGTCAGGATCAAATGCAGGAAACTGAGGTATATTTGCCATTTTTACTGAATAAATGTAACTTATCACTTACATGTTCCTCAGAATATTAAACACTTACTGCACTGTATATGTTAGTCAAGAATTCACTGTAATTACTTTAATTTTGCAAAGCACACAAGCATTTTAATGCAAAAGTTCACAACAGTGCACAATATAGCAGCAACTGACTTCTTACCTAGCCCTTGTGTACATGTGTTGTTCCTACTCACAGCAGCAGCACAGCAGTTGGCACAGCAGTTGGTACAGCAGCAGTTGGTACAGCAGTTGGTGCAGCAGTTGGTACAGCAGTTGTTACAGCAGTCAGTTCAGTGTGATGAATTTTGTAGCACGAAGCGTCGTTTCGTAACCAAAACATCAGGTTTTGTACACATCAAAGCGTCGTTTCGTACACAACGTCGGCAGATTCCTCAGTACACAGTTTCTTATTTTATTTATTTATTTATTTATGCATATACAAGAATGTACATAAGGAATGTGAGGATACAAATATGGTAATTACAGTCTTGTAAAGCCACTAGCACGCGCAGCGTTTCGGGCAGGTCCTTAATCTAAGAAAATTTTAAGGAGGTGAATACTTGCAAAGTTTATAGACAAAAAAATGAAAACAGATTACATGGAATGAAAAAAAAAGATGAGAGAAAATTATAGGTACAGTATATTAAAGCACATAGGTAGCTATGATTGATTGCAATGACAGCTTAAAATGGTAGTTGACAACAAATTGATAGGCACAATACAGCAGAAACAATATATGATTGATTGCAATGACAGCTTGAATGGTAGTTGACAAAAATTGGTAGTCACAATACAGCATATGGCTAGCACATAAAAGAAGACAGCAATGAACACAATGATAAGGTTGTTTGATATTACATAAAAATTAGGAGATTGGGTAACACTAGGTACAGAGCAAATTTAAAGCTCAGTGTAGGAAACTAAATAGATGAAGTTAGGTACTTTTTGGTTTTGCTTTTAAATAAGGCAAAAGTTTTACAGTTTTTCAATTCACTAGGGAGTGAGTTCCATAGACTAGGTCCCTTAATTTGCATAGAGTGTTTACACAGATTAAGTTTGACCCTGGGGATATCAAAGAGATATTTATTTCTGGTGTGGTGATAATGGGTCCTATTACATCTGTCCAGGGAGAGTTTCAGAGCATGGTTTGCATTTAAGAACAGGGTTTTGTAAATGTAGTTGACACAAGAGAATGTGTGGAGGGAGTTAATATTTAGCAAGTTTAGGGATTTAAACAAGGGAGCTGAGTGTTGTCTGAAAGCAGAGTTAGTTATTATTCTGATAGCAGATTTTTGCTGTGTGATGATGGGCTTAAGGTGGTTTGCAGTGGTAGACCCCCATGCACAGATACCATAATTAAGATAGGGGTAGATTAGTGCATAATATAGTGAGAGGAGAGCAGAGTTAGGAACATAATATCTGATTTTGGAGAGTATACCAACTGTCTTAGAGACTTTCTTAGTTATGTGTTGAATGTGGGTGCTGAAGTTGAGTCTCTTGTCTAGGAATAGGCCAAGAAACTTGCCATCATTTTTATTACTGATGTTAATGTTGTCTATCTGTAGCTGAATTGCATTTGATGATTTGCTTCCAAATAAGATGTAGTAAGTCTTTTCGATGTTTAATGTTAGTTTGTTCGTTGACATCCATAAGAGGACTTTTTTTAATTCATTATTCACAACATTATTTAGTGTATGTGGGTTGAGGTTTGAGTAGATAAGGGTAGTATCGTCAGCAAACAATATAGGTTTGAGAATATTAGAGACATTAGGCAGATCGTTTATATATATAAGAAATAGAAGAGGTCCTAAGATGCTGCCCTGTGGCACTCCAACGGTAATTGGTAGAGTGGAAGAAGTTGTATCATTGATGGTTACATATTGGTGTCTGTCACTAAGATAGGATCGGATGTAGTCAAGGGCAAGGCCTCGGATTCCATAATGCTGGAGTTTAAGTAAGAGGTAGTTGTGATTAACAGTATCAAAGGCTTTTCTTAGGTCAATGAAGAGTCCAATCGGAAACTCATTTTTGTCAAGGGCTGAGTAGATAATGTCAAGGAGACTAATGATTGCATCATTGGTACTCTTTTGGGACCGGAAGCCAAACTGGCAGGGGCTGAGTATGTCGAATTTTACGAGGTAGGAATAGAGCTGTTTGTAAATAATTTTTTCAAATATTTTTGATAGAATGGGTAGATTTGATATTGGTCTATAATTGTTTATGTCCGCCGGATTGCCTCCTTTATGGACTGGCGTTACTCTTGCTTTTTTGAGGATATCAGGGAAGGTGTGATACTCTATAGATTTGTTGAACAGTAGTGCTATGGGTGGGGCAAGGGCATGGGAGGCTCTCTTGTACACAATGGACGGAATTTCACTGGTGTTCCCTGCCTTGGTTTTTAGAGAATGTATGATGGACACAACATCTGCCGGGCTGATTGGTGAAAGGAGAAGAGAGTTTGGATAGCTGCCTGAGAGATATGTGTTAATATGTGTCTGAGTCTGTGGGATTTTACTGGCAAGATTAGCACCAACCGATGAAAAGAAACTGTTAAATTCATTTGCCATTTCTAAGTCAGTTGACGGTATACCCCCATCCTTGTAGAGTTTTATTTGGTTATGTGAGTGTTGTTTAGTTCCTAGGATACTAGAGATAGTTTTCCAAGTGCTTTTCATGTTGCCTTTTGCTTCATTGAATCTATTCACATAATATGCAAGTTTTGCATTTCTTATGATACTGGTAAGCATTGATGAGTACCTTTTAGCTACTTCCTTTGAAACTAGGCCAATCCTAACTTTCTTTTCATATTCATGTTTCTTGTTGATTGAGTTGAGAATGCCACTTGTGAGCCATGGATTGTTTAATCTTTTGTCAGTTACTTGCTTGGTAAGGAGGGGACAATGAATGTTGTAGAGGCTTAGAGTTTTGGAGATGAAGAGGTTAGCTAATGAATTTATATCATGGGTATTATTGAATTCAGAATCCCAGTTAATATTGTAAAGTGCCTCTGTAAGATTGTCTAAAGCTGATTCACTGTGTAGCCTAAATGAAAGTTTCTTGCTTTTTGGTGGTGTTATGTCCATGTTCGCTATGAGAAAGGTAGGATAGTGGTCAGTTGTTCTGTCGTAGATTATACCAGATACAAGGGGAGCTGTTATGTTTGTCCATATGTGATCCAAGGTAGTGGCTGATGTTTGGGTGACTCGGGTAGGTTTGGTGATTGTGGGGATTAGCATACAGGAGTTCATGCTGTTAAGGAAATAGTTAACTTGAGAGCAATTTTGTTGACCCAGTTCAATATTAAAGTCTCCTCCCAGAATGATGTGGTTTTTGTTGAGATTGTTGTTTATAATAAGATTCCTTAGGTTGTCTGAGAAAGAAGCTATGTTAGTATTGGGAAATCTATAGATGGCTCCAATAGTCAAAGAAGATTTAAGGGATTTAATTGAAAACTGAGCAAAAGTATATTCACAGTAGTCATCTCTGTCACTAATAACACTGTTGCAGATAAATGTATCTCGGTAATATATAGCTGTGCCACCACCTTTTTTATTAGGCCTACAGTTATGAATGGCTTTATAACCAGCTAAGTTGTAGAGTTGGGTATAGTCTTTATTTAGCCAAGTTTCTGTTAAAATAATGAACGATAGGTTAGTACCTATTGCTGTGAGTAATGCATTTAAATCGTCAAAATGTTTACCAAGTGATCTAACATTTTGGTTATAAACTGATAGACAGGTGCTATTTTGAAGTTTGTGCTTAGCCTGGTGTGCTGTGAAATACTTGCAATAATGATGATCAATGTGCTGGTTGGTATAGATATGAGACAGAAGATTTTGATCAGGATCAATATCAGTGTGCATAGAGATGCAGAGGGATCACGATACAAGATACACGATAAAGCAAAACACAAGAATAAGAGCAAATACAATAAAATAGTAACAATTTAGAAGTAAAATAAAGATCCAATAGTTAGCCAGGGAGGACACAGAAGTTACATAAAATAAAAAAAACAAAAAATCAGTAGAGACTGACAATATAAATGTAAAATAAAAAAATAATAAGAAAAATGATAATCATAAAAAAAAAATGATCTTGAAGATAATTAGCTTAGTAATGGTTAATTAACAGGGTAATAAAAAGCCCTAGGTTTAGTGACAAGGGGATTAACTAAGAACAAATAATTAAGAGTATAAAACAGGCAAAGATGACAAACAAAAATAAAAAAATAAAAATAAAAATAAACACCTTTGGAAAGGAAAGGCAGAGCTTAAGTACACTTTGGTTGTATGTGAGACTACAAATTATGTTCTGGTTATTCAGCTGATATCCCACAGTCATCCAGGAAAGAAGTGAGGTGTGCTTCAGTGGTTATGACATAAGTTTTTCCAGAGTCAGTCTTCCTAGCTATTATTTTACCATCGCGCACAAAACAATGTTTAATAGCAGTGGATCTATTGCAAATTCCACGTAGTTTAAATAAGAGATTTTGTCTGAATCTGGTAAGACATTCGTTCACATAAACCTTCTTCAGCACAACTTGGGTAGCACACAGCATTGGTTAGCATACAGCATCGGGTATGGCGCTCACAGCTTCTCTTCCTCCTCCAGGCAGCATGCTTCTCCCTTGTGTTTGAAACTGAACAAATACCAGCGTTCACAGTTCATCCTCGTCGCCAATGTGGTGTTTGTGTGTTACTGAGGAAGTCTTGGTTGTAGGGTTGATGTAAAGTCATGACTTGGTTACTGACTTTAATACTTAATATGATTACATGACTAGTAGCTACCAAGCTTGGCGGGCGTCCTGTACGCTCTATTGTTTACCTCCTCCTGGCGTCTCAGCTGCCGCACATAGAAAACGGATGGTACCATTTTCTGTGAACATGACACATATCTACACCAACCAGCACATTGATCATCATTATTGCAAGTATTTCACAGCACACCAGTCTAAAAACAAACTTCAAAATAGCACCTGTCTATCAGTTTATAACCAAAATGTTAGATCACTTGGTAAACATTTTGACGATTTAAATGCATTACTCACAGCGATAGGTACTAACTTATCGTTCATTATTTTAACAGAAACTTGGCTAAATAAAGACTATACCCAACTCTACAACTTAGCTGGTTATAAAGCCATTCATAACTGTAGGCCTAATAAAAAAGGTGGTGGCACAGCTATATATTACCGAGATACATTTATCTGCAACAGTGTTATTAGTGACAGAGATGACTACTGTGAATATACTTTTGCTCAGTTTACAATTAAATCCCTTAAATCCTCTTTGACTATTGGAGCCATCTATAGATTTCCCAATACTAACATAGCTTCTTTCTCAGACAACCTAAGGAATCTTATTATTAACAACAATCTCAACAAAAACCACATCATTCTGGGAGGAGATTTTAATATTGACCTGGGTCAACAAAATTGCTCTCAAGTTGACTATTTCCTTAACAGCATGCACTCCTGTATGCTAATCCCCACAATCACCAAACCTACCCGAGTCACTCAAACATCAGCCACTACCTTGGACCACATATGGACAAACATAACAGCTCCCCTTGTATCTGGTATAATCTACGACAGAACAACTGACCACTATCCTACCTTTCTCATAGCGAACATGGACATAACACCACCAAAAAGCAAGAAACTTTCATTTAGGCTACACAGTGAATCAGCTTTAGACAATCTTACAGAGGCACTTTACAATATTAACTGGGATTCTGAATTCAATAATACCCATGATATAAATTCATTAGCTAACCTCTTCATCTCCAAAACTCTAAGCCTCTACAACCTTCATTGTCCCCTTCTTACCAAGCAAGTAACTGACAAAAGATTAAACATTCCATGGCTCACAAGTGGCATTCTCAACTCAATCAACAAGAAACATGAATATGATAAGAAAGTTAGGATTGGCCTAGTTTCAAAGGAAGTAGCTAAAAGGTACTCATCAATGCTTACCAGTATCATAAGAAAGGCAAAACTTGCATATTATGTGAATAGATTCAATGAAGCAAAAGGCAACATGAAAAACACTTGGAAAACTATCTCTAGTATCCTAGGAACTAAACAACACTCACATAACCAAATAAAACTCTACAAGGATGGGGATATACCGTCAACTGATTTAGAAATGGCAAATGAATTTAATAGTTTCTTTTCATCGGTTGGTGCTAATCTTGCCAGTAAAATCCCACAGACTCAGACACATATTAACACATATCTCTCAGGCAGCTATCCAAACTCTCTTCTCCTTTCACCAATCAGCCCGGCAGATGTTGTGTTCATCATATATTCTCTAAAAACCAAGGCAGGGAACACCAGTGAAATTCCGTCCATTGTGTACAAGAGAGCCTCCCATGCCCTTGCCCCACCCATAGCACTACTGTTCAACAAATCTATAGAGTATCACACCTTCCCTGATATCCTCAAAAAAGCAAGAGTAACGCCAGTCCATAAAGGAGGCAATCCGGCGGACATAAACAATTATAGACCAATATCAAATCTACCCACTCTATCAAAAATATTTGAAAAAATTATTTACAAACAGCTCTATTCCTACCTCGTAAAATTCGACATACTCAGCCCCTGCCAGTTTGGCTTCCGGTCCCAAAAGAGCACCAATGATGCAATCATTAGTCTCCTTGACATTATCTACTCAGCCCTTGACAAAAATGAGTTTCCGATTGGACTCTTCATTGACCTAAGAAAAGCCTTTGATACTGTTAATCACAACTACCTCTTACTTAAACTCCAGCATTATGGAATCCGAGGCCTTTCCCTTGACTACATCCGATCCTATCTTAGTGACAGACACCAATATGTAACCATCAATGATACAACTTCTTCCACTCTACCAATTACCGTTGGAGTGCCACAGGGCAGCATCTTAGGACCTCTTCTATTTCTTATATATATAAACGATCTGCCTAATGTCTCTAATATTCTCAAACCTATATTGTTTGCTGACGATACTACCCTTATCTACTCAAACCTCAACCCACATACACTAAATAATGTTGTGAATAATGAATTAACCCTTACACTGCTCAGGGGTCATATGGACATTTACACCCCTGTGCGCAAGAAAAAAACAAATTCAAAAAAAAATTTTCGTCTTCTAAACATGTTAATTTGTGTCCCCTGAGCACGGAAAAAATAAAAAAAAATCGTAGGCGACATATTTTGGGCGTAATTGAACGAGGAAGTCTGGCAAAAAGTGGGCGTTGACAGAGTGGTCGTCAGACCCGGTCAGCGTCACCTGCGTTGACAGATGGGAGTTGCCACAAAGATATTATTACCTAATTGTTTCAATGTCTCCGATTGATTTTTTCTTAGTTTTTTTGCAGTAATATTATTCAATAGTGTGTATTGTAATATATTTATATAATAAAAGTGGTTAATAATCGCTATACTCAAAAGTATGATGTGCATATTAGTGATTCAATTATTATGTTTATAAAACAATAAACAAATAGTTTTGCTGCTATTACACTCTATACACAGGTTATATATAAGTATTGGCATGTTTTGGTCACCATACCGAACCACTAAGTTGGTATTGAGAGTCGAAAAGCAACGAGGAGTTACCGCCACACACCAGCCAGCCACTCGCTGCCACTCCCTCAACACACGCACTAAACTTTCTCCCCCAACAATACCAGTTGTGGTGTTATTACACTTTATACATTAAACATCGAAAAGACTTACTACATCTTATTTGGAAGCAAATCATCAAATGCAATTCAGCTACAGATAGACAACATTAACATCAGTAATAAAGATGATGGCAAGTTTCTTGGCCTATTCCTAGACAAGAGACTCAACTTCAGCACCCACATTAAACACATAACTAAGAAAGTCTCTAAGACAGTTGGTATACTCTCCAAAATCAGATATTATGTTCCTAACTCTGCTCTCCTCTCACTATATTATGCACTAATCTACCCCTATCTTAATTATGGTATCTGTGCATGGGGGTCTACCACTGCAAATCACCTTAAGCCCATCATCACACAGCAAAAATCTGCTATCAGAATGATAACTAACTCAGCTTTCAGACAACACTCAGCTCCCTTGTTTAAATCCCTAAACTTGCTAAATATTAACTCCCTCCACACATTCTCTTGTGTCAACTACATTTACAAAACCCTGTTCTTAAATGCAAACCATGCTCTGAAACTCTCCCTGGACAGATGTAATAGGACCCATTATCACCACACCAGAAATAAATATCTCTTTGATATCCCCAGGGTCAAACTTAATCTGTGTAAACACTCTATGCAAATTAAGGGACCTAGTCTATGGAACTCACTCCCTAGTGAATTGAAAAACTGTAAAACTTTTGCCTTATTTAAAAGCAAAACCAAAAAGTGCCTAACTTCATCTTTTTAGTTTCCTACACTGAGCTTTAAATTTGCTCTGTACCTAGTGTTACCCAATCTCCTAATTTTTATGTAATATCAAACAACCTTATCATTGTGTTCATTGCTGTCTTCTTTTATGTGCTAGCCATATGCTGTATTGTGACTACCAATTTTTGTCAACTACCATTCAAGCTGTCATTGCAATCAATCTTATATTGTTTCTGCTGTATTGTGCCTACCAATTTGTTGTCAACTACCATTTTAAGCTGTCATTGCAATCAATCTTAGCTACCTATGTGCTTTAATATACTGTACCTACAATTTTCTCTCATCTTCTTCTTTTTTTTTCATTTCATGTAATCTGTTATCATTTTTTTGTCTATAAATTTTGCAAGTATTTACCTCCTTAAAATTTTCTTAGATTAAGGACCTGCCCGAAACGCTGCGAGTGCTAGTGGCTTTACAAGACTGTAATTACCATATTTGTATCCTCACATTCCTTATGTACATTCTTGTATATGCATAAATAAATAAATAAATAAAAATAAATAAATAAATATAGTACAGCGACCAAAAGTGAACTGCATAATCAAAATGGGGCCTGACCAGAGCAACAAATTGATTGATTGATAAAGAATTAAGCCACACAAGAGACGGCATGGGAATGAATAGCTTTAAAGAACAATATATAGCTAAAGAACAAAACCAGGTGTCTTGTTATTAACCCTTCGATTAATAAATCCTAGTGTACTATTTGCCTTATTACGAACATTCATGCATTGATCTTTTGGTTTTAAATTCTTACTAATCATAACTCCAAGTTCCCTTTCGAAATACCAGACTTCGCAACCACAACACCATCTATCTCGTATCTTGTAACTCTATCATATCATTACCTAACCTCAAAACATTACATTTATCAGCATTGAACTGCATCTGTCAACCTTTTGCCCATTTCAAAACTCTATTTAGATCAACTTGAAGAGATAGTGAGTCTTCTTCTGTGTTATTTCCCTACCGATTTTTGTATCATCGGCAAATTTGCAAATGTTGTTACTCAAACCTGAATTTAAATAATTTATATATACAGTACAGTATTTAGCACTGTTTTTTTTTTTAAATGACGCTGTTTGTCGACCGAATTGTATTTGTGCTGCTTTCAGCCATGTTCCCCCCTTTTATCTCTTTTTTTATTTGTTCTCAACTCTTTTTATTCTTTATGCTCAATTAGTATTAAGCTTTAGTCATTTTATTTTTTCATGCCCGAAACGCTTTGCGTAATAGTGGCTTTAGGCATTGTATGTACTAGCCCTATCTATAAACTCATTACTCTTTGTAAAATCTCTTGTATGTATGTACCTTACCTAAATAAACATTTGATTTGATTTGAGTATTATAAACAACAGAGGTCCCAGGACAGAGCTTTGAGGTACTCAACCTACAACATTTTCCAACTCTGACTTAACCCCATTTATACTAACTCTGTTGAGCGTTGACCATTTATACATCAACTCTGTTGATGTGAGCACTTAATTGGCGGTCAGTGGTGGAGCTTAATTCTTAAAAAGCAATATATACTTTCAATCGTGATTTAGTTTAGTCTGCCGTTTAAAGAAAAAAAGAGCATATCAATGTTATATCACAGAAAACGAATTTATCATAAACTCATGTATTTGTCTTACAGGCTATGGTGCCTATGTCAGAATTGTCAAAATGATGTACTTTGCATACATCAGATCTTTAGTGGATTATGCTGCACCTCTGCTTGTTTTGATGCCTGAAAGAAAGCTTGGAGGGCTTGAAAAATTGCAGAAAGAAGCCTTGAGGATAATCCTAGGGAGCCCTCGTACCACAAAGATACTTAATATGAGAAAGGAACTTAATATTCTGAGCGTTGTTGATCGTGTTACTGAAATTAACTGTCAAATTGGTATAAAAATGCTTAGGCTAACTCATCCTAATCCTTGCACAGAAGCCCTCCAGAATTTCTTTATTGAAGATTAGCATTGTTCCAAATGGATAACAAAAACTGGAACTCAACTCAGAATGTATGGGGTTCATGATTTGTACCAAGAGAAACAACAACGTCACTTTCCTGCACCATGGGAGGTTACACCCTTTCCAGTTTTAATCCCTCCCTTTCCACCCAAGAAGCAAATTAGAGATCAGCCCAAGCTTCGTCTTGAGGCAAAGCTCAACGCCTTAAGCCATATTGATGCTCTGTCCACAGAGCATTCTCTCTCTCAAATTATATACACTGATGGTTCCCTACACCGCACCACGGGTGCAGCTGGAAGTGCAGTTGTCCTGACAATGGGCGATGGCCTATACTTTGAGTGGGGAGTCCGTATAAACAACTGGGCCTCTACCCTTCAGACTGAACTATTTGCCTTGATCATTGCACTGAAATGTGTACAAGTCTCAAAACTTGATACATTAATTGTAAGTGACTCCTTATCATCCTTAAATGCTCTCAACTCTTTAAGACATAACTGTAACATGCTTGTGTCGGAAGCTAGACACAAATTAATTATACAGTCATAAATGAACTATTTATAGTTAATAATCATTAGCTTAAATTTGCCTATGTTTATTATTCAACTTCTCTTTGATTTCATTTATTACCTAGGTTGCCTAACCTCACCATGCTCCCTTACTCCATTGTACCCCTGGCTTTGCCTGCATCTCAAATTGCAAATTGTTACTTAAAGTGTACCTGAGAGTACTTGTAAGCAATCTACCTCATTTTTTTTCATTTTTGCTCAATTTGTTTTTTGTATTGCTTAGTCTTGTTTATATTTTTGTTTTGTATTTCTATATCTTGTGTTTTGTATAGTCCATGTTTATATGTTTTTTCTTTAATCTCATTTATTTACCTAGGTTGCCTAGCCTAGCCATACTCCCTTACTCCATTGTACCCCTGTAAGCCCCTTGTAAGCTAACTTTTTTTTTTATTCATTTTGTGTTTGTTTTGTACAGTATTGTGTACATATTTTTCCCTATTTTATAGCTTATTTCTACCTTGTAATTTGCCTTTCCTTCCTTGTTTTTCCTGCAATCAGCTTTTTTTATGCAGACAAGTATAGACCCAGAACTTAACCTCTTATCCACTATCTATGACAATAATCACTTTAATGATCTAAATTGCAAATATTTTGCATCACATGATGTAAACAATGTATTAACTCATAATCACAATATCTCTGTAATAAATTTGAACGTTAGATCCCTAGGTAAACACTTCGATGATGTTAGTGCCATGATTGAAACTATTGACAACAAATTCTCTTTTATTATACTTACTGAAACATGGTTGAAAGAGGATACTACTCAACTCTTTAACATGCCTAACTACTCAGCAATTCACAACTGTCGTCAACTTCAGAGAGGTGGTGGCACTGCTCTTTACTACCACCAAGAACTAACATGCTTAAAAGAAATTAGAACTAGAGACTGCTATGGGGAGTATATCTTCGCCATCTTCAGAGTCAAGGGTGCCGAGTCTGTCCTGTCTGTGGGTGCAGTTTATAGAATTCCTAACACTGATGTGTCCGAATTCAACTCAAACCTTAGAAATCTAATACTTGATAACAGACTGAACAAAAACCACCTAATTATCGCAGGGGACTTTAATATTGACCTCTGCGAGCCAGAACACCCTACTGCTGTTAGCTTCCTCAACTGTATGAATTCCTGCTTCCTCATACCCTTATTCACTAGACCTACTAGAATCACTGATAGCACTGCCACGACTCTAGATCACATCTGGACAAACATAACCTCTCCCCTTACTTCAGGTATAATCACCGATTGCACTACAGACCATTACCCGACATTTCTCTTAACTAACATTAGCAAACCACCTCTTGAGTCAAGAGAGATACGTTTTAGACTGCACAATGAAACTGCTATAGACAATTTTATAACTGCTGCTGATAATGTCAACTGGGAGTCCGAGTTAGGTAACATAGAGGACATCAACCTAGCAGTGCAATCTTTTAATAATAATAATAATAATAATAATTTTTATTTAGGCAAAGGTACATACATAAAGAGATTTTATAAAGTTTGTTGGCTTTATAGATAAGAGCTAGTACATACAATGCCTAAAGCCACTATTACGCAAAGCGTTTCGGGCAGGAAAAAACACTACTGACTAAAGCTTAAAACTAATGGGTAAAAAGAAAAAAATGCGTTGAGTACAAATAAAAATAGAGGTAAAAGAGGGGGGGAACATTGTTGAAAAAACAGCACAAATACAATTACAAATTATTACAGAAAATTACATTAAAACAGCGTTGATTTGAAAAACAAAAAAAAAAAAACAAAAAAAAACATACATGGGTTGACAATAGAGAGGTAAGGTAGGTTACAGGGAATTTATTAGGTATAGTTCGTTTTTAACTTAAACTGGTTGAGAGAGGTACTGTCTTTAACATGGTTGGGAAGGTCATTCCACATTCTGGGCCCCTTGATTTGTAGAGCATTTCTGGTTTGATTAAGTCGTACTCTAGGAATATCAAAACTGTATTTATTTCTGGTGTGGTGCTCATGGGTTCTGTTACAACCTTCTATGAAGCTTTTGAGATCAAGATTGGCATTACAATTTAGCGTTTTGTATATGTATAGTACACATGAGAGAATGTGCAGTGACTTAATGTCTAACATATCCAGGGATTTGAATAGGGGTACTGAGTGATGTCTGGGGCCAGAATTGGATATTGTCCTAATAGCAGCTTTGTGTTGAGTAATTAGAGGATGTAAGTGATTTTGGGTAGTAGAGCCCCAAGCACAAATACCATAGTTGAGGTATGGATAGATAAGGGAGTAATAGAGAGTCACCAGGGCAGGGCGTGGTACATAATATCTGATCTTAGAAAGAATGCCCACAGTTTTTGAAACTTTTTTTGATATGTTTAGAATGTGTCCCTGGAAATTCAGCTTGTGGTATGAGAATGCCAAGGAATTTGCCATCTAATTTGTTACAAATTTGGGTATTGTTTATTTTATTTATTTATTTATGTACAAGAATGTACATAAGGAATGTGAGGATACAAATATGGTAATTACAGTCTTGTAAAGCCACTAGCACGCGCAGCGTTTCGGGTAGGTCCTTAATCTAAGAAAATTTTAAGGAGGTAAATACTTGCAAAATTATAGACAAAAAATGATAACAGATTACATGAAATGAAAAAAAGATGAGAGAAAATTGTAGGTACAGTATATTAAAGCACATAGGTAGCTAAGATTGATTGCAATGACAGCTTGAATGGTAGTTGACAAAAAAAAATTGGTAGGCACAATACAGCAGAAACAATATAAGATTGGTTGCAATGACAGCTTGAATGGTAGTTGACAAAAATTGGTAGTCACAATACAGCATATGGCTAGCACATAAAAGAAGACAGCAATGAACACAATGATAAGGTTGTTTGATATTACATAAAAATTAGGAGATTGGGTAACAGTAGGTACAGAGCAAATTTAAAGCTCAGTGTAGGAAACTAAGAAGATGAAGTTAGGTACTTTTTGGTTTTGCTTTTAAATAAGGCAAAAGTTTTACAGTTTTTCAATTCACTAGGGAGTGAGTTCCATAGACTAGGTCCCTTAATTTGCATAGAGTGTTTACACAGATTAAGTTTGACCCTGGGGATATCAAAGAGATATTTATTTCTGGTGTGGTGATAATGGGTCCTATTACATCTGTCCAGGGAGAGTTTCAGAGCATGGTTTGCATTTAAGAACAGGGTTTTGTAAATGTAGTTGACACAAGAGAATGTGTGGAGGGAGTTAATATTTAGCAAGTTTAGGGATTTAAACAAGGGAGCTGAGTGTTGTCTGAAAGCTGAGTTAGTTATCATTCTGATAGCAGATTTTTGCTGTGTGATGATGGGCTTAAGGTGATTTGCAGTGGTAGACCCCCATGCACAGATACCATAATTAAGATAGGGGTAGATTAGTGCATAATATAGTGAGAGGAGAGCAGAGTTAGGAACATAATATCTGATTTTGGAGAGTATACCAACTGTCTTAGAGACTTTCTTAGTTATGTGTTTAATGTGGGTGCTGAAGTTGAGTCTCTTGTCTAGGAATAGGCCAAGAAACTTGCCATCATCTTTATTACTGATGTTAATGTTGTCTATCTGTAGCTGAATTGCATTTGATGATTTGCTTCCAAATAAGATGTAGTAAGTCTTTTCGATGTTTAATGTTAGTTTGTTCGTTGACATCCATAAGTGGACTTTTTTTAATTCATTATTCACAACATTATTTAGTGTATGTGGGTTGAGGTTTGAATAGATAAGAGTAGTATCGTCAGCAAACAGTATAGGTTTGAGAATATTAGAGACATTAGGCAGATCGTTTATATATATAAGAAATAGAAGAGGTCCTAAGATGCTGCCCTGTGGCACTCCAACGGTAATTGGTAGAGTGGAAGAAGTTGTACCATTGATGGTTACATATTGGTGTCTGTTACTAAGATAGGATCGGATGTAGTCAAGGGCAAGGCCTCGGATTCCATAATGCTGGAGTTTAAGTAAGAGGTAGTTGTGATTAACAGTATCAAAGGCTTTTCTTAGGTCAATGAAGAGTCCAATCGGAAACTCATTTTTGTCAAGGGCTGAGTAGATAACGTCAAGGAGACTAATGATTGCATCGTTGGTGCTCTTTTGGGACCGGAAGCCAAACTGGCAGGGGCTGAGTATGTCGAATTTTACGAGGTAGGAATAGAGCTGTTTGTAAATAATTTTTTCAAATATTTTTGATAGAATTGGTAGATTTGATATTGGTCTATAATTGTTTATGTCCGCCGGATTGCCTCCTTTATGGACTGGCGTTACTCTTGCTTTTTTGAGGATATCAGGGAAGGTGTGACACTCTATAGATTTGTTGAACAGTACTGCTATGGGTGGGACAAGGGCATGGGAGGCTCTCTTGTACACAATGGACGGAATTTCACTGGTGTTCCCTGCCTTGGTTTTTAGAGAGTGTATGATGGACACAACATCTGCCGGGCTGATTGGTGAAAGGAGAAGAGAGTTTGGATAGCTGCCTGAGAGATATGTGTTAATATGTGTCTGAGTCTGTGGGATTTTACTGGCAAGATTAGCACCAACCGATGAAAAGAAACTATTAAATTCATTTGCCATTTCTAAATCAGTTGACGGTATATCCCCATCCTTGTAGAGTTTTATTTGGTTATGCGAGTGTTGTTTAGTTCCTAGGATACTAGAGATAGTTTTCCAAGTGTTTTTCATGTTGCCTTTTGCTTCATTGAATCTATTCACATAATATGCAAGTTTTGCCTCTCTTATGATACTGGTAAGCATTGATGAGTACCTTTTAGCTACTTCCTTTGAAACTAGGCCAATCCTAACTTTCTTTTCATATTCATGTTTCTTGTTGATTGAGTTGAGAATGCCACTTGTGAGCCATGGATTGTTTAATCTTTTGTCAGTTACTTGCTTTGTGAGAAGGGGACAATGAAGGTTGTAGAGGCTTAGAGTTTTGGAGAGGAAGAGGTTAGCTAATGAATTTATATCATGGGTATTATTGAATTCAGAATCCCAGTTAATATTGTGAAGTGCCTCTGTAAGATTGTCTAAAGCTGATTCACTGTGTAGCCTAAATGAAAGTTTCTTGCTTTTTGGTGGTGTTATGTCCATGTTCGCTATGAGAAAGGTAGGATAATGGTTAGTTGTTCTGTCGTAGATTATACCAGATACAAGGGGAGCTGTTATGTTTGTCCATATGTGGTCCAAGGTAGTGGCTGATGTTTGAGTGACTCGGGTAGGTTTGGTGATAGTGGGGATTAGCATACAGGAGTTCATGCTGTTAAGGAAATAGTCAACTTGAGAGCAATTTTGTTGACCCAGGTCAATATTAAAGTCTCCTCCCAGAATGATGTGGTTTTTGTTGAGATTGTTGTTTATAATAAGATTCCTTAGGTTGTCTGAGAAAGAAGCTATGTTAGTATTAGGAAATCTATAGATGGCTCCAATAGTCAAAGAGGATTTAAGGGATTTAATTGTAAACTGAGCAAAAGTATATTCACAGTAGTCATCTCTGTCACTAATAACACTGTTGCAGATAAATGTATCTCGGTAATATATAGCTGTGCCACCACCTTTTTTATTAGGCCTACAGTTATGAATGGCTTTATAACCAGCTAAGTTGTAGAGTTGGGTATAGTCTTTAATTAGCCAAGTTTCTGTTAAAATAATGAACGATAGGTTAGTACCTAGTGCTGTGAGTAGTGCATTTAAATCGTCAAAATGTTTACCAAGTGATCTAACATTTTGGTTATAAACTGATAGATAGGTGCTATTTTGGAGTTTGTTTTTAGCCTGGTGTGCTGTGAAATACTTGCAATAATGATGATCAATGTGCTGGTTGGTATAGATATGAGACAGAAGATTTTGATCAGGATCAATATCAGTGTGCATAGAGATGCAGAGGGATCACGATACAAGATACACGATAAAGCAAAACACAAGAATAAGAGCAGATACAATAAAATAGTAACAATTTAGAAGTAAAATAAAGATCCAATAGATAGCCAGGGAGGACACAGAAGTTACATAAAATAAAACACAAAAAATCAGTAGAGACTGACAATATAAATGTAAAATAAAAAATAATAAGAAAAATAATAATCATAAAAAAAAAAAAAATGATCTTGAAGATAATTAGCTTAGTAATGGTTAATTAACAGGGTAATAAAAAGCCCTAGGTTTAGTGACAAGGGGATTAACTAAGAACAAATAATTAAGAGTATAAAACAGGCAAAGATGACAAACAAAAAATAAAGTAAAAATTAAAATAAAAATAAAAATAAACACCTTTGGAAAGGAAAGGCAGAGCTTAAGTACACTTTGGTTGTATGTGAGACTACAAATTATGTTCTGGTTATTCAGCTGATATCCCACAGTCATCCAGGAAAGAAGTGAGGTGTGCTTCAGTGGTTATGACATAAGTTTTTCCAGAGTCAGTCTTCCTAGCTATTATTTTACCATCAGATGGACTTTATTTAGCTCAGTATTTACTGTGGCATTTAGAGCAAGGGGATCAGGACTGGAGTAAATGAAGGTTGTGTCGTCAGCAAATAGGACTGGTTTGAGGTGTTGGGAGGCATTTGGAAGGTCATTAATGTAGATGAGAAAGAGGAGAGGGCCAAGTATGCTGCCCTGGGGAACACCAATGTTGATGGGTAGGGTGGGAGAAATTGTATTATTCACAGAAACACATTGGAGCCTGTCAGTAAGGTAGGATTTGAGGTATTGTAGGGAGTGTCCTCTGACACCATAATGATGTAATTTAAGAAGAAGGTTTTGGTGTTTGACAGTATCGAAAGCTTTACGCAGGTCCACAAATAACCCAACAGGGAACTCCTTTTTATCAAGAGCTGTATGAATCGAGTTAAGCATACTAATAAGTGCATCGTTAGTGCTTTTTTTGGGCCTAAAGCCATATTGGCAAGGGCTAAGTAAATTGAGTTTGGCTAGATATGAGTAAAGCTGCTTATAGATTAGTTTTTCAAAAAATTTTGACAAGTTTGGCAGGATTGATATAGGTCTGTAGTTGTTAACATCTGTGAGATCACCACATTTGTGGACAGGCGTTACTCTCGCTTTTTTTTAGAATATCTGGAAAGGTTTGGAGTTCAAGTGACTTGTTGAAGAGCAAAGCAATAGCAGGGGCTAAAGATCTGGAGGCTTTTTTGTAGATTAAAGTTGGTATCTCCTCAAGGGCACCAGACTTGGTTTTAAGGGAAAGGATTATCTCATTGACGTCAATGGAATTAATAGGCTTTAGGTATAGAGACTGGGGATAGTTCCCTGTAAGATAGTCCTTAATGTCAGTACTGGAAGATGGAATATCATTAGCAAGGGATGAACCAATGGAAGAGAAGAACCTATTGAACTCAATAGCAGAATCAGAGGCTGAAAGCTGACCATCGTTATTAGACAGGAGAGTCGGGTTGTTATTTAAAGACTTCTTTGATCCCAATATTTGTGAAATTGTTCTCCATGTTTGTTTAATGTTGCTCTTTATTTGGGTAAATTTATCTTCGTAGTATTTAGTTTTGGCTCGTCTAATTATCTTAGATAGCAATAATGAGTAATTCTTTGAGAATTCTTTGGAGACAATCTCTAACCTATTGTTAGAGATTGGTAGGTAGAGTAATAATAAGGTAGGTTACAGGGAATTTATTAGGTATAGCTTCGTTTTTAACTTAAACTGGTTGAGAGAGGTACAGTCTTTAACATGGTTGGGAAGGTCATTCCATATTCTGGGCCCCTTGATTTGTAGAGCATTCCTAATTTGATTAAGTCGTACTCTAGGAATATCAAAACTGTATTTATTTCTGGTGTGGTGCTCATGGGTTCTGTTACAACCTTCTATGAAGCTTTTGAGATTAGGATTGGCATTATAGTTTAGCGTTTTATATATGTATAATACACATGAGAGAATGTGCAGTGACTTAATGTCTAACATATTCAGAGATTTGAGTAGGGGTACCGAGTGATGTCTGGGGCCAGAGTTGGATATTGTCCTAATAGCAGCTTTGTGTTGAGTAATTAGTAATGTTGGAATAGTGCTCAACGAGGTGGCGGATGACTTGGCCAAACGTGCCACATCAAAACCACAAGTTGACATTGAATGTAAATTCACAATGAGACAAATAAGAAGCAAAATCAGAAATATTCAGGCACAGGCAGGAGTGGAGAGGAGAGAGATAATGTATGAGAGTAGTCAAACCATGCAACACTACATGTATGTGAGTCAAAACACCCATTTCACTTATGGTAAAAGGAGAAATGCTTGGAGTGACTCTGTGTACATGCGGCTCAGGCTTGGGTACAAATATTACTGAGAATATGGGATAGATGTTCATGATAATGACACGAAGTGTAAACTATGTGGTATGTTAAGGTCTCACACCCTGGCCCATTATGTTCTTGATTGTCCGTTGATTAATGTATATAGAAACACTGAGATAAGGACTGTTCCTGAACAAATAGCCTGGATGTGTCACAACGGAAAGGTTGATGATATTCTTGTGAGATATAAGAATTTTGCACCAAGACTGTAATATTTTGTTGAATTATCTGCAGGTGTCTTTCAAATTGTCTATACAGTATACCTAGGTCATAAAAGTATTTGTGTGTACGTCTGATAACATACTACTTGTGAAGGAGGAAATGTATATGTTTATCTCTCAGAATGTTTGGTAATATGTTTATTTGTGACGTGTGTCTATGTATGTATTAACACGTTGTACTGAATGGGGTGAGAATAGCTTGAGCTACCTCATCCCTTTGTTTTTCATGCTCGAAACTCTTTGCGTAATAGTGGCTTTATGCATTGTATGTACTAGCCCTATCTATTAACTCATTACTCTTTGTAAAATCTCTTGTATGTATGTACCTTACCTAAATAAACATTTGATTTGATTTGAGTATTATAAACAACAGAGGTCCCAGGACAGAGCTTTGAGGTACTCAACCTACAACATTTTCCAACTCTGACTTAACCCCATTTATACTAACTCTGTTGAGCGTTGACCATTTATACATCAACTCTGTTGATGTGAGCACTTAATTGGCGGTCAGTGGTGGAGCTTAATTCTTAAAAAGCAATATATACTTTCGATCGTGATTTAGTTTAGTCTGCCGTTTAAAGAAAAAAAGAGCATATCAATGGTATATCACAGAAAATGAATTTATCATAAACTCATGTATTTGTCTTATCATATTGAACTGCATTCATATTTTTAATATATAACAATATGAATATCCAAATTTCTGTAAATCCCCTACCATGTTGGAATCTGTGGAAATGAATGAGCAAATGTGCTGGCTGAAGGCGCTGAAGGAAACCACATTGGTTTCATTTTGGATACAAATGTCCATGGAGATTCAGATTGGAAACTAATTATATAGTTGAACCTGCAGAGAGGAGTTTAAGAATCTGTGTTGAGAGTGATGGACAGAGCCTTCACAATTATACTTCAGAGAATGTAAACATCTAAGAGTCATTAGAAATATGTGTAGAATAATAAACCCTACATTGTTTGAGTTAGGGAAAACACCATTTGTCATATAGATACTAGCTGTTCCTAAAGATTCACCCATTTTGCACCAGCAAGATAACATATAAGATTTTAAGGGTTGACGAATGCTAATCTTCTTGTTTGATAAACTGTGCACTTGAGACATAGTTAATAAGAACACGCCAATATATAAGACAACAAAAAGTTTTCATATTCTTTCACACCACTTTCCAGCAACTTTTATATTTTATATAAATTATTTTAGGGAATAATACATAAATTATATATTTAAACATGATATTAGTGTTTATTTATATTATATTAGTGTTTCTGCCCGAAACGCTGCGCGTGCTAGTGGCTTTACAAGACTGTAATTACCATAATTGTATCCTCACATTCCTTATGTACATTCTTGTATATGCATAAATAAATAAATAAATAAATATTGGAATGCATAAGGAGTCAAATTGTGTAAAAAGAGCGATTTTTAGAAAATTTGGAAAACTACTTTTTTCTGATCATATATTATAAGTAAATGGATTTTGAACGTTTCACTGAGCCAATAAATATCATTCACAATATATTAATGAATTTTACAAAATAACACCATGAATTTTATATTTAAACATGTAAAAACTATTTGTAATACATTAGGAACAAAATAGTTGTAGAAAAACAATTTATTATAAAACCTTTGAGTTTGGATTTTTTTATTAAAAGTTTCTCAAAGGCTCTCCTGCACCATTCTCAATGCAAATCATTCCCACACCTATGGGAAGAGATAGACGAACGTTTCCTAGATGATTTGTGTTTGCTGGGATGTGATTATTGTAAACCGGCCATTGTAAACAAAGGCACCGCAAGGAGAGTGTTTTGGTGAAACTATTGCCCACAAACGACCCTTTTACAACACAAATTTCCTCCTGCAAATTCTAGTTAACAGCGTGACTTACAACAAAGGAATATAGTCACTATTTGTTTGCGCTACTTGCATAACAGGAGGAAGGGGCCACAGTTAGGTTAGTTTATTAGCTCAGATTTATTTGCCAGTTATTTCCTATATCTAGTATTAATCGTCCCAAGGCATGATAACACAACCCCACAGGGATAAGAGTCTCTAATATTCTTTATGTGCTACAATTGAAGTATATCTGTTCTTGGTAGATGTTACGTTGTAACATTTTCCCAGGTATATTGTGAGCACACCAGAAATTAGTTGAGCTGCGACACACCAGGACTAGATCTTCGCAATTAATACCTGCTCATGATGGATCACTTGTGGCGGACCAAGTCCGATGCTGGAAGATCAGCTCTCACACTACAAACAGCTGAGGGTATATAATTCTAAAGTAACAAATAGTAGTGTGAATTAAACCCTTAAACCTTAAAAGGCGCAATAAATTTATAGCTGGGATGAGTCACTATTGCAGGACGGATCACCATAGCTCTGAACGGTTGGGAGTACTTCATAAGATTTATAAGTCCCGCGGCTACACAGGGGTTCACATCCGCTTCATCAGGGCTCTAGTAAACAGACACTATTTAAAAAATCGTGGGCAACATTCACGGGCGTGTGAAGGCCTCAGTTTTGAGTGAGCAACCAAGGCAAGCGCACACAGCATGAGCTAACAGCACTGCTGTTCACCTTGTGACCACAGCATCGTCTAAAAATGTCAAAATATATATGTAATTGACATTATTTAGCCATGATAGTATTACAGAAGGGCCTGACTGTGATAAAGACTGTGTTCAATGTTCAGATATCAGTGAACACAATGCTGTTCAAGATGTTTACAGCGCTAGCCACAGCACACTGTCATTGTTTCGTCCATCTGTGAATCTTCAAACAACTTCTCATGTTCCATTACAAAATAAACTTGTGGAAAAATATTCCTTTACAGGATTTAGTGACCGAGATTCTGAAAATAGCAGGATTGTGGTGAGAATTAGCGATGTGCGCAGTATGATGGGAGGAGGAAGGGAGAGATGGCATCATCTGTTGACTCTATGTACTCACCTAATTGTGCTTGTGGGGGTTGAGCTCTGGCTCTTTGGTCCCGCCTCTCAACTGTCAATCAAATGATGTACAGATTCCTGAGCCTTTTGGGCTCTATCATATCTACATTTGAAACTGTGTATGGAGTCAACCTCCACCACATCACTACCTAATGCATTCCATCTGTTAACTACTCTGACACTGAAAAAGTTCTTTCTAACGTCCCTGTGGCTCATTTGGGTACTCAGTTTCCACCTGTGTCCCCTTGTTCGCGTACCACCCATGTTAGACAGTTTATCTTTATCTACCCTGTCAATCCTCTGAGAAGTTTGTAGGTAGTGATGATGTCTCCCCTTACTCCTCTGTCTTCTAGTGTCATGAGGTGCATTTCCCGCAGCCTTTCTTCGTAACTCAAGACTCTTAGTTCTGGGACTAGCCTAGTAGCATATCTTTGATTTTTTTCAAGCTTCGCCTTGTACTCACCTAATTGTGATTGTGGGGGATGAGCTCTAGCTCTTTGGTCCCTCCTCTCAACTGTCGATCAACAGGTGTACAGGTTCCTGAGCCCATTGGGCTCTATCATATCTACACTTGAAACTGCGTATGGAGTCAGCCTCCACCACATCACTTCCTAATGCATTCCATTTTTCAACCACTCTGACACTAAAAAAGTTCTTTCTAATATCTTGGTGGCTCATTTGGGCACTCAGTTTCCACCTGTGTCCCCCAGTGTGTGTGCCCTTTGTGTTAAATAGCCTGTCTTTATCTACCCTATCAATTCCCTTGAGAATCTTGAATGTGGTGATCATGTCCCCCCTAACTCCTCTGTCTTCCAGCGAAGTGAGGTTTAATTCCCGTAGCCTCTCCTCGTAGCTCATACCTCTCAGCTCGGGTACTAGTCTGGTGGCAAACCTTTGAACCTTTTCCAGTTTGGTCTTATCCTTGACTAAATATGGACTCCATGCTGGGGCTGCATACTCCAGGATTGGCCTGACATATGTGGTATACAAAGTTATGAATGATTCTTTACACAAGTTTCTAAATGTCGTTATTATGTTGGCCAGCCTGGCATATGCCGCTGATGTTATCCTCTTGATATGGGCTGCAAAGGACAGGTCTGGCGTGATGTCAACCTCCAAGATTTTTTCTCTCTCTGAATCTTTAAGAATTTCATCTCCCAGATGATACCTAGTATCTGGCCTCCTGCTCCCTACGCCTATCTTCATTACATTACATTTGTTTGGATTAAACTCTAACAACCATATGTTCACCCATTCCTTCAGCTTGTCTAGGTCTTCTTGAAGCCTCAAGCAGTCCTCCTCTGTCCTAATCCTTCTCATAATTTTGGCAACATCAGCAAACCTTGAGAGAAATGAATCTATACCCTCCGGGAGATCATTTACATATATCAGAAACAAGATAGGACCGAGTACAGAGCCCTGTGGGACGCCACTGGTGACTTCACGCCAATCTGAGGTCTCACGCCTCACCGTAACTCTCTGCTTCCTATTGCTTAGATACTCCCTTATCCACTGGAGCACCTTACCAGCTACACCTGCCTGTCTCTCCAGCTTATGTACCAGCCTCTTATGCGGCACTGTGTCAAAGGCTTTCCAACAATCCAAGAAAATGCAGTCCGCCCAGCCTTCTCTTTCTTGCTTAATCTTTGTCACCTGGTCGTAGAATTCTATTAAGCCAGTCCGGCAATATTTACCCTCCCTGAATCCATGTTGGCGATTTGTCACGAACTCCCTTCTCTCCAGATGTGTCACTAGGTTTTTTCTCACGATCTTCTCCATCACCTTGCATAGCATACAACTCAAGGACACTGGCCTGTAGTTCAGTGCATCTTGCCTGTCGCCCTTTTTGTATATTGGGACCACATTTGCCGTCTTCCATATTTCTTGTAGGTCTCCCGTCTCAAGTGACCTACTATACACTATGGAGAGTGGCAAGCAAAGTGCCTCTGCACACTCTTTCAGTACCCATGGTGAGATCCCGTCTGGACCAACAGCCTTTCTAACGTCCAGATCCAGCAGGTGTCTCTTGACCTCACTCGTAATTTCGAACCCTTCCAAGGCTGCCTGGTTTACTTCCCTTTCTCCTAGCACAGTGACCTCACCTTGTTCTATTGTGAAGACCTCCAGGAACTTCTTGTTAAGTTCTTCACACACCTCTCTGTCATTCTCTGTATACCTGTCCTCGCCTGTTTTAAGTTTCATAACCTGTTCTTTCACTGTTGTTTTCCTCCTGATGTGAATATGGAGCAGCTTGGGTTCGGTCTTGGCTTTGTTTGCTATATCATTTTCATAAATTTTCTCTGCTTCTCTTCTCACCCTAACATACTCATTCCTGGGGCCGTCTTTTCCCTAAGCTCTGCTTTCTGGTGTTCTGTTTTTCTGGAAGTTCCTCCACGGCCTTTTGTTCAGTTCCTTTGCTTCCATACATGCCCTATTATACCATGGATTCTTCTGTTGCTTCTCGGATTTTTCCCTTTGGGACGGGATGAACCTGTTTACTGCCCCCTGACACTTTTGGGTGATATAGTCCATCATATCTTGTACAGACTTATCTCTGAGGTCTGTGTCCCAAGGTATATTCCTTAGGAAACGTCTCATCTCCTCATAATTCCCTTTCGGTATGCCAGCCTTTTGTTTCCTAGTTCTTTTTTGGGGGGAGATAATTCCTAGCTCTACCAGGCACTCAAAGTTTAATACACTCTGGTCACTCATTCCCAAGGGTGCTTCCATCTTGACTTCCCTTATATCCCACTCATTTAGGGTAAATATCAGATCGAGCATGGCTGGTTCGTCTTCTCTTATTCTTGTACTCACCTAGTTGTGCTTGCGGGGGTTGAGCTCTGGCTCTTTGGTCCCGCCTCTCAACCGTTGGGTCCTTGTTGTGCTGGCTTAGAAATTGTCTGATGATTTCATTCCTGGCTCTCTGGTAACCTTCTCTGCTCTCAAGTGTTCTGTTATTTTTAGCTACTCCATGCTCTTTTACTTTGTTGCTTAGCTAGCTTACATATCTGATTAAACCATGGGTTTCTAATCTGCATTTCAGTTTTTACCTTTTGGGCCGGGATAAACTTTTCTGCTGCCTCCTTGCACTTCTGTGTGATGTATTCCATCATGTCTTGGGCCGTCTTTTCCCTAAGCTCTGCTTCCCATGTTACATCCGTTAGGAATTTTCTTATATCCTCGTAATTTTCTTTACGGAATGCCAGCCTTTTGCTTTCAGTTCCCATTCTCGAGTACTTTAGCCCTTCTTCGACCAGATACTCAAACGTCAGTACACTGTGATCGCTCATTCCTACTGGGGCCTCGAAGTCAATTTTCCTTATATCGGAGTCATTCAAAGTGAAGACTAAGTAGAGTATCGCTTTTTCATCGTTTCCCCTCATCCTATTTGGTTCCCTGACATGTTGGCTTAGAAAGTTTCTTGTTGCCACTTCCACTAGTTTGGCTCTCCATGTATCCTCTCCGCCGTATGGTTCCTTGTTCTCCCAGTCTATCCTTGCATGATTAAAGTCATCCATGATGAGCAGATGGGATCGATTTCTTTAGGCAGCAGAGGCTGCCCTCTCAATTATATTATTAACTGCCATGTTGTCTCTGTCATACTCTTGCCTGGGTCTTCTGTCATTTGGTGGTCAGTTATATATCACCGCTACTACTACTCTGGGTCCTCCCATCGTCATGGTGCCTGCTATGTAGTCTCTAAACCCTTCACAGCCTGGGATAACCATCTCCTTGAAACTCCATTCCTTTCTCATGAGTAAGGCCACTCATGGCCTTACTCATGAGAGGTGGTGGCCTCCTCCCCTTCCCTCCCTCTCTTTCCTTATTACAGTGTAATCCTGGGGGAACACCACATTTGTTATGATTCCTGAGAGTTTTATTTCCATGATTCCAGTTACATCTGGGTTTACGTCTTGTGCTCTTTCCCTAAATTCACTCGCCTTGCTTGTAATTCCATCTATGTTCGTGTACATCACCTTGAAGCTGACTCTTTTCTGTCCAACCCCAGTTTCTGTTGCTTCCACTGGAGAAGGTAAACATGGAGGGGGATGGGGAGGGGGGAAAGGGGGGGCGCCTTAGGTTGTGAGGGGGACCTAGATTGTGGGGGGGCTGGGAGGATCTGGTTTGGATAGGGTAGGGGCGAAGTGAGGGCTTGGAGGGGTGGAGGAGAAGGGAGGGTTTGGGGGGATAGGGAGAAAGGGGGGGGGGGGTTGTCGGGGGAAGGGGGGGAGGGATGACTTAGGGGTGGGGGAGAAAGGAGGGCTTGGGGGGGTGGGGGAGAAGGGCTTGGGGGAGAGAGGGAGGAAAGAGGGCTTGGAGGGGAGATGGGAGAGCTTAGGGGTGGGAGAGGAGGGAGGGGATATGGGGGTTGGGCAGAAGGGAGGGCTTAGGGTGGGGGATGAGTATAGGGGCTGGGGCAGCTAGGGCTTCTATTAGTTGGGAGAAGAGTGTGATCTTCATCCCACTGGGGCTGTTGAATTTCATGTGGAGGGTTCCCCACTCCCTTCTGGGATCGTAGGGTTCTGGGATGTGGTTCCCTGATTCCTTTCCCTCTCCTTGCGCTCCTTCCTTGCTGCTGCTGCCCTCTGTCTCTCCTCCCTGATCATATCCCTCTGCAGGAATACCTTTTTAAACTTCTGCACATTGAGTAGGGTGCTCTTCTTTGCTAAAATTTTCTCTTTTGTGTTCTCGCTTTTGAAAACCACTTTTATCAATTGATCTTTGTCCGTGTTGTACTGGCCAAGCCTGAAAACCTTTTCTAAATTCAATTCTTCCCCCTCTATCTGTACTCCTTCAAGGATCTCTTTGACTGTGGCTTTGTCCATATCTCTCCTCACCCTTGGAGTGGCCTCTATTTGCTCCTTAATACCTACTACGACTAGTGCTCTTTTCCTCCCTATCAGTCACCTAGTGCATCTTGCTGCTTCCTGAGAAGTAGCAACTTTCATGGCAATTTACTCTACTGCAGAGACCACTTCCGGGGTCCTACTAAGTATATATGCAAATGAGGGTAGTAATGTAGAAGTCCCTTGTTGACCAGAAGTCCCTTCTATAGATACATTACCATCTTCCTGAGGGCTGGTTCGTGGCGGATATTGGGGATTCTCTTTCAGGCTTTTAATCTCCTCCCTTGCCACAATCAGTTCATCCTGCAAGTTAGCTACCTTTTCCTTCATTACCTGTAGTTCCATTCTGATTTCACTCCACATTTGAACGAGTGCCTCCTCAAGCGAGACATCTTGTCCTCCTCCTCCCTCTGTGTTACGTCTGCTCTCTGCCATGTTTGTTTACAATTCCAGTTCTACAATCCAATGTGTATGTGTGGATGTGTGTGTGTGTGTGTGTGTGTGTGTGTGTGTGTGTGTGTGTGTGTGTGTGTGTGTGTGTGTGTGTGTGTGTGTGTGTGTGTGTGTGTGTGTGTGTGTGTGTACTCACCTAATTGTGCTTGCGGGGGTTGAGCTTTGGCTCTTTGGTCCCGCCTCTCAACTGTCAATCAACTGGTGTACAGATTCTTGAGCCTACTGGGCTCTATCATATCTACATTTGAAACTGTGCATGGAGTCAGCCTCCACCACATCACTTCCTAGTGCATTCCATTTATTAACTACTCTGACACTGAAAAATTCTTTCTAACGTCTCTGTGGCTCATCTGGGTACTAAGTTTCCACCTGTGTTCCCTTGTTCGTGTCCCACCCGTGCTGAAGAGTTTGTCTTTGTCCACCCTGTTAATTCCCCTGAGAATTTTGTAGGTGGTTATCATGTCTCCCCTTACTCTTCTGTTTTCCAGGGATGTGAGGTTCAGCTCCTTTAGCCTTTCCTCGTAGCTCAATCCTCTCAGTTCCGGGACGAGCCTGGTGGCATACCGCTGAATCTTCTCTAACTTTGTCTTGTGTTTAACTATGTATGGACTCCAGGCTGGAGCTGCATACTCCAGGATTGGTCTTACATAAGTGGTATACAGGGTTCTGAAAGATTCCTTACGCAAGTTTCTAAAGGCAGTTCTTATGTTGGCCAGTCTAGCAAATGCTACTGATGATATTCTTTTAATGTGGGCCTCTGGGGACAGGTTTGGTGTGATATCAACTCCCAAATCTTTTTCTGTATTTGACTCTAGCAGGATTTCACCTCCCAGATGATACCTTGTGTTCAGCCTCCTGCTCCCTTCGCCTAATTTCATTACCTTACACTTTCCTGAGTTAAATTTAGCAGCCATTTTCTAGACCATTCCTCCAGTTTGTCCAGGTCATCCTGTAGTCTCTGTCTATTTTCATCCGTCTTGATTCTTCTCATAATTTTTGCATCATCAGCAAACATTGATAGGAGCGATTCTATACCTTCCGGAAGATCGTTTACATATATTAGAAACAGGATGGGTCCAAGTACTGGGCCCTGTGGGACTCCGCTGGTGACATCTCGCCACTTTGATGTCTCCTCCCTCACCGTTACTCGATGTTTCCTGTTGCTTAAGTACTCTCTTATCCACTGGAGCACCTTACCTTTTACTCCTGCCTGAGGCTCCAACTGTTTTAACAGCCTTTTATGGGGTACTGTGTCAAAGGCTTTTTGGCAGTCCAGGAAAATGCAGTCGGGCCACCCTTCTCTTTCCTGACTAATTTTTGTTGCCTGGTCATAGAATTCTATTAAACCTGTGAGACACGATTTACCATCTCTGAACACCTGTTGGTGGTGTGTTACAAAGTTATTTCCCTCCAGATACTCTACGAACCTTTTCCTCACGATCTTCTCCATCACCTTGCATGGTATACAAGTTAGGGAAACTGGCCTGTAGTTCTTGTATATTGGGACTACGTTAGCTGTGTTCCAACTTTCTGGTAAATCTCCTGTTTCCAGTGACCTGTTATACACCATAGAGAGTGGTACACTTAGTGCTTCTGCACCTTCCTTTAGTATCCATGGTGAGATTCTGTCAGGCCCAACAGCCTTTGTCACATCCAGCTCCAACAGACACCTTTTGACCTCATCACTGGTGAGGTCAAATTCCTCCAAGGTTGCTTGGTTTGCCTCCTCCTCATTCAGTGCAGGGGCTTCTCCTTGTTCTATTGTGAAGACCTCCTGGAATCTCTTGTTGAGTTCTTTACACACCTTGTCATTCTCTGTGTATCTGTTCTCCCCTTTTCTCAGTTTCATCACTTGTTCCTTCACTGCTGTTTTCCTCCTGATGTGGCTGTGGAGCAGCTTTGGTTGGGTCTTGGCTTTATTCGCTATGTCATTTTCAAACTGTCTCTCTGCTTCCCTCCTCACCCTGAGGTACTCTTTTCTGGCCCTCTGATATCTCTCCCTGCTCTCCGGTGTTCTGTTATTTCTGTACTTTCTCCATGTTCTTTTACTCAGTTGCTTTGCTGCCATGCATTCCTGGTTAAACCATGGGTTTTTCTGTTGTTTTCGTTTTTCTCCTTTTGGACGGGGATAAACCTGTCAGCAGCTTTCTGGCACTTCTGGGTGACAAAATCGATCATGTCCTGCACATTCTTGTCTCTAAGTTCTGTTTCCCATGGTATTCCCCTGAGGAAGTTCCTCATCTCGTCATATTTTTCTTTTCGGTAATTTAGTCTTTTTCCCTCTGATCCCATCCTTGGATAGGTTATCCCTACCTCCACCAAGTACTCAAAAGTCAGTACACTGTGGTCACTCATTCCTATGTGGGCTTCAACTTTGACTTCCCTTATTTCTGACTCATTCGGGGCGAATATCAAGTCGAGTCCAGCTGGTTCATCATTGCCTCTCACTCCTGTGGGTTCCTTGACATGCTGGCTCAGAAAGTTCCTAGTGTGTGTGTGTGTGTGTGTTTGTGTGTGGGGTGGATGGTGTATGGTGGTGGGGGGATTGGCGGTGTGATCTTTTGATTCTAAGGTGACAGAAACTAGTACCTACATGAGCCGTATTCGTCAAGATTCTTTACTTTCTTTAGCTAGTATCCAAGACTACTTGTTATACTAAAAACACTGTACACACAAAGCCACAAACACTGGAGTGTGTGTATGGGGAGGTTAGGGGGAGAGATATTAGAGGAAGGAGAGATGAACAAAAGAGATCTATTTGTGTATGTTTAATGGGGGAGAGGGAGAAGGAGGAGGGTGAGAAATTGGAGGTATGGTCAGTTGTCCAACAGTTGTCAACTAAGTGTCAAAGGCCGCTATCTAGCCAGTTCCCATAGGGTAGTGTTTTGGGTAAGATGGGGTGTGAAAGAAGGGGGTGGGGGGTATCCTGTTGCTGGCGTGATGTTTCACATACGTAAAAACCATTTCGTATTTTGATTTACTCCATCCCTTTACTGTATGTGTGTGTGTGTGTGTGTGTGTGTGTGTGTGTGTGTGTGTGTGTGTGTGTGTGTGTGTGTGTGTGTGTGTGTGTGTGTGTGTGTGTGTGTGTGTGTGTTTGTGTGTGTGTGTGTGTGTGTGTTTGCTTGTGTGTGTGTATTTGCTTGTGTATGTGTTTGCTTGTGAGTGTGAGTGTCACGAGGGTCCCCTATGTGTCACACTTCTACCCGGAATGAGCCACTTTGTGAGTCTAAATGTATATGATAAACTGAACAAGATTTCTCTTATAATTAACCTTACTGTACATCAGTTAACCGACAGGAGCAGGCAGCACTCACCGGCCAAAACCGTCCCGCTCACACAACCAGCTGAATTTATAATGATGTCCTTATGTCGTGGGCCTCGGTGGATTCGTCATCTCTCCACGTGGTTTGGAGTCCCACTCTTCCACTGAGTGCCAGTGGATTGGTGCTGGTGGTTGTTTCAGTATGCTGTATCCTTTCGCCTGTTGTGTTACCGTTCACTAATTTACTGTATCACTGTTCTCTATAGCCCAATTATACCTTGATACAAATATATAAACATCGGCCTCGTGGCCCTGTGTTGTGACCTGTTGTTGTCTGGACTCTCCATACAAGCTTAGTGGTTCGCTATGGTGAACACAAAAGTAAATATTTATATATAACGTATATATATAGTGTAATAACAGCAAAAGGAGTATGTTGGGAGGAGCCATTTTGGTGAGGAAGGGAGTGAGGCTGTCGTCTGCTGGCTGGTGTGTGACATGTCATGCCATGTATTGTGGCTACTATGCTGTTTGGACACCATACCAGACTAGTTGTACAATTATGGTGTATAAAAGATTAAGATACTTATATAAAACGTGTGGATATAGTTTAATTAATGCACAAACAGTATTGTGGGAGGAGGAATGCTGGCGAATAAGGTGTTGAAGGAGTGAGGGAGATGGCGTCTGCTGGCTGGGTCTGGCAGTTCACTCTTGTTGTTTGGACTCACCATTCCAGTTTTGTGACACAAATGTATATACCTATATATAACCTGTGTATATATAGTGCAATAACAGCAAAAGGATATGCTGGGAGGAGACATTTTGGTGAGGGAGGTGTTAGTGTGGGAGGGAATGAGGCTGTCGTCTGCTGTGTCACTTGTCATGCAGATTCTTGTGGCCACTATGTTGATTGGACATCATACCAGCTTTGTTGTACAAGTATGTTGAATAAAACATGTAGATACGTATATATAACGTGTGTGTGTGTATATAGCGTATTAACAGCATAAACAGTATAGTGGGAGGAGGATTTTTGGTGAGTGAGGTAGCATGGTCTGCTGGCTGTGGTATTGGCGGCCACTATATTGCTTGGACACCATACCAGATTAGTAGTACATTTGGTTTACACATTTTTATTATATAAATATAACACATTACACACTATTGAATTATATTACTGCAAAAAAAGTGAGAAAAAATCAGAGACATTGAAATAATTAGGTAATAATGTCGTTGTGTCAACTGTTGCCTGCCGCGAGGTAGAGAAGACTGTCAGAGGACACTTACTCTGTCAACGCTTTAATTTTGCCAGACTTTTCCGCTTTATTGCAGCCAAAATATGTCACCTACGATTTGATTTTCATTTTCCCATGATCAGGGAACACAAATGAGCATTTTTATATGATGAAACAAAAGTTTTTAATAATACAATTTCTTGCGCCTGGTGGTGTTGAAGGCTATTAAGGCAAGCGCCTCCCAGGGGTTATTTATTAAGTCTACCGTTTAATTATGGTAAGATTTAAGTATAAAACCCCCCAAAATGTGTGAAGGGAAGTTTACTGGTGAAAAAAGTTATAAAATGCACAGTTATAAAATGCTGAAATGTAATATATACAATTATTTAAATTAAAATTATTAATCAAATCAATTACAGGTAGATTTCCCCCAAATAATTTATGGACCTTCGAACTGGATGAACCAGAAATGCTACACTGGTTCATCAAATACAGAAATTATTGGATCTTGAGCAACAAATATAATTTACAAGCCTTTGAACCTAGATGGGTACTTAATGATCCTAGATCACACTGGTCCATCAAATTAAATAAACCAGTCCAATGAATCAATAATATATTAAACACATATCGCCAGTCATAGACTGGTCAGTAGCCTAGACTCACAGCCGTTTCGTGTAGCTTATCCACCAAATTCGTGGAGTGTGATATCCATGGAGTTTTATCACATAAATTAAATAAACCAAATTATGGCTTTATTTTTACTGAGTTTATCTACTAGATTGTGGTGTTTAATTTCGCGAAGTCACTAATAAAATAATTATTACTACCAAAATAACATGGGTGGTTAATGAGAGGCTACCAACAACAATTGTGTATATAATTTATCTAAGAAGAAAAGTATTTAAAATATAAACTAAAACTCCAATTAAAATATATAGCACTTTGTGTCTATCACACAATATTCTAGTAGCTAGATCCCAACCCCTTTTAAGGGAAGGATTTTACCATTGACTAGTGTTGTTGGAAATTTCCAACACTAATAAACTACTATTGTATTATAATAAATCATTATCATTATATACTAACTACAGTAGTTACTAATTTCACTAACGGTAGTGTCAACATAAATTAACCATTGCATCTGCGTATTAATGCTGGAATTCTCATGAAATCGAGTAGCAACATTGCGTCAGATAATGTCCAGTTAGACACATTTATTACCAATGAATTAGAGAATTGAATGTGGTTCTCTAAAATTATCAGTATTCCGTGTAATAATTACCTACGGATAATATAACTCCCAATAATCTAAAACCGAGAGTTATTAACTGAAATAGTTATGTAGTAGCAGTTTTCTCTGTTACGTGCGAATGCCATGGAGAAAATAAATTCTTCTCCATTTCTCGTTTAACACCATAAAACGAGAATATGATAATATTTAAATCCTTATAATTGCAACCCAGTTCTCGTTAACGTATTACATCCATAATTGCGAGGAAAAGAATTATTCGTGATTAATAATTTCTGTGGTGAATGCGAGAGATGGGTTGAGGGAGGCAGCGACGCCATTGTGCGAGAGAAGGCATCCCTGGCGTGAAGAGTGGCGAGACACGTGGTAGTGACTGGGGAATTTATCGGCAAGAATTACGTTGATACTCGGTCAATAGTTAATAATTACTTATTAACGTGTTCTATAGTGCCCAGCCAGTTAATAACGCGTCAACAATTGAAGCCAAGACCCGTAATTACACGTACACAGCAGTGGACATCAGGGACTGGCTGACACGGTTTTGGCAGACCTCAGTATTTAATACGCTCATGTTAAGTATATGTTTCTCGTTTGATGCATCATCCTAGATTATATATTTGTGAGTAGTCTGTCGTCATATAGCGATGATACCCAATATACAACGTTAGTAAAATTTCGACAATTTCCTCCGTTTTCATGAATATTGAAAATAAAACGTAGCTTATTCAAATGCTACTTAAATTTCTCTGATTTCAGCGTGTATACGAGGAGTCATAAAGTTGTTTCTCATCATTCGTGATATTTACCTCGAGTTCTTTCTTTGTGGAGATCCTGTGAACACGATGACGAATGACGAAATGATGTTACAGAAATCGCCTTAAAGCTAAGACATTTTTTCATACAAATTTATTTAATATGATTATTGATTCTTATATAATTCCTGTTGAATCTTTACATTGAATAGATTATTCCCAGAAATGATGATTGGTAATTAATGTGTTTTGCTCTGACTGTTGCTCAGTAATTCATGATCTTTAATATTCACAATTTGATTTCTCATATTTTGAATCTATAGTAGTTTAGATTTATTATATCCTTTACTCAACAATGAACTGGTGGCGAACCACACTGGTTCCTAGATATATATGAATTTCTAGAAATACCCCCCCCCAATGTAGGTCTTTGAGGCTCTGACTTTAATTAATTAATAATACATTCCATTCATTATTTCAAGTGATTATTCTCTTAATGATTATCTATAGACACTGGTTCTCTAGTTTTATTCTAATGATCACTTCTATTAGTTTTCCCTCTTTTCTCAAAAGTGGGTGGTCCTTCGATTTATTAAATCCAATAAGTAAATAATTGAATATATGAGTTAAGCCCCAGATATCTCACAAGTGTTGAACTAAATACTGATCAACCTAGTCCCATTTATATTACCATAGCCTAGTGTTGCACTAAATATTGAACAACCTAACACCATTAATTAATTATGCAGGCCCTTATATCTGGTGGGATCAATACCAGCACAAGTTGTGTTGTGTATCAATAATTATTTTCATATTATTATATATATACCTATAATCATATCACCGTTTAGTGTTAATGAGTGTCTCTGTACCAACTAAACACGATAAAGAAAGGCTAACTTGCAGTACTCCTACAGGGACACACCTATTTACTGGCAATCAGGGATAAAGAGATGCAATCACCTGTTCGACACACAAAGAAGACAAGTAGTAGTAAGGAGGGTATACAAAGTGGATATGCAGCTGGTGCCACCTGGAGGGCCAGATTTTACACATTATGAGTTAGTATGTTATTATGCCATATTTTATTATATATCATTTAAATACATTGCGCAATGGCAATATTCTTATGTCCCTTTGTACAAAAAACTGACAACCACTTTTTTTTCTCTCTCCTTTGTTTCTATTCGGATTTTGTTGTGACTTCTACATCTTGGAGAACGCATATCTGTCACTAAGCATGTGAAGTTGTAACGAAATTGGTCAACATGTTAAATCGCGCACCCCGCGCGTCACCCCCTCAACGATACGATTTGGGTCCCAGTGTTTCACGGGAGCGCGCGTTAATTCCGAAAAGTGTATACTCTCTTCAACTTTGTCACCTCAATTCTCGTTCTACAAGATTAAATTTGGTATCATTGTGTTCGAAATAGAATTCTCTACAGCACTAAATGCATATAAACTCCAAAAGCCCGGCTAATTACCCGCAGCAAACAGAGAAATTGCGAACGAGTTACCCAGGAGCACGCAAACGCGATAAAATGTTTTCGCTATTTTCACTCTGGTCACCTCAATTTTCGTTCTAGGTCTTTCATTTTGGTCTGAATGGTTCGCAATAGAATTCTCTAGAGTAACATTAGCATATAAAATAAAAAACCTGGTCACGCTCCAACCGCCGACGAGTTGAAGACGAGCCATGTGTTAGCCATGAGTGAGCGTTCAAACGCCTTCCAGCTACACTCCCAATTCCCGCCCACAAATGTTTAGTATTATTTCCTAGTGATAATCTCAATTTTCGTGTTACAGCGCTCATTTAAATATGAAAATGTTCCTAATAGAATTCTTTAGATGGATAGTGCATATAAGGGCCAATTGAAGAACAACATTGCCTGTACAATATGGGAAAGTATGAAAAAAAAAATAATAACAATTTTTGTACTTACCACCTCAGTGTTGTATGTTGAACATGACATGGGTTGAACATTTGTTTTATCCACTCCACCTGCTCCTGGAAAACGTTTCTTGCATGGTCAACCCATGTTTTGTATAGGTGGAGTGGATGGTGGGCAAGCATTACTGCATGGTGCAGTAACTGTAGCATGGTGCAGGACACAATGCCACATCACACGTCTTGCACTTATAGTGTGTGTCCTTCCTTTTACCCGACAATTTGCACACACGACACCTCAGACGCATCTGTATCTTTACTTGGGTATGGGACAAGTTTCTTTTGAGGCGGTATGGATTATCCACAATACGGGGTCTTGTTGCAGCAGAAGCACCACTAGTGATAATCACAGCCTCGTCTTCTGACTCAGACGATGAAGGTAAGTCTGCAGGTACAGGTGAAGTGAATAGTGGGCGCCTCACACCTGAAGGTCCTGCTGTTGGAGGTCTGGGTGTTGATGGTCCTGGTGTTGCAACATTGGCTCCAGTGGCATTGACATCAGCAGCATGTGGGATGTCATCATCTTCCTCAGGCCAGTTACTTGACTCATTGAACAATAGTGCAGCAATGACTTATTCATGGAAATGGAGTAATGTCAGTTTCCTTCTATCTGTTGTATAGTAGTTGTACATCACAAAAGCATTGTAGATAGCCATTTGCACAAAATAAAAGGTCATTTTTTTCGTCCATTTGTGTGTTTTCCTTGTGAAGTGATAATATTTGATCATTTGGTCAAAGTGATCAACACCTTTCATGTTTGTATTGTAGTCACAGATTGCATTCGGCTTGTTGACCGTTACCTGCTGCACTGAGGTTGTTCCATCACGATTCCGTACTCGTTTTCTGCGTTGAACCTGTTGTGTTTCTGCATTGTGGCAATTTGTTATGAGTGAAACAATTCGTTTATCTTTCCACAAAATTATGAAAGTATTGTCCTTGCGTTTGAATAAAGTTTTATCTACTGGCACTTTACCCTTTGCTTGCATCTGAAGGGATTTAGGTGCACCACGCTGCAGTCTGAGGGTACCACAGGTGTATACCCCTACTTGAAGTAGTGCCTCACTCAATCTGACCGAATTGTAATAGTTGTCCATATATAAATGGTAACCTTTATCCTTCAGTGGTTCAATCAAGGCCATAACTGTGTCAATCGTTGTTTTCCCAACTCCTGAATAGATTTCAAAATCATAAATGTAGCCACTGGTGGCTTCAGCTAGCATGTAGAGCCTTATTCCGTATTTATCTGGTTTATTGGGATTATAGGTCTTGAAAGATAGACGGCCACGCCATGGCATTGTCCCTTCATTCAAACTCAATTTTTTATTGGGAATGTATATTCTCTTGAATCTATTCAGGAGATATTGCATGAGTGAGCGAACTTTGATAAGTTTGTCAACTCCTTGGCTTGGTGGTATGGACTTATTGTTATAAACATGGAAATATTTAGCAATCATTTCAAATCGCTTACCAGTGATGAAGGTGTTGAAACATGGTATGTGCCAGAATCTGCCTGTTTGCCAATACATTCTAAGTCTTGGCAACAGGCAAATACCTATCAAGATCGTCAGTCCCAAATATCTAGCAATTTCTTTCACTGTCACTGGTTGCCATCTGTGCTTTGTCCTTTGCCCAGTACCTGCCTTACTTTGGGAAGCATATAAATTTGTTTCATAGGCAACATATTTCAGCAATTTTTGAGTCAGAAAGAGTTGAATGAAACCAAGAACAGTGGAAGGTGCAGGAACAGTCAAGCCTGGTGTACCTGAAAAATTGTCCACAAAGGGTTCAGTATTGTCACTACACTATCCATCATCAGAATCTGTTGGTGCTGGGGTACGTGTGGTACGTCTGGTACGTCTGGCTCTGGCACGAGCTCCAGTACCGCGCCGTGCACGAGTGGCGGTCTCGACGTCAGACTCCTCACTTTCATCACTATCAAAATCCTCATCGGCCGTCTCTGTTTCTAAATGTTCACTACTTGCATCAGTATCAATACCGACATCAGTTTCATCACTAGATGACCCAGACAAATCGTCAAATACAGCCTGAAACTTAGAGGGAGTTTGTCTCACATGCTTGTACTTCTCCTGTACACTACTCAGCTTCTGCTTTTCACGCCTTTCTTTCGCAATTTTCTTCCTGGAAGGGCCTTGTTCATGATCACTATCCATCGTGGAGTAAGCATAGATAGTTTTTAAAGCCGCAGTAAGAAATATAGCCACGGAAAATAACTGAAATGTTCACACGTTTGAGACGCGAGGGGAGGTGACACCGGTCACAACAGTGGAGCAAAAACAATGGGCCGACGGCGTGTGCCGCGCCGCCTGCGGGCCACTAGGCACAACAAAGAAAATGGGAAGACATCGGCGCGCATTTTAAACCCAGTCCCCAAAAAATCGGATAAAAACCTGATTTTTGGCGAATTTTTAAAGTGGATGACGCAATGCTGCGTCATCCCCGGCATTACCGACAGTAAACGGATGACGCAATACTGCGTCATGCCCGGGCGAAAGTGTAATATTAATAATGTTATATAACATATATAACAAAATAATAGGTGGCAGAATTTGTGACTAATTTTTTGGGGCAGATATATTTACAGATTTCAGATTCTATTATCTTTGTCTCATAAGGTTGTATTGATGAATGAGGAACATATTAGGGCCTTATTACTTTTATATGGGCAATAGTTACCACAATATATATGTTTGTTAGAAGAACATAAGAATGAAGGTAATTACAGAAGGCCTTTTGGCCCATATGAGGCATCTCCTATTTATGTACACCCAATCTCATACATATATATGTCGAACCTACTATTAGACAGTTAAGGAGCACAGTGTCTGTTATACAGTTATCCCTAACGTATACCTATATATTTTTTTTTTTTTTGGAGGGAGGGGGGAAGTAATGTAAATATGGTGAGAATCGGTCAGAAGCTGAATTTTTTATCAGGTCTCAAATTTAAAATTCCTGTTTTAGAGATAATTGAAGTTGAAGTTATTGAAAATGAATAATTCGAATAATGCTAAGGTATATGGATGCCTTAGAATTAAGAACTTTGCACATAGTGTGTAAATATGGTGGGAATCAGACAGAAGCTTAATTTTTTACCAGGTCTCATATTTGAAATCCCGGTTTTAGAGATAATTGAAGTTGAAGTTATTGAAAATTAATATGGTAGTTCTAATTAAAGAATTTTCTTGTATGTTTTAGTAAACATTTGTTGGGATTTGTACTCGAGTGTGTGAAAGTTATAGGTCAATATGTGTTTAGATGAAGTTTAGGTTTATGAAAAATCAATTCAAATGAGATTGTTGAACAGACAACTGTGCACTTTATATGTAAATATGGTTCGAATTGATCAGAAACTCGATATTTTTATGCTTATTACAGTTGAAACTCTATTTATAGTCATAATTGAAGTTGAAGTTATCGACAATGAATAATGTAGTATTCATTAATTTTCTAGTATGTTTTAATAAGCATTGTTTAACATTCATACTCAAACAAAATCACGTCTGACCACCTCTTCAACATTGGATTCCTTGTACGTTCAGAATATTACCATAAATTCTCACTAGACAATTCATCACTCTAAAGAGCAGGAAATGAACCTGTTATTGTCTGTGGGAGGCAATTTGCTCACTGGTTCAGTTTTGAGTTTGAAACAACCCACATCTTTAGACAACCAACATGTCAACCAAGAGGTGGTGGCGTTACTAGGTTGAGAACAGTCACCACTTAAATTCAGAGACTTGTCTCTGAAGATTCAGAGAATTCGGAGATCCCTCTGTACATAAATTATAAAATCTAGCCACCTTAGGGATCGTCCCTGAACAACCTAATCCAGATGACGACTGGATATACAATCAATACCTGGACTCATTTGTCTACTGGGACAACCAATACTGGGTCAGGTTACCATGGAAGCTGAATCATCTTTAGATGCCAGTAAATCATTTCATGATTTACTGGCATCAATTAAGGTCTTAGGTGTTGCACTTAAATAGTCAACCTGGGAACCTGAAATTGTACCAAGGCATAATACAACAACAACTCGATAACAAATTCATCGAAGTTGTAACCAATGATGACCCCAAGGAAGGACACTATTGTTATGAACCCCAGGTACCCAAGTGAGGTAGGTGCTTTGTGAGAGTTATTCTACCCACCTGACTATAGTTAGAAGTCTGGGAAAGGAACTGAATAGAGTAAACGTCGGTGAATTAGGACCGGAAAGAAAACCAGCAGAGGACAAGCATCTTATAGAAGTGAGTGAGAGTCAAAATGTCAAAATGTTTACATTTTGTTACGTGACGTGACGCAGACGGAAGTCGTAATGCGTCACTTGAGTTGCTACAGTCGTCAGGAATGGACGTACGTCGGATTCCTCCTGGGAAGAAGGAACAATATAGTTCCCAGTTTAGTGGGTGAGTGAAGGCTACATATTACAAAGTGTGAGGGAAATGCCTGGGACGTCATAAGTCATTTCTCAGTGATCAGGAATAGTAATAGGGACGGCCTGAAGCCTACATGATGGTCGTATGCTCTGTGGACCCTAATGTGTGTTATCCTTCGGGTGGAAGACAGTAAGCAGGTGTTTCTCTGTGAAGCCTGCCAGGCGACATCGTGCTCTCAAGACAAGACTGAGGGGAAGCTTCAAGAGACAGTCCAAAAGGATTTTGGTGGACGATCAAGCGTAGCGCCATTTTAGAGCGCCCAGGGCGAGTGTCGCCAGATCGTCACTTTCTGCACTGAGTGCACTTAATTAGTTGACAGATAGTTTATTATTAGTCGATCGTGTTCCTGGTGATAATAAGAGACGTTTACGAACATTTGTTAGATATTTCATGAAGATAGTAAGAATATATAAGGAATTAGAGATGATGGGACATGTTGGAGGTGAGAGTGACGCATGCTTGCTCTCCGGAGGTCAGTGAGCGACCAAGCAGGGTTGCCAGATCCAAATTGCTGAAAGTAGCGAGCTGAAGGTCTAAAAGTAGCGAATTTGTAATAAGAGTAGCCCATCTTTTTGTTTAGTGACTAATACGGGTTTCAAAGTAATATATTATAATATATAGAGTACATAAAACGATTTTAATTGTTTTGTTAATATTATCTCTGCATATATATATTTAATCAATATGATAATAGGATAACTTACCAATATTTACTGTATGAAGCATAATGGGTGTGGAGTCCTTCCACGTCTTTTCAGTTGAAGATTACCAAGATCTTGATCTGCATCCACAACCTCGTTCTTGTATATTGCAGACTCATATTTAAGCATTGACATGAGTGGTTCAAATGACGAGCAACAAGTTACATATTCTTAGAGATATGTTTTAATTCTCAAGATTGATGTCAAAAGCTCAAGTCCCATTCGATTTCTCAGTTTAGTTTTCACAGACGTTACTCTCGAAAATACCCGTTCAACCAGGACATTACTGATTTGCAAGCTGTATATTTTCAAGGCAAACTGGGCGAGGTCAATCAGTATAGAATCGCCAGCAGCGTTCTTAACAGTTATTGTCTTATTCTGAAGTGACTATTCAGATGTCGGAATTTGTCCCTCACAAATGTTGGACTAGTCAATGGTTAACAGTAGGCGCCGCTGACTTTCTATTTCACTAAGCTTAGATTGGTCAGCTAATACTAATGTTAGTTCTGAAAATGGTGGCCGTGTGTGGCTAAGGCATATGACAGGTAACAGATTTTTCACCTTTTTTATAGTTTCAACATTACTAAGAATACGAGAAAGAAGCTATTTGCAAGCTTTCACTAAAAAGTTATCGCATCTTTCTTTAATATTTTGAAACTTGTCCTGGGTTATAAAATTGTTTTGTCTGTTAGTGGCCCGAAGTGTTGAAAATTCGTAACCAAAGTCAACTTTCTCCAGGGGCAGATACATAGAAATGTAGTCCAAATTAACATGAAGCTTTGCATGATGAGGATGCACGATTCTTCTGAGTATTCCAAGAGTGAATTTTTCTAAGACAGTGTGAGGGCTATACTGATCTGCTTCATCTTTTTGATAAAGTAAATTCATCCTTTCAAAATCATGCACCGTGGAGCATCCCGTGTCTTCGAAGAAGTTATTGTAAATAAGTGTAGTAATAGCAACCCCGCTTGTGACGGTTTATATATTTATTTATTGGTGGTGGTGAATATATATTTAATTTTGTGCAGTTTTATCCCTTCCCCTTTAATTTACTTGTGTTACGGAACACACCTCTTGAAAGCCACTACTAGCTTGGGGCCGGATACCCAAACTCTAATAACATCAGAGAAAGAACCCAGTTGCGACCCAATAGGGCCGTAACATAATTGGCATCCCCAGCGGGATCCGACCCCTTGTCAAGTATGTTTGACAAGGGTGGTGAAGTGGCGCAATCCCTGTAAATAATTTCCCCTGTGTGTGACTATTAGGACGTTATACATCCTGTGCAGTGCTCGGTGTGATTCAGTGCAATATTGTAGAGTGAGGTGCTCGCTGTGATTAAGTGCAATATTGCGTAGTGCAGTGCCCGGTGTAATTACATGCAATATTGGCAAGTGCAGTGTTTGGTGCGATAAAGTGCAATATTGACGTAGAACAGTGCTCGGTGCGTTAAGTGCTAAGTGAAAGCGGTGTGTTAAGTGCTAGTGTTCCATCTAAGTAACAATGGCAGAAAAAGCGACTATCGATGATCTGGACGATGTTCAGGCTTTTCTGAACAGGGAGGACTGTCTTGCCAGATTAAAATATCTGGGGAAACAGGAACTTGTACTAGTGAGTGCCTACCTGGAGATCAAGATACATGCCAGTGATTCCCGTGTGGAGATCATGTCCAAGGTTCACCGGCATTTGAAGGCCGAAGAGAAAGAGGAAAGTGAGGCACAAGGTACAAAAGCAAGTGAGGAAGTAGCTTCCACTGAAAAGGAAGATAAGGGCAGTGACATTGACAGTGATGCAGGTGAGCTGAATATTAGCCTACTTACAGTAAAAATGCGTGCCTTGGAAATAAATCGTGAGATAGAATGGAAGAAATTAGAATTAGAACGAGAATTAAAAGATACAGAAATGGAGATGAAAGATAAAGAATTGGAGATGAGGCGTTTAGAATTAGAAAGAGAGAAAGAAGAGCGAGAGCGAGAAAGGGAAGAGAAACGAGAGAGAGAAGAACGACAAAGAGAAAGAGAAGAGCGGGAAAGAGAAGAGAAACGAGTGAGAGAAGAGCGAGAAAGAGAAGAGAAGCGAGAGAGAGAAGAAAGAGACAGGCAATAACGAAGAGACAGAGAGGAAACATAAGAACATAAGAACAAAGGTAACTGCAGAAGGCCTATTGGCCCATACGAGGCAGCTCCTATTCTATAACCACCCAATCCCACTCATATACTTGTCCAACCCGTGCTTGAAACAATCGAGGGACCCCACCTCCACAATGTTACGCGGCAATTGGTTCCACAAATCAACAACCCTGTTACTGAACCAGTATTTACCCAAGTCTTTCCTAAATCTAAACTTATCCAATTTATATCCATTGTTTCGTGTTCTGTCCTGTGTTGATACTTTTAATACCCTATTAATATCCCCCCGGTTATGTCCATTCATCCACTTGTAAACCTCTATCATGTCATCCCTAACTCTTCGCCTTTCCAGTGAATGCAACTTAAGCTTTGTTAATCTTTCTTCATATGAAAGATTTCTAATTTGGGGAATTAACTTAGACATCCTACGCTGGACATTTCTGAGCAACTGACAACGTTTCGATCCTATCTTTAATGTTAAGCTGCACGGTACGCAGGTGCGGGCAGCCACAGAGTCATCTTGAGATTCTTGAGGTTATCTTGAGATGATTTCGGGGCTTTAGTGTCCCCGCGGCCCGGTCCTCGACCAGGCCTCCACCCCCAGGAAGCAGCCCGTGACAGCTGACTAACACCCAGGTACCTATTTACTGCTAGGTAACAGGGGCATTCAGGGTGAAAGAAACTTTGCCCATTTGTTTCTGCCTCGTGCGGGAATCGAACCCGCGCCACAGAATTACGAGTCCTGCGCGCTATCCACCAGGCTACGAGGCCCCTTAGCAGCAGCAGAACCAGCAGCATTCAGCCTCTCATCTCGGCAAGAGTACACTCTGTAGTATACCTCTACATTATATAAGAGGTATATATAAGAGGTTTTCCTTCCGTTGTTTCCTGTGGTCCTGTAACCTCAGGCCCAAATACCATTGTACCTACACGGCTTGTTCTGTTCCCACACACCTTGTAACGGTCCCTTGTGACGGTCCCACACACCTTGTGACGGTCCCACACGCCTTGTGATGGTCCCACACACCTTGTGACGGTCCCACACACCTTGTGACGGTCCCACACGCCTTGTGACGGTCCCACACGCCTTGTGACGGTCCCACACGCCTTGTGACGGTCCCACACACCTTGTGACGGTCCCACACACCTTGTGACGGTCCCACACACCTTGTGACGGTCCCACACGCCTTGTGATGGTTCCACACGCCTTGTGACGGTCCCACACACCTTCTGACGGTCCCACACGCCTTGTGACGGTCCCACACACCTTGTGACGGTCCCACACGCCTTGTGACGGTCCCACACGCCTTGTGACGGTCCCACACGCCTTGTGACGGTCCCACACGCCTTGTGACGGTCCCACACGCCTTGTGACGGTCCCACACACCTTGTGACGGTCCCACACACCTTGTGACGGTCCCACACACCTTGTGACGGTCCCACACACCTTGTGACGGTCCCACACACCTTGTGACGGTCCCACACACTTTGTGACGGTCCCACACACCTTGTGACGGTCCCACACGCCTTGTGACGGTCCCACACGCCTTGTGACGGTCCCACACGCCTTGTGACGGTCCCACACACCTTGTGACGGTCCCACACACCTTGTGACGGTCCCACACACCTTGTGACGGTCCCACACGCCTTGTGACGGTCCCACACGCCTTGTGACGGTCCCACACACCTTCTGACGGTCCCACACACCTTGTGACGGTCCCACACATCTTCTGACGGTCCCACACGCCTTGTGACGGTCCCACACACCTTCTGACGGTCCCACACACCTTGTGACGGTCCCACACATCTTCTGACGGTCCCACACGCCTTGTGACGGTCCCACACACCTTGTGACGATCCCACACACCTTGTGACGGTCCCACACACCTTGTGACGGTCCCAAATATCCAATGTAGCAGACACTTTAGCATCTTTCTCCTCGTTGAAATTATTCTGTCCATGTTACTAATAATAACAATAAATCATAATTTTAATCAGTATTAAAATTTAAAAGGGATGGGAACTATGAGAGAGAGACAACATGAGCTAGAAGTATTGTGATTAGGTGGTCGGAGGCAAACAACGGAAACAAGTATTTTCGATCCGGTGAGGAACATCAAAATGGTCCCGAAGTTCAACGAGAAGGAAGTTTCGAAGTTCTTCGCGGCCTTCGAGAAAGTCGCAGCCTCTTTGGAGTGGCCAAAGGAGAATTGGGCTATCATGATACAGTCTGTCTTGACTGGGAAGGCCCAAATCGCCTACTCCACGTTGTCCCTTGATGACTCTGGCGATTACGACAAGGTGAAGAAGGTGGTGCTCATGGCGTACCAATTACCCTGGAAACACAAGCCGAAACTGTCTCTATTTTCCGCTGGTTACAACTTGTAATAAAGTTGTTACATCTTGGCTTAACGTGTTTATGACGTATTAGAACGTTGTTACAACTTGCTATATTGGTTGTTATAACTGGTTAGGTGGTGTTAAAACTTGTTCGAACGTTGTACCAACGTCGTAGTTTCGGTGTGTGTTTAGTGGGTAGTACCCGAGGCGTACAGGCAGAAGTTCAGGAACCTGAAAAAGACCTCAGAGCACACCTTCACCGAATTCGCCACAATCAAGGAGCGACTTTTCCAGGAATGGTGTGCCTCTCGGAAGGTGGAGACCAAAGAAGACCTCGAGCAGCTCATACTGTTAGAGGACTTCAAAGACTCTCTGTCTGGAGACCTGAAGACATACTTGGAAGAGCAGCAGGTGGAGACCTTAAGTGCGGCGGCCACCATGGCTGAAGAGTACATCTTACTGCTAAGTATGTAAGATGTACATACTTGGGACATACTGCTAAGTATGTCCCAAGGAATTACCCACGCCGGTTTGATAAACCTCGTCATGACGAAGAGGAGACCCCCGTCTTACAAAGCGCTAAGAAGACGCCCCCAAGTAGCCCTCGAAGGACTAGTCCTAATAGTCCGCAACACCGGAGTCCGAGGAGGAATATGGTGTGCTGGACTTGTGGGCAGAAAGGGCATGTAGCTGCTATGTGCCGAGGCAGAAGAGGTAGCGGCGCACGTAGGGAGGTGATGTTGATGAGCTGTGTGACACTACCAGCAGGAAGCCAGTCTATGACTACGCAGGAAGAACCAAGATTGTTTTCCCCTCACACTTCAGGCGGGTATGTATCGAGTGATCATACTGGTAGATCAGTTGCAGTGCTCAGAGATAGTGGAGCAGCCCAGTCCCTGATCGTGAGAAACTCGTTACCCGAGGGAGTGAGTGTGGATGGGAGACAAAAGGTTGTCCTGGTTGGGTTTCCTAGGACGCAGTATGTCGCCCCCTTAGTGCCGGTACATCTCGACTCGCCTTACTTCAGCGGCACATGTGCGTTGGCAGTAGTCGATACCCTACCTATAGCTGGGATTGACGTGATACTAGCCAACGACTTGGTGACAGATTGGAGCAACAATCATCCCAAGGTCGCGGACGAGTCAGCCGGAACAGCAAGGTCTGAGGTAACAACAGGCAGTGGTAATGTCCAGGTACAGACAGACCTGGAAATAGATAACATGTTTAATCCTTCCTCTCACCCACAGATCGACAGCATTATAGCAGAGTCTCCCGACGAGGAACATGCGGTTAAGGAGGCAGAAGCGACTGAGCGAGAAGAGAGGCCTCGTGTGCAAGCACCCACGGATACCCCAGAGTCTGGAGTGAAGGCACCTGAGTACTTGCGGTATGGCAAGGTACAGCGTTCATTGAACCGGCCAGAGATTCCCCAGACGTCGAAGGTATGTGAGGTAAGTGCGAAGGTTATAGTGCCCTCTTCGGTCCAAACCAGGCTAATGGATATAGCCGGCTATGGACATTACAGGCTCATGAAACTTGTCCCCTAAATTAACCAAATGTTTCCTAGCGGTATTTTTTGTTCTCGTGTGTGTTCTCAGTAAGGACCAGTGGACGACCCGACAGATGATGGCTCCCTTGAACATCGTGAAGAGATCCCAGGGATTGGAGATTTGCACTGCGAGAGTTGCAGTCAAAGGAGGGACCTGGAAGGTGATGGTAGATACAGGAGGTACGAGAAGTGACATTATGAGTGACTGTTTCCGACAGGTTGAAACCCCCCGTGTGATTGCTGAGTCTGGATGCTGCATTATGCGGAACGTTGGTCGACATGACGGTGGCAGAGCAGACACCATCTGCGGTGTACAAGCAGCTCTGCTGGAATTAGGTATGGACCTAGTAGAGGTGTATGCTGTAAGTACTGTCTTACCCACTGACGCTGTCACTCTAAATTATCAGACCCCTGTATTCCAGGTTCCCATCTCCCTGAAGGACTACCGGACCGGTACTAGAAATGCCGTCTGTAACCAGCCATCAACGGTGCCACGACACAGGGAGGTGTCGAGTCGCCCCAGATCGTGTCTATACCGATCCTTACTTGAGGCAAGTGAGATTATGCCCCTGCTTGACATCGCAGTGGAAGTGTGGAAGATCACATCAGGAAGGTCATTGCCTTCCATCTACAAGTTTCCTTCATGCCAGAGTTGCCCATTAGGACAGTTCTGTGGACAAGACAGCCTAGCCACCCCAGTTCTTAATGTACGTGAGTACGTGTTGAGTTGTATCCACGTACTAATTTGGTTTGTGTTTTTCTTTATAGAACCCCAAACCAAATTCTTTTTGGTGGGGAGGTGTTACGGACCCGAGCCCAGCGTCCGAGCACGGAGCAGTGACGACCGCGCCATCTGTGGGTCAGCTCCCGAAACCCCCTCCAAATGGACGAAGCCATCTAGTGAGGACGAGATATACTGGCCACAAGGGCTAGTTTCCCGTCCTAATCAGCTCGTGACGTAGCCGCTGCTGACCTCTGGTGAGGTGACGCTTAGACAGCAACACCATCTATGGGGTGGATAGGTGGGCGTTTGTGTCTAAGCCTGTAAGTGAGGTGCCCTAGAGTGTAACCAGTACTGATGACGTGTCTGATTACAGAGTCGACCTGGGACTGCTGAATCGGACGGTGGATCATTCTACCCAAGGCAGCCGTAGAACCTCCACGCATTTGCTGCTGAAGCTGTAAGTCACCCCCCCCCCCCGGATGAACACTGTTGTGTTAGCCTGCTTGTGAGGTGGCAGAACCAGGGATTGTCGTACCTGGGGCTGACTGGTGGAGAAGACTAGCCACTGGGGTGTTGTGGTGAGGAGAGTGATCTGTGGCATCACACGAGGCTCCTGCCTAGGGTTCGCAACCCTAGTATCGGTCGTGGAGTGGCCTACGCAGCGTTGCTGATTGGAACCTATCGGTTACAGGCTGGATTTGTGGTTGACGGCCTCCACGAACGTGCACCCAGTGGGATTGTGATTTGGCTGGCCTGTGGCCGGGGTAGACTCGCTAGGAGAATCTAGGGATTCATCGTACGGCCACAAAGAAGAGGATCAAGGGCTAAGCATCGTTGAGCACCGTGGAGCATCCCGTGTCTTCGAAGAAGTTATTAGTAGTGTAGTGTTAGTGTTAGTATTAGTGTAGTGTAGTATTGTGTAGGTAGTGTAGTATTAGAAGTGTAGTAATAGCAACCCCGCTTGTGATGGTTTATATATTTATTTATTGGTGGTGGTAAATATATAATTAATTTTGTGCAGTTTTATCTCTTCCCCTTTAATTTACTTGTGTTACGGAACACACCTCTTGAAAGCCACTATTAGCTTGGGGCCGGATACCCAAACTCTAATAACATCAGAGAAAGAACCCAGTTGCGACCCAATAGGGCCGTAACACCTTAGTGTAGACTGCAGTGTGGAAAACTCCGCTCCTTTCCATGACTGTTACATCTAGAAAGGGCAGCTTCCCATCCTTCTCCATCTCGTAAGTGAAACGCAACACAGAATTCTGCTCAAATGCCTCCTTCATCTCCTGCAGATGTCTGACATCAGGTACCTGTGTAAAAATGTCGTCAACATACCTGCAGTATATGGCCGGTTTCAAGTTCATGTCGACAAAGACATTTTGCTAGATGGTACCCATGTAGAAGTTTGCAAATAGGACACCTAGGGGAGAACCCATGGCGACCCCATCTACTTGCTTATACATGTGTCCATCCGGGCTCAAGAAGGGTGCCTCTTTAGTACAAGCTTGGAGTAGTTTCCTTAAAATGTTTTCTGGTATGTCAAGAGGAGTACAGGCCGGATCATGGTACACTCTGTCGGCTATCATCCCGAATGTTTCATCCACAGGTACGTTGGTAAACAGAGATTCTATGTCCAACGACATAGAATACATAGAGTACGACATATATATATGTCGTACGACATATATATATGTCGTACCTAGTAGCCAGAACGCACTTCTCGGCCAACTATGCAAGGCCCGATTTGCCTAATAAGCCAAGTTTTCCTGAATTAATATATTTTTTCAAATTTTTTTCTTATGAAATGATAAAGCTACCCATTTCATTATGTATGAGGTCAATTTTTTTTATTGGAGTTAAAATTAACGTAGAAATATGACCGAACCTAACCAACCCTACCTAACCTAACCTTACCTATCTTTATAGGTTAGGTTAGGTTAGGTAGCCGAAAAAGTTAGGTTTGGTTAGGTTAGTATTATAGATTGTGGGTTGGTGGTGTTGTCGTCGTTGATCCTTCTCTACGGACAACCCAACCCACAACTCGGTAGAGTGCTTACACTTCACTAGGAGATCATACTAGGCGCTTCTGGCTCTTGGAGAGGGGCTCAACGTCACATGTTTAGGGGATGCGGCTCCAACACTCAGACTCGTTGTCACGAGCACACACCCACTCGAGCCGCTGTGACTCCCCACTCTCTCCTTAGGTGATATGATCTCCTCAATCCCCTTTTGACTTATTAGTGTTACCTTTTACCCTGTCCACAGCAGTGGTTCTTGGTTCTTTCTCTCTCTCTCTCTCCTTCTGTACTATTTCATGGGGAAGCCTCACTAGGACAAGGTCAAATACCAGCAAATTGGAATACATTTACTGGACAAAGCACATACACAATACATACACAAATATAATAATAATGAATCCTATACTCTATACTATTACAATCAGGTTGCACTCCAACACTATCAGAACTCTATTATCAGCTGATCAAGTGGTATCCTATCTCCTGGTTCACCACCTGATACTATCAACCTCCTCAAGTTGATCGAGTCTACATACACTGTTGCACCATCAGCAAGAGAATATGTATATGTATCTATAAATGTGTACAAAGAAAATCAGCATTTGCATGCAATAACATATATCAGTATAAATGTTCATTGATACACAACAATGATCAATCGATCACTCTATCAGTCCTCGAACGCATACATCTGTAGGTAATCCAGCCTACACCTGCAACTCTAAACTTCAGTATAAAACATTCCTTGACATAAGAATGCCAACAACCACTCACCTCTCACTGCGTCTTGCACGCTAATGACATCCAAACACTATCAACTCCCTACAAGTAATCAACCAGAACTTCCCTTCCACCTCTGGAAGTTCACTACCCTGATATCTTTAGGTTCTTCCGGGCTTCACTACCTGGATCCTCTGCAGCTCCTCCAGGCTGCTATCATGAAGTTTCCTTGAGCAACTACGGTGCTTCACCCTTCTGTTAGGGTTCTCCACAGCTCTCTTGGCTGCTACACCATGAAGTTCCCTCGAGCAACTATGGTGCTTCACCACCTCTGCAGAAGCACGTGACACTCCTCTTCACTGCTACTTCTCCTCACAGCTCGAGGTCCTCTCCTCCACTACCTTGGAGTCTCATCAACTACTTCATCTGTGCTGGCTTCGAAGTTCTCAGCAACTTCTTCCCCAAAGACAAACCACAGATTGTCTAGTCGAGGGTGCTACTCCCTCTGACGAAGCTTGGTCAGGCCGCTGCCACGGCCCACAATAATGCCTCTGGGCGGTTTAATAAAAACTTCGTCGACCGGGACTTGAGACCACAACGTTCCCAGCTCGATTCCACAGCTGGTACGTCTGCACACTTCTCTTCTCTTCGAGATATATCACTAGGGGTTCCCTTCTAACGGGAGCTCAACGGAGCGCGGCTTTCCCCAGCGATGTCTGGCACTCAAGTGAGGTCAAAGCCCCTCCAGAAGCGAGCCTCACGCCTCCAGCAAAATATCCACATCTCCTAGCCAGTCATTTATCTGTTTTCTTCTTCATTGCCCATAATCTCAAATTGTTATACATATCCAAGCAACTATTTTACATTTGTGTTATCACCTCAATATTTGCTAGACCTTCTAATCAGGTCAGGCTTGATGAATAACTCTCAAGGAGGGAGACTCGTTTCTCATGCAGGCTGAGATCATAACAGTTAGGTAGGTTAGGTTGCCGAAAAACAATTAATTCATGAAAACTTGGCTTATTAGGCAAATCGGGCCTTGCATAGTATGCTGCGAAGTGCGATCTGGCTACTAGGTACGACATATATATATATATATATATATATATATATATATATATATATATATATATATATATATATATATGTCGTACCTAGTAGCCAGAACTCACTTCTCAGCCTACTATGCAAGGCCTGATTTGCCTAATAAGCCTAGTTTTCATGAATTAATGTTTTTTTGACTACCTAACCTACCTAACCTAACCTAACCTAACGTTTTCGGCTACCTAACCTAACCTAACCTATAAAGATAGGTTAGGTTAGGTTAGGTAGGGTTGGTTAGGTTCGGTCATATATCTACGTTAACTTTAACTCCAATAAAAAAAGTTGACCTCATACATAATGAAATGGGTAGCTTTATCATTTCATGAGAAAAAAAATTAGAGAAAATTTATTAATTCAGGAAAACTTGGTTTATTAGGCAAATCAGGCCTTGCATAGTAGGCTGAGAAGTGAGTTCTGGCTACTAGGTACGACATATATATATATATATATATATATATATATATATATATATATATATATATATATATATATATATATATATATATATATATATATATATATATATATATATATGTCGTACCTAGTAGCCAGAACTCACTTCTCAGCCTACTATGCAAGGTCCGGTTTGCCTAATACGCCAAGTTTTCATGAATTAATTGTTTTTCGACTACCTAACCTACCTAACCTAACCTAACCTAACGTTTTCGGCTACCTAACCTAACGTTTTCGGCTACCTAACCTAACCTAACCTATAAAGATAGGTTAGGTTAGGTTAGGTAGGGTTGGTTAGGTTCGGTCATATATCTACGTTAATTTTAACTCCAATAAAAAAAAATTGATCTCATACATAATGAAATGGGTAGCTTTATCGTTTCATAAGAAAAAAATTTGAGAAAATATATAAATTCATAAAAACTTGGCTTATTAGGCAAATCGGGCCTTGAATAGTAGGCTGAGAAGTGCGTTCTGGCTACTAGGTACGACATATATATATATATATATATATATATATATATATATATATATATATATATATATATATATATATATATATATATATATATATATATATATATATATATATATATATATATATGTCGTACCTAGTAGCCAGAACGCACTTCTCAGCCAACTATGCAATGCCCGATTTGCCTAATAAGCCAAGTTTTCATGAATTAATGTGTTTTCGACTACCTAACCTACCTAACCTAACCTAACCTAACTTTTTCGGCTACCTAACCTAACCTAACCTATAAAGATAGGTTAGGTTAGGTTAGGTAGGGTTGGTTAGGTTCGGTCATATATCTACGTTAATTTTAACTCCAATAATAAAAAATTGACCTCATTCATAATGAAATGGGTTGCTTTATCATTTCGTAAGAAAAAAATTAGAGTAAATATATTAATTCAGGAAAAATTGGCTTATTAGGCAAATCGGGCCTTGCATAGTAGGCTGAGAAGTGCGTTCTGGCTTTTAGGTACGACATATATATATATATATATATATGTCGTACCTAATAGCCAGAACGCACTTCTCAGCCAACTATGCAAGGCCCGATTTGCCTAATAAGCCAAGTTTTCCTGAATTAATATATTTTTTCTAATTTTTTCCTTATGAAGTGATATAGCTACCCATTTCATTATGTATGAGGTCAATTTTTTTTTATTGAAGTTAAAATTAACGTAGATATATGACCGAACCTAACCAACCCTACCTAACCTAACCTAACCTATCTCTATCGGTTAGGTTAAGATAGGTAGCAGAAAAAGTTAGGTTAGGTTAGGTTAGGTAGGTTAGGTAGTAGAAAAAACATTAATTCATGAAAACTTGGCTTATTAGGCAAATTGGGCCATGCATAGTTGGCTGAGAAGTGCGTTCTGGCTATTAGGTACGACATATATATATATATATATATATATATATATATATATATATATATATATATATATATATATATATATATATATATATATATATATATGTCGTACCTAATAGCCAGAACGCACTTCTCAGCCTACTATTCAAGGCCCGATTTGCCTAATAAGCCAAGTTTTCATGAATTAATGTTTTTTCGTCTACCTAACCTACCTAACCTAACCTAACCTAGCTTTTTTTGGCTACCTAACCTAACCTTACCTATAAATATTGGTTAGGTTAGGTTAGGTAGGGTTGGTTAGGTTCGGTCATATATCTACGTTAATTTTAACTCCAATAAAAAAAAATTGACCACATACATAGAGAAAAGGGTTGCTTTATCATTTCATAAGAAAAAAATTATAGTAAATATATTAATTCAGGAAAACTTGGCTTATTAGGCAAATCGGGCCTTGAATAGTAGGCTGAGAAGTGAGTTCTGGCTACTAGGTACGACATATATATATATATATATATATATATATATATATATATATATATATATATATATATATATATATCTATATATATATATATATATATATATATATATATATATATATATATATATATATATATATATATATATATATATATATATATATATATATATATATATATATCCACCTCTAGAGACAAACCACCTCTAGAGACAAGGGAGTTAAGCTTTAGGCTGCACAATGAAACTGCTATAAACAATTTTATAACTGCTGCTGATAATGTCAACTGGGAGTCCGAGTTAGGTAACATAGGGGACATCAACCTAGCAGTTAAATCTTTTCTACAAACAACTCTTAGCCTTTATAACACCCACTGTCCTATGCTTACAAAACAAGTCACAAGCAAAAGACTTAACAATCCTTGGCTTACAAAGGGAATACTTAAATCCATTAACAAAAAACACGACCTTGAGAAGAAGTATAGGCTAGGAACAGTCTCCAAAGAATTCTCAAAGAATTACTCGTTATTGCTATCTAAAATAATTAGACGAGCCAAAACTAAATACTATGAAGATAAATTTACCCAAATAAAGAGCAACATTAAAAAAACTTGGAGCACAATTTCACAAATATTGGGATCAAAGAAGATTTTAAATAACAAACCAACACTCCTTTCCAATAACGTTGGTCAGCTTTCAGCCTCTGATTCTGCTATTGAGTTCAATAGGTTCTTCTCTTCCATTGGGTCATCCCTTGCAAATGATATTCCATCTTCCTGTACTGATGTTAATGACTATCTTACAGGTAACTATCCACAGTCTCTGTACCTAAAGCCTACTAGTTCCACTGATGTCAATGAAATAATCCTTTCCCTTAAAACCAAGTCTAGTGCCCTCGAGGAGATACCAACTTTAATTTACAAAAAAGCCTCCAGATTTCTAGCCCCTGCTATTGCATTGCTCTTCAACAAGTCACTTGAACTCCAAACCTTTCCTGACATTCTAAAAAAAGCAAGAGTAACCCCTGTCTTCAAATGTGGTGATCTCACTGATGTTACAACTACAGACCTATATCAATCCTGCCTAACTTGTCAAAAATATTCGAAAAGCTAATCTACAAGCAGCTTTACTCTTTTCTAGCCAAACACAATATACTTAGCTCTTGTCAATATGGCTTCAGACCCAATAAAAGCACTAACGATGCACTTATTAGTATGATTAACTTAATTCACGCAGCTCTTGATAAAAAGGAGTTTCCTGTTGGGTTATTTGTGGACCTGCGTAAGGCTTTTGACACTGTCAACCATCAAAACCTTCTTCTTAAATTACATCATTATGGAGTCAGAGGACACTCCCTGCAATACCTCAAATCTTATCTTACTGACAGGCTCCAGTATGTTTCTGTGAATAATACAATTTCTCCCACCCTACCCATCAACATTGGTGTTCCTCAGGGCAGCATACTTGGCCCTCTCCTCTCTTTCATCTACATTAATGACCTTCCAAATGCCTCCCAACACCTCAAACCAATTCTATTTGCTGACGACACAACCTTCATTTACTCCAGTCGTGACCCCCTTGCTCTAAATGCCACAGTAAATACTGAGCTAGAGAAAGTCCATCTTTGGCTAACTGCCAACAAACTCACCCTTAACATTGACAAAACGTTTTATATTCTGTTTGGCAATAAATCCTCTAATCAGATAAATCTCAAAATAAACAATACCCAAATTTGTAACAAATTAGATGGCAAATTCCTTGGCGTTCTCATCGACCCCAAGCTGAATTTCCAGGGTCACATTCTAAATATATCAAAAAAAGTTTCAAAAACTGTTGGCATTCTTTCTAAGATCAGATATTATGTACCCCGCCCTGCCCTGGTTACTCTCTATTACTCCCTCATCTATCCATACCTCAACTATGGTATTTGTGCTTGGGGTTCTACTACCCAAAATCATTTACGCCCTCTTATTACCCAACACAAAGCTGCTATTAGGACAATATCCAACTCTGGCCCCAGACATCACTCGGTACCCTTACTCAAATCCCTGAATATGTTAGATATTAAGTCACTGCACATTCTCTCTTGTGTATTATACATATATAAAACGCTGAACTGTAATGCCAATCCTGACCTCAAAAGCTTCATTGAAGGTTGTAACAGAACCCATGAGCACCACACCAGGAATAAATACAGTTTTGATATTCCTAGAGTACGACTTAATCAAACTAGAAATGCTCTACAAATCAAGGGACCCAGAATGTGGAATAACCTTCCCAACCATGTTAAAGACTGTACCTCTCTCAACCAGTTTAAGATAAAAACTAAACACTACCTAATAAATTCCCTGTAACCCACCTCACTCCTTTATTGTCAACCCATGTCTGTTATTTTATTATTATTATTTTTTTTTAATCAACACTGTTTGTCAACCTATTGTATTTGTGCTGCTTTTTCAGTCATGTTCCCCCCTTTTTTTATCTTTATTTGTATTTGTTTTCAACACTTTTTATTCTTTATGCTCAATTAGTATTAAGTTCTAGATATTAATGTTTTTCTTGCCCGAAACGCATTGCGTAATAGTGGCTTTAGGCATTGTATGTACTAGTTCTATCTATATATCAATCCATTAATGTAACATCACTTGTATGTATGTACCTTACCTGAATAAACATATTTATTTATATTTATTATTTATATATATATATATATATATATATATATATATATATATATATATATATATATATATATATATATATATATATATATATATATGTCGTACCTAGTAGCCAGAATGCACTTCTCGGCCTACTATGCAAGGCCCGATTTGCCTAATAAACCAAGTTTTCCTGAATTATTATATTTTCTCTAATTTTTTTCTTAAGAAATGATAAAGCTACCCATTTCATTATGTATGAGGTCAATTTTTTTTTATTGGAGTTAAAATTAACATAGATATATGACCGAACCTAACCAACCCTACCTAACCTAACCTAACCTATCTTTATAGGTTAGCTTAGGTTAGGTAGCCGAAAAAGTTAGGTTAGGTTAGGTTAGGCAGGTTAGGTAGTCGAAAAACAATTAATTCAGGAAAACTTGGCTTATTAGGCAAATTGTTCCTTGCATAGTAGGCTGTGAAGTACGTTCTGGCTACTAGGTACGACATATATATATATATATATATATATATATATATATATATATATATATATATATATATATATATATATATATATATATATATATATATATATATATATATATATATATATATATATATGTCGTACCTAGTAGCCAGAACGCACTTCTCAGCCTACTATGCAAGGCCCGATTTGCCTAATAAGCCAAGTTTTCATGAATTAATATAGTGTCTCTAATTTTTTTCTTATGAAAAGATAAAGCTACCCATTTCATTATGTATGAGGTCAATTTTTTTTTTATTGGCGTTAAAATTAACGTAGATATATGGCCGAACCTAACCAACCCTACCTAACCTATCTTTATAGGTTAGATTAGGTTAGGTAGCCGAAAAAGTTAGGTTAGGTTAGGTTAGGTAGGTTAGGTAGTCGAAAAACAATTAATTCATGAAAACTCGGCTTATTAGGCAAATCGGGCCTTGCATAGTTGGCAGAGAAGTGCATTCTGGCTACTAGGTACGACATATATATATATATATATATATATATATATATATATATATATATATATATGTCGTACCTAGTAGCCAGAACTCACTTCTCAGCCTACTATTCAAGGCCCGATTTGCCTAATAAGCCAAGTTTTCCTGAATTAATATATTTACTATAATTTTTTTCTTATGAAATGATAAAGCAACCCTTTTCTCTATGTATGAGGTCAATTTTTTTTTATTGGAGTTAAAATTAACGTAGATATATGACCGAACCTAACCAACCCTACCTAACCTAACCTAACCTATATATATAGGTAAGCTTAGGTTAGGTAGCCAAAAAAAGCTAGGTTAGGTTAGGTTAGGTAGGTTAGATAGACGAAAAAACATTAATTCATGAAAACTTGGCTTATTAGGAAAATCGGGCCTTGCATAGTAGGCTGAGAAGTGAGTTCTGGCTACTAGGTACGACATATATATATATATATATATATATATATATATATATATATATATATATGTCATACCTAGTAGCCAGAACGCACTTCTCAGCCTACTATGCAAAGCTCGATTTGCCCAATAAGCCAAGTTTTCCTGAATTAATATATTTTCTCTAATTTTTTTCTAATGAAATGATAAAGCTACCCATTTCATTATATATGAGATCAATTTTTTTTTATTGGAGTTAAAATTAACGTAGATATATGACCGAACCAAACCAACCCTACCTAACCTAACCTAACCTATCTTAATAGGTTGGGTTAGGTTAGGTGGCAGAAAAAGTTAGGTTAGGTTAGGTTAGGTAGTCGAAAAACAATTAATTCATGAAAACTTGGCTTATTAGGCAAATCGGGCCTTGCATAGTAGGCTGAGAAGTGCGTTCTGGCTACTAGGTACGACATATATATATATATATATATATATATATATATATATATATATATATATATATATATATATATATATATATATATATATACATATATATATATATATATATATATATATATATATATATATATATATATATATATGTAAATATATATAGGGGGGTACCACCACTGGTGCAATTATAGGGACCCACAGCCTCAGAGAAGGGAACACAGAGCATTCAGGGAAAAACTTGCCATTTAACTCTGAATACGAAAGAGTGTTCGCTTCTCCTACCACTCCCTTTTTTTTATTATGATGTACACTTTATTATGCAAGGTCATACAGTTACATATCTGATTTTATACAAAAAATGAACATTAAGAGGACACAAGAAAAAGTTCGCTTCCTAGAAGCTGTAGATTTCCTCGAACTCCTCCGACGCCGGGCAGGAACCGAGGATGCAGCGGGCATTCCCCCTCTGGATCGCAACACTGAGGCGCTGAAAGAGGAATCTTGCTGCTCTAGGGTCTCTTGTGGTGTCAATGAGCTTTGAACCAAGATCCTTAAGAAACCTTCTTGCACTCTCACCCCATGGGCCTAGGGTCTCAGACCCTATTGGAACGAAGTTGTACCGTTGATCTAATTGCCTGTACTTGACTGACTTTTGTTTTTCTCTGTGTGTCGCTGCGGCTCCTGCTGTGCCAGCAGAGAGGGTGATGTATGTCGTTGCCAGGGTGGATACGCAAGTGTAGTCCCATGCTAACTGCCTGCCACCCTTCCACGGACGCAGTGTGATTCCGTCTGGTTGGCCGTCAAAGCTAACAGAGTCACGGCTCAGTAGGTTGCGGGGCTCTTTCTCCGCTGGACACTGAGCAGAGGCAAGGCTTCTTTTAATGATGTCGTTGACTTCGTCGTGTCTAGTGTGCCAACTCCCGGATTTTCCACAATGTATGCCATGCAATCCATATTCGTCAGCATCTGCCTTGCCGCAAATACTCCTGTGAACAGTGTGGATAGGGGCAGCAAGGCGGAGAGCGACTGCATTATGGAGCTCCTGCGGATCAAGACGTGTGCCTGTCGCAGACATGGGGACTGCCAGAAGGAAGTCCTCTGCATGGGGAGCCTGCACAGCTGTGAGGCGTGCACGATCACTGGGGGTTGTTGCTGCCTCCAGCAAAGCTGTGGCTTCTTTGTCTACAATGGGGCTGTCCCAACTGGATTGTTTCTTGGCTTTCGGCATGGCTGGTCTGAGTGCTGGGTCTGTCATCACCCCATTTCGTGTCGCATTCCGTGTAGTGGGGGTCCTGTATCCCCGCTACATCACTCAGGGTGTCAGGTAGAATTTCCTTAACCAGGTCATCTGATGCTGACGAGGAAGACAGGAAGGCTGGGACAGCATTTTGGGTGGCGGTGCGGACACCCAAGCCACCGAGCCTGAACGGAAGAGTGGCTTGTTTCCACTGGCGTTCGTTGAGGGAGAGGTTAACAACTTTTTCCCGCATGGTCTTCAGTAAGAGGTCATACTCTTCAAGCATTCGGTTGTCGTAAGATGGGGCGCACCTCAGAAAGTAGGTAAGCCTCGGAAGGGATAGGCATTTGGTGAGGAGATAAAAAGCATCGTGGGCATTGATGTCACCTATTCTGTCTTCCATCCTCCTAAGGTCTGCGATTTTCTTGTCGAGGATCTCCTCAATGGCGTTAGACCCGAGGGGGGGCTCCTAGGAGGGTGCTGTTCTCAGCCCTAATGACATGGGCTCCAGGCAAGGCAGACCTTATTCTAACTACGATGTCTGGGTTGGAGGAGACTACTTCACACTTGGAAGGGTTCATGACGAAACCCAGGCTTACTTCTTGCTCCCTTATTTTCCTGATATCTGACAAGAGGTGGTCTATGGCACCAGCTATAGTGCCATCATCCAAAAACCAGATGTTGAACTCGCTGGACAAGCTTTCGGTGATTTCTTTTAAGACTAAGCAGAAAAGAAGGGAAGCAAGAGGATCACCTTGCTGAACACCTTCACATGATCTGATTTCATGTTCACCAAAGAGCAGTTTTGACTCACCACTGTAGCACGATAGTATGAACGGGTAGAGGGGCCGGAAATGGCGATGCACAGCACATAGTACTGCATCTCTTCTTACCATGTTGAAGGCATTCTTAAAGTCCAGTTTGAGCTGGGCCTTTTCATCAGAAATGTTGGTGATGTATGCTCGTGCTGCATGGGCAGCCGCTTCACAGCCTTGGGGGATTCCAAATCCTAGCTGGATTGGTTTCAGCAATTCAGCCGCTTTCTGGCTGACTACCCTCGTACCAGCCTTGGCAATCAGGCGTCGGAGAGTGTTGCCAACAGCGATTGGTCTGATTCCTTCGTGCTTCTTTTTGAGAGCACAGAGGGAGGCACCAAAAAAGAGAGGCCTGATGACCTCAGGTATATCACCAGCCAGGCACATATTGACGAACCTTGTGAGTTCCATAAGAAGATCTTGTGCAGCATCACCAACCGCAGGATTTATATATATATATATATATATATATATATATATATATATATATATATATATATATTTATATATATATATATATATATATATATATATATATATACATATACATATATATATATATATATATATACATATACATATATATATATATATATATATATATATATATATATATATATATATATATACATATATATATATATATATATATATATATATATATATATATATATATATATATATATATATATATATATATATATATATATATATCTCGTACCTAGTAGCCAGAACGCACTTGTCAGCCTACTATGCAAGGCCCGTTTGCCTAATAAGCCAAGTTTTCCTGAATTAATATATTTTCTCTAATTTTTTTCTTATGAAATGATAAAGCTACCCATTTGATTATGTATGAGGTCAATTTTTTTTTATTGGAGTTAAAATTAACGTAGATATATGACCGAACCTAACCAACCCTACCTAACCTAACCTAACCTATCTTTATAGGTTAGGTTGGGTTAGGTAGCCGAAAAAGTTAGGTTAGGTTAGGTTAGGTAGGTTAGGTAGTCGAAAAACAATTAATTCATGAAAACTTGGCTTATTAGGCAAATCGGGCCTTGCATAGTAGGCTGAGAAGTGCGTTCTGGCTACTAGGTACGATATATATGTATATATATATATATATATATATATATATATATATATATATATATATATATATATATATATATATATATATATATATATATATTAGTATATTTTGGTAGCAGTCTTTCCTGTAGACATATATTATTAAATATGACCGAAAAAGTAAGATTAATAATTCAAACACGAATTTTCTCGATCTTTCTTACGTTTCTTTTCACTGTTGATAGTAATTGAAAAATCAATTCTCCAAAATTCATTTTTATTTCTAGTCTGACGCGACACTTGAGCGCGTTTCGTAAAACTTATTACATTTTCAAAGTCTTTAGTTTACACACACACACACAACTTTAACTGAATAGAGCTTAAACATCTTCGAGTTTTTTATACCTACATTTGGGTGAGGTGACATGTTACAATAGTTTTGGATGAGGTGAAAATAAACTTTTAACACAAGACAGAACACGAAATAATGGGTATTAAAGGTAGGTAACTGCAGAAGGCCTATTTTTATTGGCCCATATTTCTTGATGCTTCGATATTGGAGCGGAGTCTTGAAGTGGGCAGAATATAGTGCATTAATTGGCTGTTGATTGCTGGTGTTGACTTCTTGATGTGTAGTGCTACGCTGACGTCAAGCCGCCTGCTATCGCTGTATCTATCGATGATTTCTGTGTTGTTTGCTAAGATTTCTCTGGTGATATTTTGGTTGTGGGAAGAGAATATATGTTCCTTAATGGAGCCCTGTTGCTTATGCATCGTTAAACGCCTGGAAAGAGATGTTGTTGTCTTGCCTATATATTGAGTTTTTTGAGGCTTACAGTCCCAAGGAGTGCATTTGAAGGCATAGACGACGTTGGTCTCTTTTAAAGCGTTTTGCTTTGTGTCTGGAGAGTTTCTCATGAGTAGGCTGGCCGTTTTTTTGGTTTTATAGTAAATTGTCAGTTGTATCTTCTGATTTTTGTCTGTAGGGATAACGTTTCTACTAACAATATCTTTCAGGACCCTTTCCTCCGTTTTATGGGCTGTGGAAAAGAAGTTCCTGTAAAATAGTCTAATAGGGGGTATAGGTGTTGTGTTAGTTGTCTCTTCAGAGGTTGCATGGCGTTTCACTTTCCTTCTTATGATGTCTTCCACGAAACCATTGGAGAACAGATGAACACCGATACTTCTCCTTAGAAATTATTAGATTAATTTGATGTTAGTAGTTAGTAATAACACCTTTGTGAGTCTGTTCGTATAGGACAAATGTCCCGTACTAGAGTTGCAGGGGTTAGAAGACTAATGCAATTTAATTTCCCTGTTAACTCTTGGAAGTCAAAAATTCTAGCCTATTTACATATTATTTAACCCAGAGGACTGAATGTGATCAAGTACTACAGTCAAATACGATTCAGGGACTGCAGTGAGATCAGTGACATTAGTTATAATAACTTGAAGCTTATTCAGGTAACTGGTCACTGATATATAAGCACTGAAGCCCATGGAATTCATCTTGATTAAATAATAATTGTATCAAAATCAGTCGTCGGATTAATTGGTGTTTAATTTAGTTTGTTGATTCAGAGGATTGAATAGTCAATCACTAAAGTCAAGTATGGTTCTGATACTGCAGTGGATTCAGTGACATTGGTCGCAATTACTTGTAGCTGTTTAGGCTACTGTTCACTGATTTGCCACTGAAAAATTTGTTCAATGTCAACCAAAATTTTTTGACTTCTTGTATATGAAAAGGGCTGCAATTATCCCAAGTTTCAGTACTGCAGTGTAAATAGAAAGGGAGAGTTTTTATTATTTTTTTTTTTAACGAATTTTACACATTTTCAAGTGTAAATAAACAAACACACCTCTCAGGTATAATCATTCTATGACACTTTTCTGAAACAATTGCATATAATAAAGGATTCGGAGGTAGGGAGTTTCCAAAGCGTCTTTAGTTTTCCTAATATAAATATTCAAATTTCCCCCCCCCAAAAAAAAATTATGCAAATATGTCATGTTTATTGCTATTATAAAATCAATAAATGAACTTAGGAAAAAAACGCTTACTTGGGATTTTAGATACATAAACTTTACATATAAGGGGTAAGGTTCATGTAAATTGAATAAAAAATGAGACTTATTTGAACGTTTATGTTACTTGAAAATATTAAAAATAAATAAAAAAATAATAAAGTCTAAGGTGCTGCCATCTGTGGCTGAGGTTGACATCAACCAGTTTTCTCCAAAATTGGCACCCTTACAGATAGGCTTATGTGCAGTCAGGTGTATAAGTTTCACGTAAATTGTCCGATAAAAAAAAATGAATAAAAATATATTTATATCAATTTTTTATAACTTAATTATTTTTCTAATATAACTAATTATAATATTTTGTAATATATGCTATTGTGATAGCTGATTGTCATAGATATGATTTCAGTTGACACTTTTGTTTGATAATAGTTTTTGACCAGTTAGGAATAATTTTGACACCTACTTCACTATTTTTTTCTCCCTTCCTATTTATGCTACGATGCTGAGACTTGGACCAGATGAAACCCTTTTCATATACAACTAGTCAAAAGAGTTTGATTGAAATCGAACTAGTTTTAATTTATTGCATTTTTTGGGAAATCTGGAGCCCTTGTCCTTTAAATTAAGATCAACATCTGTTGTGATAGTCAGCTGTAATCTCCTTAGTATAATGCTACTAGATATAATCATCTGACAAATGTAGATTTCTACTAGTATTGTTTATCTGCTGGCATAGGTCTCCTCAGACTTAATACTGGGCCTGAGAGTAATTTACCTCCTGCAGAATTTAGCATGGTTATGCCCTGATATTTAGTAGGGCTACCAATGAATCGAAGTAGTAGTCTGTACCTACAAGGATACCGAAGTCTGTGAGGTAATTAGACTTAATTTTATCTGCCAATTTTATTCCTCTATATCTCAAGAATTTGGCTGTTGCTCCTAGACCTTGAACTTGTAAGTCGGCTGGTATTTTGTCCACCACAATGGCTTGTACCTGACAGACGTAGCTGCCTAAACGTACTGATGGTTGTACCACCTGGTAGACTTGAGGTCCTGTATCTGTTAGAAACCCTGAGATATTGATTATCGTATGGGTTACAGGACTTGATTGTAGTTAATCTGCCAACGTTTTAGTGACATATGTTCTTTGGGACCCTTGGTCAAACAACCCACGGGTATGGACCTTGGCTCTCTTATTCTGGATGGTAATTGAGGCAGTAGGCAAAGTTGCATTACTTTTGGACTATGCCGCTTGGACACTAATTTTCTCTCGCACCTTGCAAAACTATACTGTGGTGGGAATGCTAACTTCTCCATTGGGTCTGGAATACGTTAATTTCGTATGTTTGCACAGTGCTGCATGGTGCTTACCTCGTCTACACCTGTTGCAGGTGTAGAATTGGGTCTCACAATAGTCTATGTTGTGTGATTTGAGACACCTTGAACATCTCCCTAATTCCTGGAGTCGCTTAATACGAGTGTCTCTGTCTAGATATTTGACACAACGGTATGTTGAATGTTTCTTTTTGCAGAACATACATGTCCCCCAGCCTACTGCACGCTTGGAAGTTACCGGGTTTGGGTGAATTAGTAACAGTAGGCTTGGAGGATTCTGCTGCATTGCCAAATTTTCTCCAACTTGGTGTGAGAGTAATTGGTTGATGTTTATTTGGGGTAGTTGTTTTACCATTTAATTGACTATCATTTTCTCTTTCTGGAGGCTCGCAAGAGGCTTTAACTTCCTCATTTGCAAGTCATTTGTCTATAATGGAAAGCAAACCTTCAGTGATGCCCTGTACTGTCAGGATGGTGTTATGTTGGTGTGTGTATAATTCATCTAGAATATCGCTGGACAATTTTAGTTGAAGGACTACTTTGGTCATCCACTCACTAGTGGTTATGTCAACCTTAAGACTGAATGTTCATAGTAGTGACTCAAACTCCATGCTGAAGGATTGTAACGAGTCAGCAGTCTGATCAGGTTGAGATAAGCCCAGCAATTGTACTAGATGTATGATAGTTTTCTCATTGCCAGTATTATCCCTAGGAAGCTGGACTGGACAATTAGTGTTGTCACTATTTCATTTACATTTCCTACTTCTGGTTCAGCTTCACCTTTAATTTCAGTTTGGAGACATGTTAACTTAGTGGCCTCAGGTATTGGGTTTTCATAAACCACAGAGACTGTTGATAAATTGTCTGAGAACTGTTTAATTTCTGGTGGTAAAATATTGGGTGATGCTGTAGTGGGTGAGGCTTTATCCTCGTTTATTAAAGGATCTAATCTGGCTTGGCATTTATTCTCAAAAGGACTCAGATCATCCATAATATTATCTACTTTATTTGATGTACTGGCTGTTTGCTCTAAATCAATTATCCTGTGTAAGTGCTCCAACCTGGCTTGAGTTTCTTCTTCATATTGTGCTAGGATGGACAGGAATGGTTCCACGTCTTCAACTATTATGTCGTCGTCGTCGTGGACCTGATTTCGGTAAGATTTCCTATTTGCTTTCAATAGATGCAATTGGGTTTGAATCTGTAATAGTGGGATTTTAAACCGACGATAATTAATTACAGGCTCATATAACAACTGTTCACATTGGTCGAGATCTCTTGACAGTTGACGTTTACGTGCTGTTAAAGCAGCTTTGCTTTCTGAGGATTAGTTATGGTGACGTGTTACTTGAATATTACTGGCTCATTAATTGTGAGGAAACACAGATGGTAGCCTAGGGTAAAATTCAGCAATCACTAGGCTATAATCGTACCTCTTCTAGAGGTTAGCTCTTAAAATTAATACACATTATATATATATGACATATATATATATATATATATATATATATATATATATATATATATATATATATGACACTCTCGTACGTATTTCTTTACGTCTTTTACCATACCTGGCCAGTAGTAGTCCTGTCTGATTCCGTGGTAGGTTTTGTTGAAGCCATAGTGAGAAAGAGCTCCGTGGGCCAGGTGTAGAATATCGGGCCGTATGCTGGTGGGAATCACTAGTTGTTCGACATTGGCCCAATCATCATCCTCCTTCAGCTTGCTGGGTCTGTATCTGCGGTAGAGCAACTCATTCTCTAGGAAGAACCCAGGAATACTGTCAGGTTGAGTCTCAGCCTGAAAGAATAATGGTGTTAATGCTTAATCTTTCCTCTGTAACTTACGGAACCCCAACTTGGTAAGATTGGGAGGTAGATTCTGAGGGTCTCGAGGGACAGCGGTAGTAGTAGAGTCAGCTGGTTGCGGTCGTGCAGCTTGTGCACGGGTGGTTGTAACAAACTAGGCTGTTGTAAGAATTATCCAGAAGGTTCCAGAAGTCGTGTAAGGACCTGACCTCACATCGCACATTCCTCTGGGAATTAGCAGGTCTGAGTCACAAATGGCGGGCATCTTTGTTCATAGTTTTGTATAATGAACCATCCTATAGTATTCAGTAATTTAGAGAAATTAGCCTTTATTCATTTTGTATTAAAATTGTATTGTATAATAGCACTGGGTACAATATCAAGAGTATTCTAATTATTGAGTTTAAGTCACCATCAGTGATGTCACGAATCAGATCTAACTTGTAAGGCGGAGTGACCGGCGGTCATAGGTCATCAGGGTTGACATGTCTACTATTTCTCAAAGTTCAATTAACCATTTTGGGGAACGGGAACAGCTCTGCCGTTAGATGCTTGTGTAATTTAATTTCAGTAAAATAATTCAACCAGTCTGGATCAATTAAGTACAACAGAGGTTAATTGTTATAACTTAAACCTTGCTAGTAACTTGGTGAAACTTTGACTAGGCGGAAGGTTACAATGCTCAAGTCTGGGCTAGGCCAGACGAGGACAGATCAGTGTGGACTCCAGAGCAACTGGGAGAGGTCAACCATCTTACCTCTCCCCAAGACCAGCCCAGTATCTTTAGCTGGTAAAACATAGAGGTATAGTTGCTATTGTTATGTATAGGAATAGTCTCATTGCCATTCAGGTCAAGTAGGGAGTGTTAAAGTGACAGGGAGTGAACATATTTAGATTTTGTTTTAGTTTTCTTTTAATAAATTAATTAGTTAATAAATTGCATTTTTATTATTTCCATGTGTTATGTGAACTTGTCCTGGTCACGTGGTCCACACGAGGCAGAGTTGGATTGGGCGCCGATTCTAACATCGAATTGGAATTCATCATCCCCGTCTAATTAATTCCACACTCAAGGTCATCGGTTATAGTGGGGATCAAACCCCAAGGTCGATTAATTCGCATGATCGATCCAGACCTCGATCATTGCTCAGTGTTACTGGTCTGGTGGTGGCGGCGGAGGCGACTCTAGGGTTTTGCTCAAAGCCTAGGTCACGTCATACTGGGTGTAGAATCCTAAGTCGGTCAATCGTCTTAGGACCACGTGGCGTGGAGTTGGCTTTGGTAAAAGTTTTGGAGTCCCTTGTAGAGAATAAAAAGTAAGAATACGGGTAGAGGGGGAATAGAAAGATAAGATAAGTAGAGAACACCCTACTTTCTGAGGTAATCAATTTCGTGAAGTCGTGCCCTCGTTGCCAGAGGAGGAAAGGTACCCTTAAGGTACAAGCCCCACTTCAGGAATTCCCTGAAATTCGTGAACCGTTAGATCGTGTGGGGGCCGATTTGATTGATTTACACCACAGTCATTCAGGAAATAGATATGTGTTGGTACTAGTTGACCATTTGTCTAGGTACACTACACTAGTTGCATTACCTCGGAAGGATTCTCGTACGGTTGCAGATGCGTTCTTGCGTAGGTTCGTTACTGTATTCGGACCTCCTAAAGTTTTAGTCTCTGACCGGGGTCAAGAATTCAATGGGAATATATTTAGAGAAGTTTGTAAGATTTTAGAGACAACTTCGGCTTTTACAACAGCCTACCACCCACAAGCAAACGGAATGACGGAACGGACTAATCGTTCAGTCAAGGATATGCTTGCAATCCTTGCTGAACATGATGCAAACACCTGGGATGAACACCTACCCTATGTTCAGTTCGCCTTGAATACTGCCATCCACCAATCAATTAACACCCAACCACTTCATTTGTTTACTGGTAATTCATGCAATTTCCCCTCAGGTCTGCTTAACAGACATAATGTTGCATACGGGGAGGACTATCCTTCAGAGGTCCTTGGAAAAATGAGAAATGCATGGAATATTGCAGCTGAAGCGTCCAAGAAGGCACGGACTCGGTATGCTCATTTTTATGACAAGAAAGTGCGCCCTCTTGAGTTGACGGAAGGAAGCCTCGTATTGAGAGTGAATGAGGCTGCGCCCGCCAATCAGAGCAGGAAACTAGCTCCGAGGTGGCGAGGACCATATAGAGTAATTAAAAGGGCGGGGCCGGTTAATCTTGTTATAAAAGGAGTGTTCGAGGACCAGGTGGAAAGGACAATTCATGTAAATAAATTGAAACATTATCATGCTAGAGAGGAATTAGAACTGCCTTCAGCGGGTCTAGTTCCTGACTCAGCAGTGCTGACTCATGGCTTCACCGACGAGTCAGAGGATGAGGATGACCCTCTGTCATCACTCATCAGTAGTCAGGTGCAGTCTCGCCACCCTATGGTGACGAGATCTCGCGCTATACAGTAAAGTAACTTCCCTAGTTAGTATAATTTAGTATTGATTAGATTTTCCTGTAAAGGCAATGAGGTGTACTATCTCTATACTTAACTCAGGTAGCAGCTTTTACCGTGCTCTGGGGTTCCACCTCCACCAAACCCATAGTATATCTATGCTTCCGCTGTGTTGTGTCTGTCTGTTCCCAGGTCTGATTGGTACACCGACCCAGTTGTTCCAGCCACACGTGAACCCTTGTCTGTAAAGACCGAGGGGGGAGGCACGTTACACAAAGCCCTCCCCCCACCAGACCCAGTAACCCATACATCAGTTACTTTGGGGATGGGTGACTGTCCAAGAGTCACCCGGCCGACGCCTCACGTCACTAACGAGGTTGTCAGGGCCAGCGAACTGTCCACATTTTAGCAGTCACCGGAGGTGCCATACAACGCCTGGTTAGCTGTCTCGAGATCACCACTACCCACCTGCTGCGTCATCAAGACTGCAGCCATTCCAGCAGTGTTGGAGGAGAGGTCAAGAAATGGAAAGCACGTAGCAGTACTCAAGAATTTCGCCGGAAGATTAATGATTACGTCATCTGAAGTAACAAGAAAGCAGAACTAAGGCGGTCACAGGTGGAAGGCACGGTTTCCCTACAGAGTACCGGGACTCGCCAATAGAAGGTCGCAAAATTGTCTCCTTTGGCCTAAAGTCGGCGGTACGAGGGTATACACAGTTGGTGTTTACGGCCTAGTAACCTGGTGACATCAAGAAACGCCGGAGATGACGTGAGCAATGATGGAAGACGAGATTCACCTGTTCTGCAAACAAGCAACCCGCCACTACGACCTTCTGACACCACTCCTGCTAAGAGACACTGTTGGTACATCCAGTCCTGCTCTGCTGTGGTCATCTGCGACGTCAAGTTTAACATCAAGACTACCGTGTGAACTGTGATTGATACGAAGGCGTGTGGACTGTCGAGAGCAAGATTAATGGCCGAAGTAACAGTATTCTACAGCTGTCACTTGGCACTCAGCTCTACTACACTCTGTCGTCATTCAGGAGTACTGGATGGGAGTACAAGAGGACCAGGTATTGATGTCTACACATGGGGAGAAGCAAGATCGACATCGTCATCGTTAGCGACTACATTCAGCATCCAGCAGCATCGATTTTTTTTTCTCGATTACTCAATATGAACAATTGATACAAACAACAAAGTTGGCTCTGAACATCTGTGTAAAGAACATCTGGACACTTTTGTTTAAATGTTGAAAAACAGATTTAGAATCAATACTTTATAAATGTTGAAAAACAGATTTAAAATAATTCTGGTATAATATATGAATTTTACTCTATAAATTGGTCAGTAATCAAAATCGAAGCCCCTGTGTAATTGTCTCAGCCCGGAACAAACGGTTATGGAAAATTATGTTGTGCTATTTTTTGCAGAATGTTTGAACACAGGAGAGGCGGACCAATATAAACATTGACACTTCTAGTGAGTGAGAACACTTGGCTGTACAGTCAGCTGAAACCTGTGATATAGTATAGGAATTTTTTTTTTTTATTTTTAGATACATGTAATAAACGTTAGGTGTGTTCCTTAACATGTCAAGGTTGACATTGATTGGGGAGTGGTTAGTACACGGATGTGAGCTTGATAGTTCAGTAGTACGCTCCCGGATGACTGAAAGTTCAGTCTGAAGATATAACTTTAATGGTTGTTTGAGCACGGTGTGGCCGGCTCTAGAGGACACATGGACTTGGCTAGTGAAGAGCCAAGAGAGTTTAATAGCTAGTCTTTGATGGTAGGGTAGGGACATGTTATTTAGCTATGTCAGTAAGGATAGGATGTATGTTTCCTGAGATTGGAGGATTGCTGTCAGTTGACAGCTGAGAAATTTATGAAATATGAACATGTTTATTATGATGTTGGACTATTATTTGTCAAATTTTATTAGTTAGGTTAGCTTTTGTTTGTGGCATGAGTTGAATTGTGGGTTTTGATACTAAACCTCGTGATTTTTAACAAATTAACAAGGTTTACTAAGTGCTTGTGCAGGGGGGGTTGTAACAAACTAGGCTGTTGTAAGAATTATCCAGAAGGTTCCAGAAGTCGTGTAAGGACCTGACCTCACATCGCACATTCCTCTGGGAATTAGCAGGTCTGAGTCACAAATGGCGGGCATCTTTGTTCATAGTTTTGTATAATGAACTATCCTATAGTATTCAGTAATTTAGAGAAATTAGCCTTTATTAATTTTGTATTAAAATTGTATTGTATAATAGCACTGGGTACAATATCAAGAGTATTCTAATTATTGAGTTTAAGTCACCATCAGTGACGTCACGAATCAGATCTAACTTGTAAGGCGGAGTGACCAGCGGTCATAGGTCATCAGGGTTGACATGTCTACTATTTCTCAAAGTTCAATTAACCATTTTGGGGAACGGGAACAGCTCTGCCGTTAGATGCTTGTGTAATTTAATTTCAGTAAAATAATTCAACCAGTCTGGATCAATTAAGTACAACAGAGGTTAATTGTTATAACTTAAACCTTGCTAGTAACTTGGTGAAACTTTGACTAGGCGGAAGGTTACAATGCTCTAGTCTGTGCTAGGCCAGACGAGGACAGATCAGTGTGGACTCCAGAGCAACTGGGAGAGGTCAACCATCTTACCTCTCCCCAAGACCAGCCCAACATCTTTAGCTGGTAAAACATAGAGGTATAGTTGCTATTGTTATGTATAGGAATAGTCTCATTGCCATTCAGGTCAAGTAGGGAGTGTTAAAGTGACAGGGAGTGAACATATTTAGATTTTGTTTTAGTTTTCTTTTAATAAATTAATTAGTTAATAAATTGCATTTTTATTATTTCCATGTGTTATGTGAACTTGTCCTGGTCACGTGGTCCACACGAGGCAGAGTTGGATTGGGCGCCGATTCTAACATCGAATCGGAATTCATCATCCCCGTCTAATTAATTCCACACTCAAGGTCATCGGTTATAGTGGGGATCAAACCCCAAGGTCGATTAATTCGCATGATCGATCCAGACCTCGATCATTGCTCAGTGTTACTGGTCTGGTGGTGCCGGCGGAGGCGACTCTAGGGTTTTGCTCAAACCTAGGTCACGTCATACTGGGTGTAGAATCCTAAGTCGGTCAATCGTCTTAGGACCACGTGGCGTGGAGTTGGCTTTGGTAAAAGTTTTGGAGTCCCTTGTAGAGAATAAAAAGTAAGAATACGGGTAGAGGGGGAATAGAAAGATAAGATAAGTAGAGAACACCCTACCCGTGTTACATGGTCACCAAAACCGGAGGAGAAACTTTATCACTCTCTTGAACCTCTGCTGGAACATATTCAAAGATGGGATTATCCATTACAGAAGTACACACCTGGGGTTTGTCCGTGATGATCAGGTTGGGCGGTTGCAGATCTTCTGCCAAGTCGTTGCCAAGGAGAAGTTGCACTCCAGGCATGGGAAAAGGCTTTTCCCTGATGGCGACTTGGACTTCACCGGTCACGAAGGGACAATCCAGGTGGACTCTGGCGAGTGGATATGGAGTGGTAGCAGTGAGGTCAGTGATGGGAACGGTTTCCCCGGTGTAGGTGACATTATTCACAGCCGATTTCAACATAATGGACTGAAGAGCCGCTGTGTCCCTCAAGATCTTCAATTTGAAACTTCCCTCCGAAACTGTACCGTGGGTAGAGACAGTTCCAGGATACAGGTGTTTACTGAAGAGAGAAAGATCATTAACATTAACACCAACATTCATTACAGGCTTACCGAACTTAGGAGGAGTCTGTTTGGGTTTAGTAGATTCATTGTTCTTGTATTGAGCCTTCACACATCTGTCTATGGTATGTCCATAGAGTTTGCAATACTTACAATACAATTGTTAGCTCGCTTCCTCTGTACTCACTTTATCGTTGTACCAAGACTTCTTACTAGGAGGTGGTGATGGTGTCAGCCGGTGGATGAGGCTGTAAGCGTCAGCCGACTTCGCACATTTGATGTAGTCGGTTTCCTCTTTATCTGCTAGATATAAACGGACGGTAGGGGGAACACGTCTCAAGAATTCCTCAACTAACATGAGGTTGATGAGTTCTGCAAATGTAGAGACATGTGCTGCTTCCAGCCATTTCATAAAATATCTTTTCTTTATATTGGCAAATTCTAGAAAGGTGGTGGTACTTGCCTTAAGATGGTCACGGAATTTTCGTTGGTAGCTTTCGGTGGAGAGAAGGTAGGCGTCCAACACTGCTTGCTTCAGGGTCTGGTAGTCATTCTCAGACGCTAAGGTACTGAGAGTAACTGCAGCTCTACCTGTAAGATGCACTCTGAGAAGGGTAGACCATTGGTCAGCAGGCCATCTAAGTTGATTAGCTAGGGTCTCAAAGGTGGTAAAAAAGACGTCGATCTCTGTCTCAACGAATGGTGGCATTAACTTACTTGCATGGGAGATATTGAAACTTACAGGAAGACTGGCGGTAGCTTGCTGGCGTTAAGTGAGGTGCGTAGTTTCCATGCGAGTTCTTGTTGACGACAATCTATAGCCATAGCAGCTTACTGTTTGTCATGCTCGCGTTGCATCTCCAGGTGACGATGTTTTGCTTCAAGCTGTACTCTCTCACGCTCACGGAGTATTATTGTCTCACGTTCCTGTTCTTCTTTCCTCAAGGCGGCCTCTCGTTCTTGTTCTTCTTTCCTGATTGCAGCTTCCTCTTTCCTCAGTTGTAGAGCTTCTTTTGCCAGGGCCGCCTCTCTTTCCTGCTCTTCTTTCCTCAAGGCGGCTTCTTCTTTCCTCAAGGCGGCTTCTCTTTCTTGTTCTTCTTTCCTCAAGGCTGCTTCTCGTTCTTGCTCTTCTTTCCTCAAGGCGGCTTCTTCTTTCCTCATTTGTAGAGCTGCTTGCTGTTGCTCTCTCTCGAGCTTTGCGAGCTCGAGTTTGAGTTTCATAGTCGCCAAATCAGTTTTATCTGCAATAGAAAACGTTTCGTGAGTTTCAGAGTCAATTTTCCCTTCTTCTAAGAGGTAATCCATGATTAGGTTATGTATTTCATTTTTGTTGGCTCCATGGGGAACATCTAGGTAATACTCGTGTGCAAGAGTTTGTAATTCAGTCCTCTTGGCACAACATAATGTCCCTATTTCACCAGCTGGATCGTTACGGAAAGCTTGGAGACGAAACATGGTGAAAGATAGCAAATAAATGTACACGAATATAGTTGTGATATGGTAAATGTCAGAAACAGAATAACGTGGCAACTGGTAACTATCCTGTGGAATTTTAATCTTTAACAATTAAAGTTAATTATAGGATGGTAAATGATTAGTCAATCAAAGTCGCAGGAAATCTTGTACCCGGTACTCAATGTAAGAGGATAAGGGCAAGAAAATCCTACTAAATAAGTGAAACTGAGTTTCTAAAACAAATGAAACATTTAATTGCTCCAAAAGTGAATTAGGTAGTCCAAGAATGTAGGCATACCTTGCCGAGTCTCTATAGGACATAAGCAAGGGTTTCCCACTAAATGAATATGATACTTACAGAATTAGCAAACTTTGTGCTCTGTAAAAAGAAAGCTAATTCCCTACCTAAGTAAATATCATCATCTCTGACCGACGTGTAGGGGCACGAGTGTCAACTGGTGACGAGAATGGCTGCTGAGGTCCCAACTCAGCAACAAAGTCCGTGCTAGAGGAACTATGGCCCTCTTTTCTTCCTTCGGTTGGATTGCAGAAGATAGGGTGCTTTGAACCAGAGACAAACCAAAGTACCAGGGTACCAAAATGATGATCTGCCAAAGATATGAGAAATATCCTAGAGACAAAAGGTGGTAAACACGAGTAATAACACGGAGGGAGAGATGACTAATTAAGAGAATGACTGCGGCCTACAGTCACCACGTAATCCAAAGTTATCTCACACTCACCATATGCTACTCTCGGAATGCACAATACACACAGCACCATATAAATATAAAAATTAATGATAATATTTAAAGGCTACTTTAGCAAAGTGAAGTACGCTTACCACAAATTGACGTTCTGGTATTAGTACCTGAGTGAAGCATCCCGGACAGGCCCCCATTAAAATGTGACGGGAAAGTATTGGAGTGTTGATGTTCAGCAGTCCTCCAATGGCAGGTGTCAAAGCCTGGTCACACTTTACACAAAAATATAGACTGCTTGCCTGTTGTCTGTGATAAGTTAGAGGGAGGAACACGTAAAACACAAAATATGAACAATGAAACTTTAATATATTTACTTTAAACATAAATGGCAATAAAGACAAATATCGGGAAGTTAAATTACAGTTAAATAATAAAGAAAATGCAAAGACAAGGTGAAATACAAAATTACAATGTTAAAATGGTGCTGAGAATATCGGCTATGGCTGAGACCTCCCTTTGTATATGAGCTAATGAGCTAGTATGCCAGAGAGAGATGTCAGCCGTAAGAGCAGAAGGAATATTCTGAAGTGGATAGCTGGTCAGGCTCAGACGTCGATTCGTGTAGAGGGCGCTGAGGTGCTGGGTGCAGGTGCACGGCTGGCGAGTCGCCAATCAGAGGCAGGCAAGCTGGTGAAGGGTAGCTAGCTGGTTTGATGATGAGCCGGCTTGGAGGGTGTGTGGAGTAGGGGGATCTTGAATACGTTTTGCTTCCTGGTCAAAACGTTTTGTGCTACTGGTGACGTATCTTGAATGTAGCAACTTCTACTTGTGTCTTTGGCGTAACTTGAAGTAGGGAAGAGCAGGCTCAATCTCTCTAGAAAGAGATTATCGTCATAAAATATATATATATATATATATATATATATATATATATATATATATATATATATATATTTATATATATATATTTATTTACGGAGTACAGCATCCCTCCGCACCAAATTTATATATATATATATATATATATATATATATATATATATATATATATATATATATATATATATATATATATATATATATATACATATATATATATATATATATATATATATATATATATATATATATATATATATGTCGTACCTAGTAGCCAGAACTCACTTTTTGGCCAACTATGCAAGGCCTGATTTGCCTAATAAGCCAAGTTTTCCTGAATTAATATATTTTCTCTAATTTTTTTCTTATGAAATGATAAAGCTAACCATTTCATTATGTATGAGGTCAATTTTTTTTTATTGGAGTTAAAATTAACGTAGATATATGACCGAACCTAACCAACCCTACCTAACCTAACCTAACCTATCTTCATAGGTTAGGTTCGGTTAGGTAGCAGAAAAAGTTAGGTTAGGTTAGGTTAGGTAGGTTAGGTAGTCGAAAAAACATTAATTCATGAAAACTTGGCTTATTAGGCAAATCGGGCCTTGAATAGTAGGCTGATAAGTACGTTCTGGCTATTAGGTACGACATATATATATATATATATATATATATATATATATATATATATATATATATATATATATATATATATATATATGTCGTACCTAGTAGCCAGAACACACTTCTCAGCCTACTATTCAAGGCCCGATTTGCCTAATTAGCCAAGTTTTCCTGAATTAATATATTTTCTATAATTTTTTTCTTATGAAATGATAAAGCTACCCATTTCATTATGTATGAGGTCAATTTTTTTTTATTGCAGTTAAAATTAACGTAGATATATGACCAAACCTAACCAACCCTACCTAACCTAACCTAACCTATCTTTATAGGTTAGGTTAGGTTAGGTAGCAGAAAAAGTTAGGTTAGGTTAGGTTAGGTAGGTTAGGTAGTCGAAAAAACATTAATTCATGAAAACTTGGCTTATTAGGCAAATCGGGCCTTGCATAGTAGGCTGAGAAGTGCATTCTGGCTACTAGGTACGACATATATATATATATATGTCGTACCTAGTAGCCAGAACTCACTTCTCAGCCTACTATTCAAGGCCCGATTTGCCTAATAAGCCTAGTTTTCCTGAATTAATATATTTACTATAATTTTTTTCTTATGAAATGATAAAGCAACCCTTTTCTCTATGTATGAGGTCAATTTTTTTTTATTGGAGTTAAAATTAACGTAGATATATGACCGAACCTAACCAACCCTACCTAACCTAACCTAACCTATATTTATTGGTAAGGTTAGGTTAGGTAGCCAAAAAAAGCTAGGTTAGGTTAGGTTAGGTAGGTTAGGTAGACGAAAAAACATTAATTCATGAAAACTTGGCTTATTAGGCAAATTGGGCCTTGAATAGTAGGCTGAGAAGTGCGTTCTGGCTATTAGGTATGACATATATATATATATATATATATATATATATATATATATATATATATATATATATATATATATATATATATATATATATATATATATATATATAAATTTGGTGCGGAGGGATGCTGTACTCCGTGCGGTTCATAGTCATTTCCCTTCCCTCTACCCTTTTGTACATTCATGCTACAGTATGGATCTTAAGCTACTTTTTGCCGAACATGAAATTGACTCGTGAGAAGGCGTCCAACAGGGTGACCCCCTTGCTCCTCTCCTTTTCTGATTAGTTATCAAACAAGTCACAGAGGTCCTGTCCAGCGAGCTTAACATCTGGTTCTTGGATGATGGTACCCTAGCTGGTTCCCAAGACTCCCTCCTGGAGGACATCAGAAAAATTCAGGAGCAAGGTGCAGTTTTAGGCCTCACCCTGAACCCTTCTAAATGTGAAATAATATGTTCCAACCAGGGCATCGTAGAGAGAATAGAGGGTCTTCTGCCAAATATCCATAAAACTAAACCTGAAGTCAGCACACTCCTACGATCTCCCCTGGGATTGAAAGCCTTCGATGAGGTCCTTGATAAGAAAATCGCCGACCTTAACAGGATGGATGGTAGGATTGAGGATATTGATGCTCATGATGCACTCTACCTCATCACCAGATGTCTGTCCCTCCCCAGGTTAACCTACTTTCTAAGGTGTTCACCATCTTACAGCAGCCAAAAACTAAGTGAGTATGACCGGTTACTGAAATCAATGCTAGAAAAAGCCCTTAACCTCTCTCTCGATGACCTACAGTGGAAACAAGCCTCTCTTCCCGTAAGACTTAGGGGCCTCGGAGTTCGAACAGCAACGCAAATCGCTGTTCCAGCCTTCCTGTCCTCCTTATCAGCATCCGACGACCTTGTGAAGGAAATTCTACCTGCCCACTTACATCAGCTGGCAGGTGTACATGATCCCAATTTTACACGCTGTGCCACAGAGTGGGCCTCTCGTGCAGGCCAGTCACCTCAACCACCATCCCCAAAAGTCCACAAGCAATCCAGCTGTGATGGCCCCATTGTAGACCAAGTTGCTGCAGAGTGACGGGGTGCTGCAACAACACAACACGACATTGCTCGCCTCACAGCAGTAGCAGCACCACATGCAGGGGATTTCCTGTTAGCAACCCCAATGTCGGCAACTGGCACGTGTCTCACACCACACGCCCTCCGAATTGCTGTGGCCCTAAGCCTTGCTGCCCCAATCCACACCAGATATAGGTGTATTTGCGGCGAGGTGGTGGCTGACAGGTACGGCCACCATGGCCTACTCTGCCAAAGCACAGGGGGATGGCACTCGAGGCACAGTGAAGTTAACGACATCATCAAGAGGAGCCTCACCACAGCTGTATGCCCAGCTGAAAGAGAGCCCCGTTACCTAACGCCCCGTAACTCTGATGCTCTTATTGGTCGCCCGGATGGTATCACAGTGAACCCCTGGAAGAATGGCAAGCAGTTGGTATGGGACTACACGTGCGTATCAACCCTGACTAACACCTTCATTAACCTCAGTGTTGCACAACCAGGTGGCACTGCCACCCACAGGGAAGCAGCCAAATCCCGTAAGTATAGAGAACTGGATCACCACTACAATTTTGTCCCCATTGCTTCTGAGACACTCTGCGCCTGGGGTAAAAGTGCTACCAGTTTTTTGAAGGAACTGGATTCTAGGCTCATTGAAACGACAAGGGACCCAAGAGCTGCAAGCTTTCTTTTCCAGCGCCTCAGTGTGGCGATACAGAGGGGAAATGCGCACTGCATCCAGGGTTCCTGCCCGCTATCTGAGGAGCTGGAGGAACTCGACAACCTATGATAACCATCTTTGTAACCCATATGTAACTCGTTTTTGTAACAAAGTTCAAATAAAGTAAATATATATGTGTACATGCAAATGAATGGGGGTGGTAGGAGAAGATAATATTGGTGTTCAGTGAGAAACCACAAGGTCTCCTCTGAATACTTTTTATTTTCTTCTCCGAGGCTATGGGTCCCCACATTGGCACCAGAGGTGGTACCCTCACAAACTAAAAAAACCTATATATATATGTATGTATATATATGTATGTATATATATATATATATATATATATATATATATATATATATATATATATATATATATATATATATATATATATATATATATATATATATATATATATATATATATATATATATATATATATATATATATGTGTCGTACCTAGTAGCCAGAACTCACTTCTCAGCCTACTATTCAAGGCCCGATTTGCCTTGTGTGGCCTAGGATGTGTGGTCACAGATAGGCCTAGGCCTCGTGATCTCTAATGTTGGTTTTTATATATATGTTGGATTTTTTGTCCTGTTTCAAATTATAATTATTTAGCAGGAATGTAATAAGATATTGCACAGTATTAATGTGACAATAATATATGCATTATTTCCTTGATAATCAAACTTGTTGTTCAAAGATAATATACAATCTTTGAAGGAAACATTTTGAGAGCGCGAGCTGGCAACACTGTTCTGGTGGTGAGAGAGACATGGTTAGTTGTGCTCAGACCTTCAGTGGTGAAGGGTGTGTCCCAGCTGGCTGCCACCAGCCGCCACCCGCCGCCACCCGCCACCTACCACCAGCCGCCACCCGCCACCACCCACCACCCACCACCAGCCACCACCTGCTACCACCCACCACCAGCCGCCACCTGCCACCACCCACCACCAGCCGCCACCCGCCACCAGCCACCGCCACCCACCACCGCCACCCACTACCCGCCGCCACCACCCACCGCCACCACCCACCACCAGCCGCCACCCGCCACCAGCCACCGCCACCCGCCGCCACCACCCACCACCACCAGCCGCCGCCGCCACCACCACCCATTACCACCGCCGCCACCACCCATCACCGCCGCCGCCACCACCACCCACCACCACCGCCGCCACCACCCACCACAGCCGCCGCCGCCACCACCACCACCCACCACAGCCGCCGCCGACACCACCGCCACCACCCACCACAGCCGCCACCACCGCCGCCACCACCACCCACCACCACCACCGCCCACCACCGCCACCACCACCAGCCGCCACAAGCCGCCACCGCCCGCCACCAGCTGCCATCACCACCACCACCACCACCAGCCGCCGTCAACGCCACCAGCCGCCACCAGCTGCCACCACCATCCGCCACCACCGCCCGCCACCAGCCGCCACCACCACCACCGCCCGCCATCAGCCGCCACCGCCCGTTGCCACAGTCGCCACCGCCAGCCGCCACCACCAGCCGCCATCACCGCCACCACCAGCCGCCATCAGCTGCCACTGCCACCAGCCATCACCACCAGCCGCCACCAGCTGCCACCGCCTGCCACCAGCCGCCACCACCAGCCGCCACCACCGCCACCACCACCTGCCACCAGCCGCTACCACCGCCCGCTATCAGCCGTCACCGCCCGTTGCCACAGTCGCCACCGCAAGCCGCCACCACCAGCCGCCACCAGCCCCCACCACCAGCCGCCGCCGCCACCACCACCCACCACCACCGCCGCCACCACCCACCACCGCCAGCCGCCACCACCCACCACCACCGCCGCCACCACCCACCACAGCCGCCACCACCCCTGTCCACCCGCCGCCACCACTGTCCGCCTGCCGCCACCACTGTCCGCCCGCCGCCACCACTGTCCGCCCGCCGCCACCACTGTCCGCCCGCCGCCACCACTGTCCGCCCGTCGCCGCCACTGTTCGCCCGCCGCCACCACTGTCCGCCCGCCGCCGCCACTGTCCGCCCGCCGCAGCCACTGTCCGCCCGCCGCCGCCACTGTCCGCCCGCCGCCGCCACTGTCCGCCCGCCGCCACTGTCCACCACCGCCGCCACAGCCGCCACGGTCCGCCCGCCGCCACTATCCGCCACAGCCGCCACTATCCGCCACCGCCGCCACTGTCCGCCCGCCGCCACTGTCCGCCCGCCGCCACTATCCGCCACCGCCGCCACTGTCCGCCCGCCGCCACTATCCGCCACCGCCGCCACTGTCTGCCCGCCGCCACTGTCCGCCCGTCGCCGCCACTGTCCGCCCACCGCCACTGTCCACCCGCCGCCACTATCCGCCACAACCGCCACTCTCCGCCGTACAGCCTCCCCTCTCTCCGTTAGTAAATAATTATAATTGTTAGTAAATAATAAAAGAAATATAAATTATTAGATTTTTTTTACCCTTAAATTGGTTTTAATATTTAAATTGAAAATAATAATATAATATAAAATATATTAAAAATAATATAATATAAAATATAATTTAATTTCAAGAAATTTAACTTTAAACACAAAGATGTGAAAAGGGTTCAGATTATAGGCTCAAACCTTTCATAAGAGATTCATATTGGTATATGAATGGATTATGAATGATTCAGGTTAGGATTGTAAAGTTGCCACAACATCTCAAATTAGTGTTAGATACGTAGGTTTTGGTTATAAGTTTTGGAAACCTATTTAAGTCCACACACAATATCGTATCTGATACGATAAAACAAACGTTTCCAATCCTTTCAAATACTTTCCAGATATGTTGTGGCAACCTAAAATTGTTTGCTGGGTGTAGACTCTATGGACATACCATATTATTATACTATTATTATAATAGTATTATTTCAATTAGAGTAGCAAAACTGATTCACAACTTAGTCTAAGAGTTGTGAAGAGTCTAAAAGGGAGCCGGTCGGCCGAGCGGACAGCACGCTGGACTTGTGATCCTATGGTCCTGGGTTCGAACCCAGGCGCCAGTGAGAAACATTGGGCAGAGTTTCTTTCACCCTATGCCCCTGTTACCTAGCAGTAAAATAGGTACCTGGGTGTTAGTCAGCTGTCACGGGCTGCTTCCTGGGGGTGGAGTCCTGGTCGAGGACTGGGCCGCGGGGACACTAAAAAGCCCCGAAATCTAATGAAGATAACCATCAAGATAACCATAGATAAATGTGGTAAGTCTCAATACAAAGGTAATACTGAATCCACTAAACCCAAACAGACTCCTCCTAAGTCCAGTAAGCCTGTGATGAATGTTGGTGTTCATGTTAATGATCTTTCTCTCTTCAGTAAGCAACTGTATCCTGGAACTGTCTCTACCAACGGTTCAGATCCGGAGGGACGTTTCAAACTGAAGATCTTGAGGTACACAGCGGCTCTTCAATCAATCCTTTTGAAATCAGCTGTGCCCAATATCGCCTACACCGGGGAAACCGTCTTCATCACTGACCTCACTGCTACCACTCCTTACCCTCTCGCCAGAGTCCACCTGAATTGTCCCTTCGTGACCGGTGAAGTCCAAGTCGCCATCAGGGAAAAGCCTTTTCCCATGCCTGGAGTGCAACTTCTCCTGGGCAACGACTTGGCAGAAGACCTGCAACCGACCAACCTGATCGTCATGGACAAACCCCAGGTGTGTACCTCTGTAATAGATAATCCCATCTTTGAGTATGTTCCAGCAAAGGTTCAAGAGAGTGATGAAGTTTCTCCTCCGGTTTTAGTGACCACCCGTGCACAAGCTGCACGACCACAGCCAGCTGACTCTACTGCTACCGCTGTCCCTCAAGACCCTCAGAAACTACCCCCGAATCTGACCACGTTGGAGTTCCGCAAGTTACAGAGGGAAGATCTTACCTTGACACCATTATTCTTCCAGGCTGAGACTCAACCTGACAGTATCCCTGGGTTCTTCCAAGAGAATGAGTTGCTCTACCGCAGATACAGACCCAGCAAGCTGAAGGAGGATGACGATTGGGCCAATGTCGAACAACTAGTGATTCCCACCAGCATACGGCTCGATATTCTACACCTGGCCCACGGAGCTCTTTCTCACTATGGTTTTAACAAAACCTACCACGGAATCCGCCAAGACTACTACTGGCCAGGTATGGTAAATAGCGTCAAACAGTGTCATACATGTCAGATGGCAGGTAAACCGAACATCTCTATTCCCAGAGCACCACTGACACCCATCCAGGTTGCTGCGGAACCTTTCCACAGACTTATTATAGACTGTGTTGGTCCTTTACCTCGGACCAGTTCTGGTAACGCCTATATACTAACCATCCTGTGTCCTACCACCAGATTCCCCATAGCAGTTCCAGTAAAGAACATTACGACTGCTACGGTGGTGAAACACTTATTGAAGATCTTCACCCAGTATGGATTTCCAAGGGAGGTTCAGAGCGACTGTGGCACCAACTTCACCAGTGATCTCTTCAAGAGGACACTGGAAGAGTTCAACATCACACAGGTATTGTCCAGCCCCTATCATCCTGCTTCACAGGGTTCTCTTGAGCGTAGTCATCAGACTATTAAAGCACTCCCGAAGAAGTTTTGCAATGAAACCTCTAAGGATTGGGATAAGCAAATAGATTTAATCATGTGTATATTTACAAGTCTTCCCAATGAGTCTCTAGGAGTATCTCCTTATGAGATGCTCTACGGACGTAAGTGCCGTACTCATCTCAAAGCTTTTAAAGGAATTACTGAGAACTCCAGTGATATATACTTGCATCCGTTATCATTAAATGAAGGGCAGTGTGTAATACCATGACGGTGAATTATTGTCACATTTAATATAGAAATGTTTGATTGAGCCCAAGATCAGTGTAGCGAAGTATTTACGTGCTATTGTCGCAAATATTGTGTGTTCGATCTTCTAGTGATCTTTGAGAACTTAAAGAAACAGAGCGCGTGACGCCAGGAAAACAAGCAAACAGATAAAGTGACATTCGCGCGGGGGGTAGTCGCCCAGCTGATTTTGACATTGACGAGAGGGGGAGCGTTGCCGGCTTGGTGAGTTCATATTATATCCTCAAAGGAGTGCCGGACCAACCGGGCTGTGGTGGGTATGTGGGCCTGCGGGCCGCTCCAAGCAACAGCCTGGTGGACCAAACTCTCACAAGTCGAGCCTGGCCTCGGGCTGGGCTTGGGGAGTAGAAGAACTCCCAGAACCCCATCAACCAGGTAACCAGGTATGTGTGGGAACGAGCGACTCCCGCCTGAAACAGCTGTTTGCTTATTGATATAATCTTGTGATGTCTTTGAATGAGTTTTAAGTAAAATACAAAGTACATTGGTGTTTATATCATCCCCTCCATATTTCTTGTGGCTATGTAATACCTGAAAGCAGAGAGTGATAGAAGTAAATACCTGCCTGATATCAGATCTATTGAGTGTGTCCTTGCCACTGTTACCACAATTCAACAAAACCACTGACGTGTTACTGGACATCGAAAACACCAGTTGGCGACCTTGTGGTTAGAAGTAGAGACCTATGTTGGGGCGGGCATACAACAGTTAAGTGAACAAGTTGTGTTCCCACTCCTTCTCGATCAGAGGCCGGTTGGGATTGACTGGGATACACTCCTGGCGTACAGTGGCGCCGCGAGGATAGAGTGAAGACCCGCAGGGCTACGGTGAGTGACCTTGAGTATACTGTTGCTCACCGAGGAAACCCTGACATTGGCGACCTCGCCAGGATTACGATCAAGATAAAGGTTGCAGTTGTGGTACTTTGCAGTGGTATTAGGTATCAGGTACAGGTTATTACTCACAGCACAAGATGGAGGATGATGAAGTAACAAAGTTCATTGACACTAGAGATGAGCAGGTGCTGGAGGAGTGCACCAAGGCACAGTTACAGTCAATAGCAGACTATTTTGGGATAAAGCTGAGATCTTCCAGAGTGGGAGAGAGAAGACTGGAGATCATGGCACAGCTCAGAGCACGAGATGAAGCTTTGGGGGAGGAACGGCCACAAACACCTGCCAGTATGGGAGAACACCTGAGCATTGGTGGAAGCAGCAGGGGATCCAGTGGCAGCAGGCGCAGCCTCAAGCTGGAGATAATGAAGCTGCAGCTGGAAGTGCAGTTGAAGCGGGAAGAGCGAGAAGCAGAGGCACAGCAGCGCAAAGAAGAGCGAGAGGCACAGCAGTGCAAAGAAGAGCGAGAGGTACAGCGGTGCAAAGAAGAGCGAGAAGCACAGCTGCGCAGGGAAGAAGAAGAGCAAGAAGCACAGCTGTGCAGGGAAGAACAAGAGTGAGAAGCACAGCTGAGGAGAGAGGAGCACGAGCGAGAATTAAGGCTGAGACAGCAGGAGATAGAAGCTAACAAGCAGGTGGAGCTGAAGCGAGCTGAACTAGGACTAGGTGCACCTGCTCCGCCGCAACAGGAAGACCGCCGAGCGAGGGAGCGAGATCTGCCGGTCTTTATACCAAATGAATCTTGGGCATTGATGCACAGACCCCCACCACTAGGGTCTGGCAGCCATAATCAGAATTCAGAGTCACCTGGTGTAGGGGCATCCTCACTGGGCCTCCCACAGTGGTCACACTTACCACCCACACACTGGTACTCTCGTAACCCTCGGGGAACAGGGTTTCACTCACCAGGGTAAAATCTGCCCCAGTGTCTCTTAATATCTTCACCGGGATGGGGTCTGCGTCTCCCATCCTTACAGTTCCCTCACTCACGAATGGGTGAACTCTTTTCTCCCCACTCAGTACTGGTTCATCGCGCACCCACTCGGCCATCTGGTCCTCGACCCTCACGAAAGCAACGTTCCTCCGCTGCTCAGGGTATCTGCATTCCCGCGCGACGTGTCCGAATATTCCACAGTTGTAGCAGCGGACCCTTCTCCTTCTGTGGATCCTCCTCGCGCCATTCATCGACTCATCCGTTTCGGCAACAACCCTTGAGCTCTCAGCTTGGGACTTCTCTACCGGCTCCACAGCACTCTTTGAACCTCTCCTGTCTCCACTTGAGAGGTGGGACTCAGGAGAACTCGCTCCTGTCCTCCATCCGTCCGTCCTTCTATAACTTCTACCATTTCCGGAGTGTTTGGTCGGTCGGTGCCGTCCCTCTCGGTGTGGTCGCAGAGCTTCTTCCAGCATGTCGGCTCTGTCGGCCGCGGCTCTCAGGTCCTTAATGTCCGCCTCCTTTATTCTAACCCTGATCTCAGGAGAGAGCATGGACATAAACTTCTCCATGACCATAAGCCTCTTGACCTCCTCAGCCGACCTCGCTCCTTCAGACTCCAGCCACTTAAGGAACTTTCTCTCCATGTCCCTCGCCGTCTCCGCATAAGATTTTCCTGGCGAACGGGTACACTCCCTGAATCTCTTCCTGTAACATTCCGGCGTGAGCTTGAAAGAATGGAGCACAGCTCTCTTTACAGCATCGTAGTCGGTGCACTCTCCGAGGTCGAGCATGTTGTAGGCTTCACGAGCTTCACCAGTGAGCCTACTCTGAACCAGCTCCGCCCACTCCGCCCTCGGCCACTTCTTCAAGGTAGCGATCTTCTCGCTCTTGTTCTTCCCTGCACAGCTGTGCTTCTCGCTCTTCTTCTTCCCTGCGCAGCTGTGCTTCTCGCTCTTCTTTGCACCGCTGTACCTCTCGCTCTTCTTTGCACTGCTGTGCCTCTCGCTCTTCTTTGCGCTGCTGTGCCTCTGCTTCTCGCTCTTCCCGCTTCAACTGCACTTCCAGCTGCAGCTTCATTATCTCCAGCTTGAGGCTACGCCTGCTGCCGCTGGATCCCCTGCTGCTTCCACCAATGCTCAGGTGTTCTCCCATACTGGCAGGTGTTTGTGGCCGTTCCTCCCCCAAAGCTTCATCTCATGCTCTGAGCTGTGCCATGATCTCCAGACTTCTCTCTCCCACTCTGGAAGATCTCAGCTTTATCCCAAAATGGTCTGCTATTGACTGTAACTGTGCCTTGGTGCACTCCTCCAGCACCTGCTCATCTCTAGTGTCAATGAACTTTGTTACTTTATCATCCTCCATCTTGTGCTATGAGTAATAACCTGTACCTGATACCTAATACCATTGCAAAGTACCACAACTGCAACCTTTATCTTGATCGTAATCCTGGCGAGGTCGCCAATGTCGGGGTTTCCTCGGTGAGAAACAGTATACTCAAGGTCACTCACCGTAGCCCTGCGGGTCTTCAATCTATCCTCGCGGCGCCACTGTATGCCAGGAGTGTATCCCAGCCAATCCCAACCGGCCTCTGATCGAGAAGGAGTGGGAACACAACTTGTTCACTTAACTGTTGTATGCTCGCCCCAACATAGGTCTCTACTACTAACCACAAGGTCGCCAACTGGTGTTTTCGGTGTCCAGTAACACGTCAGTGGTTTTGTTGAATTGTGGTAACAGTGGCAAGGACACACTCAATAGATCTCATATCAGGCAGGTATTTACTTCTATCACTCTCTGCTTTCAGGTATTACATAGCCACAAGAAATATGGAGGGGATGATATAAACACCAATGTACTTTGTATTTTACTTAAAACTCATTCAAAGACATCACAAGATTATATCAATAAGCAAACAGCTGTTTCAGGCGGGAGTCGCTCGTTCCCACACATACCTGGTTACCTGGTTGATGGGGGTTCTGGGAGTTCTTCTACTCCCCAAGCCCAGCCCGAGGCCAGGCTCGACTTGTGAGAGTTTGGTCCACTAGGCTGTTGCTTGGAGCGGCCCGCAGGCCCACATACCCACCACAGCCCGGTTGGTCCGGCACTCCTTTGAGGATATAATATGAACTCACCAAGCCGGCAACGCTCCCCCTCTCGTCAATGTCAAAATCAGCTGGGCGACTACCCCCCCGCGCGAATGTCACTTTATCTATTTGCTTGTTTTCCTGGAGTCACGCGCTCTGTTTCTTTAAGTTCGCAAAGATCACTAGAAGATCGAACACACAATATTTGCGACAATAGCACGTAAATACTTCGCTACACTGATCTTGGGCTCAATCAAACATTTCTATATTAAATGTGACAATAATTCACCGTCATGGTATTACACACTGCCCTTCATTTAATGGTAACGGATGCAAGTATATATCACTGGAGTTCTCAGTAATTCCTTTAAAAGCTTTGAGATGAGTACGGCACTTACGTCCGTAGAGCATCTCATAAGGAGATACTCCTAGAGACTCATTGGGAAGACTTGTAAATATACACATGATTAAATCTATTTGCTTATCCCAATCCTTGGAGGTTTCATTGCAAAACTTCTTCAGGAGTGCTTTAATAGTCTGATGACTACGCTCAAGAGAACCCTGTGAAGCAGGATGATAGGGGCTGGACAATACCTGTGTGATGTTGAACTCTTCCAGTGTCCTCTTGAAGAGATCACTGGTGAAGTTGGTGCCACAGTCGCTCTGAACCTCCCTTGGAAATCCATACTGGGTGAAGATCTTCAATAAGTGTTTCACCACCGTAGCAGTCGTAATGTTCTTTACTGGAACTGCTATGGGGAATCTGGTGGTAGGACACAGGATGGTTAGTATATAGGCGTTACCAGAACTGGTCCGAGGTAAAGGACCAACACAGTCTATAATAAGTCTGTGGAAAGGTTCCGCAGCAACCTGGATGGGTGTCAGTGGTGCTCTGGGAATAGAGATGTTCGGTTTACCTGCCATCTGACATGTATGACACTGTTTGACGCTATTTACCATACCTGGCCAGTAGTAGTCTTGGCGGATTCCGTGGTAGGTTTTGTTAAAACCATAGTGAGAAAGAGCTCCGTGGGCCAGGTGTAGAATATCGAGCCGTATGCTGGTGGGAATCACTAGTTGTTCGACATTGGCCCAATCGTCATCCTCCTTCAGCTTGCTGGGTCTGTATCTGCGGTAGAGCAACTCATTCTCTAGGAAGAACCCAGGGATACTGTCAGGTTGAGTCTCAGCCTGGAAGAATAATGGTGTCAAGGTAAGATCTTCCCTCTGTAACTTGCGGAACTCCAACGTGGTCAGATTCGGGGGTAGTTTCTGAGGGTCTTGAGGGACAGCGGTAGCAGTAGAGTCAGCTGGCTGTGGTCGTGCAGCTTGTGCACGGGTGGTCACTAAAACCGGAGGAGAAACTTCATCACTCTCTTGAACCTTTGCTGGAACATACTCAAAGATGGGATTATCTATTACAGAGGTACACATCTGGGGTTTGTCCATGACGATCAGGTTGGTCGGTTGCAGGTCTTCTGCCAAGTCGTTGCCCAGGAGAAGTTGCACTCCAGGCATGGGAAAAGGCTTTTCCCTGATGGCGACTTGGACTTCACCGGTCACGAAGGGACAATTCAGGTGGACTCTGGCGAGAGGGTAAGGAGTGGTAGCAGTGAGGTCAGTGATGAAGACGGTTTCCCCGGTGTAGGCGATATTGGGCACAGCTGATTTCAAAAGGATTGATTGAAGAGCCGCTGTGTACCTCAAGATCTTCAGTTTGAAACGTCCCTCCGGATCTGAACCGTTGGTAGAGACAGTTCCAGGATACAGTTGCGGAGAGTCTTGTAACCTTGTGTGTGGTACAGTAGTCTACCCTCGTTAAGGTAATCTTGTCGTAAGACCGGAAGTGAACTGTCAGTTGAGAGACAGCAGGCTTTATCAATACTCGGCTGAATTAATAGGCTGTTGTCTGCAGTAATTAATTGGGAATTACTCACCGAATGCTTGACTTTCAAGTTGATGTAATTAATTGATTTACGAGTTATTGCTGCCATTTAAGTGTCGTTGAGACACGTGTGTATTAACGTAATTGTTTAAATTCAATTAAAGTAACTTTTGTTGTTGATTGTCCTGAGAGACAAGTGTTAACGTAAGATTTTTATAAGGGGTTATCATTCTATGATTAACCGCCTTGTTACTTGGTACCTCGTTGAGAGCAGCGAGCGCCAGTCAAGTTTTGTGGTTATAGTATTTGTTCACCGTGAAGCCGTGACAATATTGATTGCAAGCTTGCGTCACCAGTTGGCACCACTTTGTTCAGTTAGTGTCATTAGTCAGTCAGCGACGATGGGATAAGGATACCGTGGGTCCATCAGGCTGTTGAGTAGGCGTTCTTAAATGTGCCACTGGAGTGACAGTAAACTAATGTAAAGTCCCTGTTGTAGTAGTTTTAGTTTATTTTGTGAATAAATTGTTTGTTATAGAAAACGGTCGTTTACGTCCAACCATCCAATATTACTGCCCCACATTTCATATTTTGCAACGCTTTGCCTGCTTATGTTCATATCAAGTCTGTACCTAAAGCTCGAGTCCATTGCACAACACCACATTTCTATAAATAAGAAGTGAGAATCCGTTGGCTACCCTTTATTAGTTTGTCAACTAGGAGGAGCCAGCGACCTAAGTGACAGGTGTCACCCGTGTGGTTTCGCCTGGCGGTTTGCTCCCGCGGTCCTATGATCTTAGGCTTTAAGATTAAATATCTGCTACTGGCAGCTCTTGCTGTTTAAGGTCTGCCTCTCTTGCCAGGTAGTTACGATTAACATCAATAGGAATTAATTCTTTTGATAATTATCAAAGAAAAACAAATCTCACAGAAGGGGAAGGGCTATTATCTGTGTACAGATCACTAAACGACGATGACTTTTGGAGAACTTTTCTTCCAATTAAACCAGGATGTAAGATCACTGTTCAGAGGGATAGAAGCCCAAAACAAGAAAATAATCAATATAGAATATGCAATCATATTCAGTGCAACATGTATAAATGAATACCTGCTGCCAGTATTCACCAATATAACTCCACATGACCCAGCAGTCTGCAACACAGAGTTTACAGATATATGTTGTCAAGATGTTGGGGGCCGACTGGCCGAGCGGGCAGCACGCTGGACATGTGATCCTGTGGTCCCGGTTTCGATCCCGGGCGCCGGCGAGAAACGATGGGTTTCTTTCACCCTATGCCCCTGTTACCTAGCAGTACATATGTACCTGGGAGTTAGTCAGCTGTCACGGCCTGCTTCCTGGGGATGGAGGTCTAGTCGAGGACCGGGCCGCATGGACACTAAAGCCCCGAAATCAACTCAAGATAACCTCAAGATAAGAAGATCTCATACGGCATCAACTTAATACAAAGAAGGAAGCCCTCGAAACCCTTACAGAGCAGTCTGAACAGCAGTTAAATAAATGGATCCAGTACAATATCCCCAACCAACTCAAGCACACCATCAACAGTGAACTACTCAAACTAAAACAACAACACAAAACCAATTTAGAAACTAAGACCCTCCGAAAACTGACAGCCCTAAACGATGGACAGTTAAAGATCCCTCGTCCAAAGGATGGCTACATAAACCTCACAACTTACGATCTTACTAAGGACCAAAAAGACCTCACTAAACTTGGTCTAAACTGTCAATTATTTTCAAAACCAAAAAAGCATAAAAAACGCCTTGCGGAAAATCAGCTTTCTGCTGTCCAAAATATATATCATTTTTTAAATGATATTTATGCGTGTCTAGTCAATCTCCATCTCCACTTCATTCAACACAAAATAATTATTAGTGTGTGACAGATTTTTACACCTTGTAACACACAATGTAACACAATGCAGAATATCAGCTATCTGCTGTCCCAAAATATATATCATTTTTGAAATGTTAAGCACAATCGACTTGAGAATGGTCCAGGATAGACCGAAACATCGTCGCCACTTCATTTTCTAGTGTGTGGATTGGTCAACATGTAAAGCATGTCTAGTACATTACATCCAACACCAAATAAATATTACTGTGTGTGTGTGTGTGTGTGTGTGTGTGTGTGTGTGTGTGTGTGTGTGTGTGTGTGTACTCATCTAGTTGTGTTTGCGGGAGTTGAGCTCTGGCTCTTTGATCCCGCCTCTCAACCGTCAATCAACAGGTGTACAGATTCCTGAGCCTATTGGGCTCTATCATATCTACACTTAAAACTGTGTATGGAGTCAGCCTCCACCACATCACTTCCTAATGCATTCCATTTATTAACCACTCTGACACTAAAAAAGTTCTTGCTAATATCTCTGTGGCTCATTTGGGCACTCAGGTTCCACCAGGTCCCCTTGTTCGCGTGCCCCTTGTGTTAAATAGCCTGTCTTTATCTACCCTATCAATTCCCTTCAGAATCTTGAATGTGGTGATCATGCCCCCCCTAACTCCTCTGTCTTCCAGCGAAGTGAGATTTAATTCCCGTAGTCTCTCCTCGTAGCTCATACCTCTCAGCTCGGGTACTAGTCTGGTGGCAAACCTTTGAACCATTTCCAGTTTAGTCTTATCCTTGACTAGATATGGACTCCATGCTGGGGCTGCTGTCAGGATTGGCCTGACATATGTGGTATACAAAGTTCTGAATGATTCTTTACACAAGATTCTGAATGCCGTTCGTATGTTAGCCAGCCTGGCATATACCGCTGATGTTATCCTCTTGATATGGGCTGCAGGAGACAGGTCTGGCATGATATATCAACCCCCAAGTCTTTTTCTTTCTCTGACTCCTGAAGAATTTCCTCTCCCAGAAGATACCTTGTATCTGGCTTCCTGCTCCCTACACCTATCTTCATTACATTACATTTGGTTGGGTTAAACTCTAACAACCATTTGTTTGACCATTCCTTCAGCTTGTCTAGGTCTTCTTGAAGCCTCAAACAGTCCTCTTCTGTCTTAATCCTTCTCATAATTTTGGCATCGTCCGCAAACATTGAGAGAAATGAATCTATACCCTACAGGAGATCTTTACATATATCAGAAACAAGATAGGACCGAGTATAGAGCCCTGTGGGACTCCACTGGTGACTTCACGCCAATTGGAGGTCTCACCCCTCACCGTAACTCTCTGCTTCTTACTGCTTAGGTACTCCGTTATCCACTGGAGCACCTTACCAGCTACACCTGCCTGTCTCTCCAACTTGTGTACCAGCCTCTTATGCGGTACTGTGTCAAAGGCTTTTCTGACAAACCAAGAAAATGCAGTCCGCCCATACTTCTCTTTCTTGCTTAATCTTTGTCACCTGGCTGTAGAATTCTATTAAGCCAGTCAGTCAAGATTTACCCTCCCTGAACCAATGTTGGCGATTTGTCACGAAGTTCCTTCTCTCCAGATGTGTTTCAAGGTTTTTTCTCACGATCTTCTCCATCACCTTGCATGGTATACAAGTCAAGGACACCGGCCTGTAGTTCAGTGCCTCTTGCCTGTCGCTCTTTTTGTATATTGGGACCACATTCACCGTCTTCCATATTTCTGGTAGGTCTCCCATCTCCGGTGACTTACTATACACTATGGAGAGTGGCAAGCAAAGTGCCTCTGCACACTCTTTCAGTATCCATGGTGAGATCCCATCTGGACCAACAGCCTTTCTAACATCCAGATCCAGCAGGTGTCTCTTGACCTCCTCTCTCGTAATTTCGAGCTCTTCCAAGGCTGCCTGGTTTACCTCACTTTCTCCTAGCAGAGTGACCTCACCTTGTTCTATTGTGAAGACCCCCTGGAATCTCTTGTTGAGTTCTTCACACACCTCTTTGTCATTCTCTGTATACCTGCCCACGCCGGTTCTAAGTTTCACTACCTGTTCTTTCACTGTTGTTTTCCTTCTGATGTGACTGTGGAGTAGCTTTGGTTCGGTCTTGACTTTGTTTGCTATATCATTTTCAAAACTTTTCTCTGCTTCTCTTCTCACCCTGACGTACTCATTCCTGGTTCTCTGGTATCTCTCTCTGCTTTCTGGTGTTCTGTTATTCCGGAAGTTCCTCCACGCCCTTTTGTTCAGTTTCTTCGCTTCCATACATGCCCTATTATACCATGGATTCTTCTGTTGCATCTCGGATTTTTCCCTTTGGGCCGGGATGAACCTGTTTACTGCCTCCTGACACTTTTGGGTAACATAGTCCATCATACCCTGTACAGATTTATCTCTGAGGTCTGTGTTCCAAGGTATTTCACTTAGGAAACTGCTCATCTGTTCATAATTCCCTTTCGGTAAGCCAGCCTTTTGATTCCTAGTTCTTTTTTGGGGAAGATAATTCCTAGCTCTACCAGGTACTCAAAGTTCAATACACTGTGGTCACTCATTCCCAAGGGCGTTTCCATCTTAACTTCCCTTATATCCCACTCATTTAGGATAAAAATCAAATCAAGCATTGCTGGTTCATCTTCTCCTCTCATTCTTGTTGGTTCTTTGATGTGCTGGCTTAGAATGTTTCTTGTTGCCACGTCCAGCAGCTTAGCTCTCCATGTTTCTGGTCCTCCATGCGGGTCTCTGTTCTCCCTATCTATCTTCCCATGGTTGAAGTCTCCCATTATTAGTAGTCCAGATCCATTCCTGCTAGCAACAGAAGCTGCTCTTTCTATTATGTTAATGGTGGCCATGTTGTTTCTATCATATTCCTGTGGAGGTCTTCTGTCATTTGGTGGTGGATTATATATGACTACGACCATAATTTTTTTCCCTCCATTTGTTATGGTACCTGCTATGTAGTCACTGAAACCTTCGCAGCCCTGAATAACCATCTCCTCAAAATCCCAGCCTTTTCTTACCAGCAGAACTACACCACCCCCACCTCTTCCTTCCCTCTCTTTCCTGATAACATAATCATCCTGTGGGAACACTGCGTTTGTTATCGTTTTCGAGAGCTTTGTTTCTGTGAGGGCTATTATGTCTGGGTTTTCCTCTAATACCCGTTCTCCAAGCTCATTTGCTTTATTTGTAATTCCATCTATGTTAGTGTACATTACTTTGAGGCTCACTTTCTTCTGTCCCTTCTCAAATCACCTCCTTGGTGAGTGTTCAGCTGGTGGGGGAAGCTGTTTCATGGGAGTGAGGACCTGTGAGGTGGATAACAGGGTCTCAGAGGATACTGGGATGAAGGGCGGGGGATCCAGTGAAGGGGGAGGGACAGGGAGGGAATGGGGTGAAAGGGGAGGGAGGACAGGAAGGAAAGGGGAGGAGGGAGGACTCGGTGGGAGGAGGGGAGGGGTATAAGGGTGGGGATTGGGTGTGGGGAGAGGGAGATTTGGCAGAGCATTTGAGTGGGGGCAGGGAGGGTTTGGGGTAGGGGGGTTTTCTGTGCAGAGGAGGGTGGCGGGGTTGTCCTCCCCTCTGGTGTTACTGGGTAGCTGGTTGTGGGTTCCCCCCTCGCCTCTGGGGGTGTTGTGTTGGAAGCTGCGACTTCCTGGTTTTCCCCTCTCGCCCTGTGCCTCTTCCTTGCTTCTGCCGCCACGGCTCTCTCCTCCCTTGTCATGTCTCTTTGGAGGAATACATTTTTTAATTTTCCCACGTTTTTCAGGGAGCTCTTCCTTGATAAAATCTTCTCCTTTGTGCTCTCGTTTGCAAACACTATCTTTATCACTCGGTCTCGGTCTTTGTTGTACCAACCTAGCCTGAAAACCTTCTCAATGCTATGCTCAGCCCCTTCCATGTCTAGTGACTTTAGTACTTCATTCACTGCTGCTTTGTCCTTGTCATTCCACTCTGTCCTATTCGACCCTTCCTGCTCTTTAATACCCACAACAACCACTGATCTGTTCCTTTCTAGCAGTTGGCTAGTGGAGCGTGGCGCCTCCTGTGAGGTGGCTGCTTTCATGGCCACCTCCATCACTGCAGTCATAACTTCAGAGTTATTTTTTTTAGAATTTCTGCAAATGTTGCTTTTATTGTGGCATTGTCATCCAAAAAACTATTACCACCTTCTCTCTGGATGATTTTCTGAGTCTCAGCCTCGATACCATTCTCTTTGAGGGCTCTAATCTCCTCCTTTGCTGCTGTCAGCTCTCCTTTCAGGTTTCTTATTTTGTTCTTCATTTCCTGCATCATTTCTTGCATCTCACTCTTGATGTCCTGCAGAAACTGGGCAAACATATAATTCATTTCGTCACCTTGACTCTTCCCTGTTCTCCTGGTACCTCTGGCTGTCATGCTTGCCCCTGTTCCTATAGTTGTGCTGTGATAGGATTTGTCAGGAGGGCAGAGCGGGATGAGGGAGGGAGGGAGGGAGAGAGAGAGAGAGATGGAGAGGGAGAGAGTGGGTGAGGGAGACACAGGGTGAGGGGGAGAGAGAGGGGGGGGGAAGGTGTGTGTGTGTGTGTGTACTCACCTATTTCTGCTTGCGGGGGTTGAGCTTTGGCTCTTTGGTCCCGCCTCTCAACTGTCAATCAACTGGTGTACAGATTCCTGAGCCTGCTGGGCTCTATCATATCTACATTTGAAACTGTGTATGGAGTCAGCCTCCACCACATCACTGCCTAATGCATTCCATCTGGTAACTACTCTGACACTGAAAAAGTTCCTTCAAACGTCAAAAATTATGTCAAACATAATGAAATGGATACCTTTATCATTTCATGAGAAAAAAAGAAATATATTGAAAGTCGGGAAACTTGGCTTATTAGGCAAATCGGGCCTTGCATAGTAGGCCAAGAACTGCATTCTGGCTACTAGGTACAATATATATATATATATATATATATATATATATATATATATATATATATATATATATATATATATATATATATATATATATATATATATATATGTCGTACCTAGTAGCCAGAACTCACTTCTCAGCCTACTATTCAAGGCCCGATTTGCCTAATAAGCCAAGTTTTCCTGAATTAATATATTTACTATAATTTTTTTCTTATGAAATGATAAAGCAACCCTTTTCTCTATGTATGAGGTCAATTTTTTTTATTGGAGTTAAAATTAACGTAGATATATGACCGAACCTAACCAACCCTACCTAACCTAACCTAACCTATATTTATAGGTAAGGTTAGGTTAGGTAGCCAAAAAAAGCTAGGTTAGGTTAGGTTAGGTAGGTTAGGTAGACGAAAAAACATTAATTAATGAAAACTTGGCTTATTAGGCAAATCGGGCCTTGAATAGTAGGCTGAGAAGTGCGTTCTGGCTATTAGGTACGACATATATATATATATATATATATATATATATATATATATATATATATATATATATATATATATGTCGTACCTAGTAGCCAGAACTCACTTCTCAGCCTACTATTCAAGGCCCGATTTGCCTAATAAGCCAAGTTTTCCTGAATTAATATATTTACTATAATTTTTTTCTTATGAAACTATAAAGCTACCCTTTTCACTATGTATGAGGTCAATTTTTTTTTTATTGGAGTTAAAATTAACGTAGATATATGACCGAACCTAACCAACCCTACCTAACCTAACCTGACCTATATATATAGGTAAGGTTAGGTTAGGTAGCCAAAAAAAGCTAGGTTAGGTTAGATTAGGTAGGTTAGGTAGACGAAAAAACATTAATTCATGAAAACTTGGCTTATTAGGCAAATCGGGCCTTGCATAGTAGGCTGAGAAGTGAGTTCTGGCTACTAGGTACGACATATATATATATATATATATATATATATATATATATATATATAACTGAAAACTCCCAGAAGCAACGCAACTGGTATGTACAAGACGCCTTAATTCGCATTTGTGTTCCTCACGTGTGCCCCAAAGAATGAGGTGATTTGGTAAAATGCTATGCCCAAGATTACTATCCGAGTGCCGGCGGTGGGGTGGTTCAAATAGCCTCGGCTATCACCTCATTTTGCCCGGTCGTGATGGTCAAGTGGATTAAGGCGTCTTGTACATACCAGTTGCGTTGCTTCTGGGAGTATGGGTTCGAGTCACTTCTGGGGTGTGAGTTTTCAGTTGCATATTGTCCTGGGGACCATTCAGGCTTGTTCGCATTTGTGTTCCTCACGTGTGCCCCAAAGAATGAGGTGATTTGGTAAAATGCTATGCCCAAGATTACTATCCGAGTGCCGGCGGTGGGGTGGTTCAAATAGCCTCGGCTATCACCTCATTTTGCCCGGTCGTGATGGTCAAGTGGATTAAGGCGTCTTGTACATACCAGTTGCGTTGCTTCTGGGAGTATGGGTTCGAGTCACTTCTGGGGTGTGAGTTTTCAGTTGCATATTGTCCTGGGGACCATTCAGGCTTGTTCGCATTTGTGTTCCTCACGTGTGCCCCAAAGAATGAGGTGATTTGGTAAAATGCTATGCCCAAGATTACTATCCGAGTGCCGGCGGTGGGGTGGTTCAAATAGCCTCGGCTATCACCTCATTTTGCCCGGTCGTGATGGTCAAGTGGATTAAGGCGTCTTGTACATACCAGTTGCGTTGCTTCTGGGAGTATGGGTTCGAGTCACTTCTGGGGTGTGAGTTTTCAGTTGCATATTGTCCTGGGGACCATTCAGGCTTGTTCGCATTTGTGTTCCTCACGTGTGCCCCAAAGAATGAGGTGATTTGGTAAAATGCTATGCCCAAGATTACTATCCGAGTGCCGGCGGTGGGGTGGTTCAAATAGCCTCGGCTATCACCTCATTTTGCCCGGTCGTGATGGTCAAGTGGATTAAGGCGTCTTGTACATACCAGTTGCGTTGCTTCTGGGAGTATGGGTTCGAGTCACTTCTGGGGTGTGAGTTTTCAGTTGCATATTGTCCTGGGGACCATTCCGGCTTGTTCGCATTTGTGTTCCTCACGTGTGCCCCAAAGAATGAGGTGATTTGGTAAAATGCTATGCCCAAGATTACTATCCGAGTGCCGGCAGTGGGGTGGTTCAAATAGCCTCGGCTATCACCTCATTTTGCCCGGTCGTGATGGTCAAGTGGATTAAGGCGTCTTGTACATACCATTTGCGTTGTTTCTGGGAGTATGGGTTCGAGTCACTTCTGGGGTGTGAGTTTTCAGTTGCATATTATCCTGGGGACCATTCAGGCTTGTTCGCATATATATATATATATATATATATATATATATATATATATATATATATATATATATATATATATATATATAGTCCGATGGCTCGTTGTTGAGCCACCGGACTGCACTCTCCTGGGTGCCCCCATTGGCCCACGAGCAATCGAGGAGGTCCTGGCTGCAAAAATCACTGACCTAAAGAGAATGCAGGACAGGATTGACAAGATTGATGCCCATGATGCTCTCTTTCTCCTTATAAGATGCCTGTCTCTCCCTAAGTTGACCTACTTTCTGAGATGTTCTCCATCCTACAGCAGCCCTAAGTTAAATGTGTATGACACCCTTCTGAGGTCCATGCTGGTGAAAGTCCTGAACCTGCCATTGGACGACTCTCAGTGGGAGCAAGCAACCCTTCCTGTAAGACTCGGCGGCCTTGGTGTCCGCACAGCCTCCCAAATTGCTCTACCAGCCTTCCTTTCCTCCTCTCATGCATCGCACGACCTCGTCAGATATATTTTACCTGCAACCCTGAGAGATTCAGCAGGAATACACGATCCTGCTTTCACTGAATGTTCAAATCAGTGGAATGTTCTTGCAGCCCCAGAAACCATTATAGAGCCAACAAAACAACACAAACAGTCCGGCTGGGACCACCCTCTAGTGGAAAAAGTAGCTGATGCCATGCTAAGCGTCGCAACATCAGACAAGGAGAAAGCCCGCCTCAGAGCAGTTCGTGCCCCCCATGCAGGAGACTTCCTCCTGGCAGTACCCATGTCTGCAATGGGCACGCGCCTAGATCCAGAATCCCTTCGTGTAGCAGTGGCCCTCCGCCTTGGTGCCCCAATTCACACTGAATACAAGTGTATTTGCAACAGGGTGGAAGCAGACCAATACGGACTGCATGGGTTGCATTGCGGAAGCACAAAGGGCTGGCATGCAAGACACAACGAGGTCAATGACATCATCAAGAGAAGCCTCGTCTCAGCTGGGTGCCCAGCGCAGAGAGAACCTCGCATCCTAGGGGTCCAAAACCCGGATTTCCCAGCACTTCGCCCTGATGGCATCACCATATACTCATGGAAGGAGGGTAGACAGTTGGTGTGGGACTACACATGTGTATCCACCCTGGCTGACACCTATGTACACTTCGGAGCTGATCAAGCAGGTGGGGCGGCCAACCACAGGGAAACAGCAAAATCACTCAAGTACAGGCGACTGGAAGGTCAATACCTCTTTGTTCCCATAGCGTCTGAGACGCATGGCCCCTGGGGCAAGAGTGCCTTGGGATTTCTCAAGGAATTGGGGTCCAAGCTCATTGACGTCACCAGAGACCCAAGGGCTTCCAGTTTTTTATTTCAGCGTCTCAGTGTGGCGATCCAGAGGGGAAATGCTTGCTGCGTCCTCGGTTCCTGTCCAGAAGCGGAGGAGCTTCAAGAGATCCATAACCTTTAGGCATTTGTCTTGTATGTTTTGTAACCTTTAAATACACAATAAAGGAAAAAAAAAAAAAGGGAAGGGGGTGGTAGGAGAAAAGCACACAGTGTATTGGAGGGAATACACATTCCCTCCAATGCGTTATGTGTGGTTTCCTCCGAGGCTACGGGTCCCCCTTCTTCCAGCCAGAGGTGGTACTCCCTTCCCTATTTAAAAAAAAAAAAAAAAAAAATATATATATATATATATATATATATATATATATATATATATATATATATATATATATATATATATATATATATACATATATATATATATATATATATATATATATATATATATATATATATATATATATATATATATATATATATATATATATATATATATGATGTAATGATGTATGCTCGTGCCCATGCAGCACGAGCATACATCACCAACATTTCTGATGAAAAGGCCCTGCTCAAACTGGACTTTAAGAATGCCTTCAACATGGTAAGAAGAGATGCAGTACTTTGTGCCGTACATCGTCATTTCCGGCCCCTCTACCCGTTCATACTATCGTGCTACAGTGGTGAGTCAAAACTGCTCTTTGGTTAACATGAAATCAGATCATGTGAAGGTGTTCAGCAAGGTGATCCTCTTGCTCCCCTTCTTTTCTGCTTAGTCTTAAAAGAAATCACCGAAAGCTTGTCCAGCGAGTTCAACATCTGGTTTTTGGATGATGGCACTATAGCCGGCACCGTAGACCACCTCTTGTCAGATATCAGGAAAATAAGGGAGCAAGAAGTAAGCCTGGGTCTCGTCCTGAACCCTTCCAAGTGTGAAGTAGTCTCTTCCAATCCAGACATCGTAGCTAGAATAAGGTCTGCCTTGCCTGGAGCCCATGTCTTTAGGGCCGAGAACAGCACCCTCCTTGGAGCTCCCCTTGGGTCTAACGCCATTGAGGAGATCCTCGACAAGAAAATCGCAGACCTTAGGAGGATGGAAGACAGAATTGGTGATATCGATGCCCACGATGCTTTTTATCTCCTCACCAAATGCCTATCCCTTCCGAGGCTAACCTACTTTCTGAGGTGCGCCCCATCTTACGACAACCCAAAGCTTGACGAGTATGACCTCCTACTGAAGACCATGCTGGAAAAAGTTGTTAACCTCTCCCTCAACGAATGCCAGTGGAAACAAGCCACTCTTTCTGTCAGGCTCGGTGGCTTGGGTGTCCGCACCGCCACCCAAATTGCTGTCCCAGCCTTCCTGTCTTCCTCCTCAGCATCAGATGACCTGGTTAAGGAAATTCTACCTGACACCCTGAGTGATGTAGCGGGGATACAGGACCCCCACTACACGGAATGCGACACGAAATGGGGTGCCATGACAGACCCAGCACTCAGACCAGCCATGCCGAAAGCCAAGAAACAATCCAGTTGGGACAGCCCCATTGTAGAGAAAGAAGCCACAGCTTTGCTGGAGGCAGCAACAACCCCCAGTGATCGTGCACGCCTCACAGCTGTGCAGGCTCCCCATGCAGGGGACTTCCTTCTGGCAGTCCCTATGTCTGCGACAGGCACACGTCTTGATCCGCAGGAGCTCCATATTGCAGTCGCTCTCCGCCTTGCTGCCCCTATCCACACTGTTCACAGGAGTATTTGTGGCAAGGCAGATGCTGACGAATATGGATTGCATGGCCTGCACTGTGGAAAATCGGGTGGTTGGCACACTAGACACGATGAAGTCAACGACATCATTAAAAGAAGCCTTGCCTCTGCTCAGTGTCCAGCAGAGAGAGAGCCCCGCAACCTACTGAACCGTGACTCTGTTAGCTTTGCCGGCCGACCAGACGGAATAACACTGCGTCCGTGGAAGGGTGGCAGGCAGTTAGCATGGGACTATACTTGCGTATCCACCCTGGCAACGACATACATCACCCTCTCTGCCGGCACAGCAGGAGCCGCAGCGACACACAGAGAAAAACAAAAGTCAGTCAAGTACAGGCAATTAGATCAAAGGTACAACTTCGTTCCAATAGGGTCTGAGACCCTAGGCCCATGGGGTGAGAGTGCAAGAAGGTTTCTTAAGGATCTTGGTTCCAAGCTCATTGACACCACAAGAGACCCTAGAGCAGCAAGTTTCCTCTTTCAGCGCCTCAGTGTCGCGATCCAGAGGGGAAATGCCCGCTGCATCCTCGGTTCCTGCCCGGCGTCGGAGGAGTTCGAGAAAATCTACAGCCTCTAGGAAGCGAACTTTTTCTTGTGTCCTCTTAATGTTCATTTTTTGTATAAAATCAGATATGTAACTGTATAACCTTGCATAATAAAGTGTACATCATAATAAAAAAAAAGGGGTGGTAGGAGAAGTGAACACTCTTTCGTATTCAGAGTTAAATGGCAAGTTTTCCCTGAGTGCTCTGTGTTCCCTTCTCTGAGGCTGTGGGTCCCTATAATTGCACCAGTGGTGGTACCCCCCTATATATGTATATATATATATATATGTATATATATATATATATATATATATATATATATATATATATATATATATATATATATATATATATATATGTCGTACCTAGTAGCCAGAACACACTTCTCAGCCTACTATGCAAGGCTCAATTTGCCTAATAAGCCAAGTTTTCATGAATTAATAGTTTTTCGACTACCTAACTACCTAACCTAACCTAACTTTTTCGGCTACCTAACCTAACCTAACCTATAAAGATAGGTTAGGTTAGGTTAGGTAGGGTTGGTTAGGTTCGGTCATATATCTAAGTTAATTTTAACTCCAATAAAAAAAAATTGACCTCATACATAATGAAATGTGTAGCTTTATCTTTTTATAAGAAAAAAAATAGAGAAAATATACTAATTCAGGAAAACTTGGCTTATTAGGCAAATCAGGCCTTGCATAGTAGGCCGAGAAGTGCGTTCTGGCTACTAGGTACGACATATATATATATATATATATATATATATATATATATATATATATATATATATATATATATATATATATATATATATATATATATATATATATATATATATATATATATATATATTGGTGTATACTGGCAGCAGGTTTTCTTTCAAACATGTTTCATTGAATATGACCGCATATTCTGTATTTATTATTTTCTGGTTTAGGGCTTCTATCCCTCTAACTATTTTCTTAGCATCAGGGCTTAATTGAAATAGGAGTTCTCCAAAACTCATTTTCGTACTTTTAAGGTGAAGAAAAGAAGTGATTTACTATAGAGTGTATTACACTTATTTGTATAATTTGCACGACGTTTCGAACCTCCATGGTTCATTCTCAAGTGAACAGATCTTACAATACTAGTTGATTTTATACCCGCATTAGGTCAGGTGATAATACAATGAAGGTGAAAACATGGGGGGATACATAAGGGATAAACATAGGGGCTGCGAAGGCTTATTGGCCCATACGAGGCATCTCCTATCCAAACACAAAGATTAATCCAGTGTAATTGGCCTGTTATGTTGGACATTGTCTTCTATGTTGGCATCGATATGTTCTTGTCTTGTCCTTACTCTCATGGTGGGTAGAGTAAATAGTTCCGTGATTTGGGTGTTCATGGTAGGTCGCTCTATTCTTATGTGAATTGCCTCAAGAATTTGTAATCTTCTTGAATCTTGGGTTTTGTCTATTATGCAAGTATTCTTGTTCAACATTTCTCTTGTTAGAGTAATGTCATGGGCTTGTCTCATGTGATTCCTAGGGGCACCAGATTGAAGATGGCATGTCAAACGCCTCGTTAGCTTGGTCGACGTCATACCTATGTACTTACATTGAAGGTTACATCCTTCGTGGGGGCAAGTGTACATGTATACAACGCTTGACTACTGTAGAGGGTTCTCCGTCGGCTTCGGGCTGTTTTTGATAAGGAGTTCGGAAGTCTTCTTGGTTTTGTAGAATATTATCAGGTTTATGTTTTGGTTAGGAGTAGTGCTTTTTACTCCTTTACGGATTATTTCTTTCATTATTCTTTCCTCTTTTATATGTTCACTGTGCATGGTTGATTTGTAATATAATTTTATTGGGGGTGTTGTGGTTTCTGTTCTAGGTTCTGAATTATACCAACGGTCCAAGTGTCTTCTTATAGCAGCGTTTATTTCCGCGTTGCTATATCCGTTGTTCACCAATACCTGAGTTACTCTTTCAAACTCTCTACTCACGTTGCTCCATTCAGAGCAGTGGGTAAGCGCTAGACGAATATAAGCATTGAGAACACTGGCTTTGTATCTTACTCAAGAAACTCAATGAACTCCTAACTCCATACACTCCAAGTAAGTTTAGTCTACAATCATCAGCAGATTTCCTAGAATTGATCAAATCTACCCAGCCCGATGGAATCATCGCTTCCCTGGACGTTGAATCCCTTTTTACCAACGTCCCAGTCGACACAACCATAGGAATGATACTGGACAGAGTATACAGAGACGAGAGCACCCCCAAATTAGACATACCTGAGCCACACTTGAAAAGTCTTCTCGAAGCATGTACAAAGGAAGCCCCTTTCATCAGTCCACAAGGAGACATGTATTTACAAATAGACGGAGTAGCAATGGGCTCCCCCTTAGGAGTTTTATTTGCTAATTTTTATATGGGAACCATCGAAGATAGGGTCTTCAGTAGCAGACAAAAACCAACTGTATACTGCCGTTATGTAGATGACATATTCGTAATTGTAAAAGACTCAGATGAACTAATTGACCTAAAAAGACACCTAGAGAGAGAGTCAGTACTCCGATTAACACATGAAAATAGTGAAAATAACAGTCTGCCATTCTTGGATGTACTAATAACAAAAACAGGAACCTCTTTAAGCACCAACGTATATACCAAGCCCACCAACATAGGATTATGCCTGAACGGTAGAAGTGAGTGCCCCCAAAGATACAAAGCCAGTGTTCTCAATGCTTATATTCGTCGAGCGCTTACCCACTGCTCTGAATGGAGCAACGTGAGTAGAGAGTTTGAAAGAGTAACTCAGGTATTGGTGAACAACGGATATAGCAACGCGGAAATAAACGCTGCTATAAGAAGACACTTGGACCGTTGGTATAATTCAGAACCTAGAACAGAAACCACAACACCCCCAATAAAATTATATTACAAATCAACCATGCACAGTGAACATATAAAAGAGGAAAGAATAATGAAAGAAATAATCCGTAAAGGAGTAAAAAGCACTACTCCTAACCAAAACATAAACCTGATAATATTCTACAAAACCAAGAAGACTTCCGAACTCCTTATCAAAAACAGCCCGAAGCCGACGGAGAACCCTCTACAGCAGTCAAGCGTTGTATACATGTACACTTGCCCCCACGAAGGATGTAACCTTCAATGTAAGTACATAGGTATGACGTCGACCAAGCTGACGAGGCGTTTGACATGCCATCTTCAATCTGGTGCCCCTAGGAATCACATGAGACAAGCCCATGACATTACTCTAGCAAGAGAAATGTTGAACAAGAATACTTGCATAATAGACAAAACCCAAGATTCAAGAAGATTACAAATTCTTGAGGCAATTCACATAAGAATAGAGCGACCTACCATGAACACCCAAATCACGGAACTATTTACTCTACCCACCATGAGAGTAAGGACAAGACAAGAACATATCGATGCCAACATAGAAGACAATGTCCAACATAACAGGCCAATTACACTGGATTAATCTTTGTGTTTGGATAGGAGATGCCTCGTATGGGCCAATAAGCCTTCTGCAGCCCCTATGTTTATCCCTTATGTATCCCCCCAATTTTTCACCTTCATTGTATTATCACCTGACCTAATGCGGGTATAAAATCAACTAGTATTGTAAGATCTGTTCACTTGAGAATGAACCATGGAGGTTCGAAACGTCGTGCAAATTATACAAATAAGTGTAATACACTCTATAGTAAATATATATATATATATATATATATATATATATATATATATATATATATATATATATATATATATATATATATATATATATATATATATATATATATATATATATGTCGTACCTAGTAGCCAGAACGCACTTGTCAGCCTACTATGCAAGGCCCGATTTGCCTACAAAGCAAAGTTTTCCTGAAATATTATATTTTCTCAATTTTTTTTCTTATGAAATGATAAAACTACCCTTTTCTTTATGAATGAGGTCAATTTTTTTTTATTGGAGTTAAAATTAACGAAGATATATGACAGAACCTAACCAACCCTACCTAACCTAACCTATCTTTATAGGTTAGGTTAGGTTAGGTAGCCGAAAAAGTTAGGTTAGGTTAGGTTAGGTACTTTAGGTTGTCGAAAAACAATTAATTCATGAAAACTTGGCTTATTAGGCAAATCGGGCCTTGCATAGTAGGCTGACAAGTGCGTTCTGGCTACTAGGTACGACATATATATATATAAACATATATATATATATATATATATATATATATATATATATATATATATATATATATATATATATATATATATATATATATATATATGTCGTACCTAGTAGCCAGAATGCACTTCTCGGCCTACTATGCAAGGCCCGATTTGCCTAATAAGCCAAGTTTTCCTGAATTATTATATTTTCTCAATTTTTTTTCTTATGAAATGATAAAGATACCCATTTCATTATGTATAAGGTAAATTTTTTTTTATTGGAGTTAAAATTAACGTAGATATATGATCGAACCTAACCAACCCTACCTAACCTAACCTATCTTTATAGGTTAGGTTAGGTTAGGTAGCCGAAAAAGTTTGGATAGGTTAGGTTAGGTAGTCGAAAAACAATTAATTCATGAAAACCTGGCTTATTAGGCAAATTGAGCCTTGCATAGTAGGCTGAGAAGTACGTTCTGGCTACTAGGTACGACATATATATATATATATATATATATATATATATATATATATATATATATATATATATATATATATATATATTTATTTATATATATTCCCTCCAATGCGTTATGTGTGGTTTCCTACGAGGCTATGGGTCCCCTTTCTTCCAGCCAGAGGTGGTACTCCCTTCCCTTTTGATATTTTGTGTGTGTATATATATATATATATATATATATATATATATATATATATATATATATATATATATATATATATATATATATATATATATATATATATATATATATATATATATATATATATGTCGTACCTAGTAGCCAGAATGCACTTTTCAGCATACTATGCAAGGCCCGATTTACATAAGAGTCAAGTTTTCATGAATTAATTGTTTTTCGACTACCTAACCTACCTAACCTAACCTAACATAACTTTTTCGGCTACCTAACTTAACCTAACCTATAAAGATAGGTTAGGTTAGGTTAGGTAGGGTTGGTTAGGTTCGGTCATATATCTACGTTAATTTTAACTCCAATAAAAAAAAATTGACCTCATACATAATGAAATGGGTAGCTTTATCATTTCATAAGAAAAAAATTAGAGAAAATATATTAATTCAGGAAAACTTGGCTTATTAGGCAAATCGGGCCTTGCATAGTAGGCTGAGAAGTGCGTTCTGGCTACTAGGTACGACATATATATATATATATATATATATATATATATATATATATATATATATATATATATATATATATATATATATATATATATATATATATATATATTAATATATTTAGGTAGTCTTTCCTGTTGACATATATTATTAAATATGACCGAAAAAGTAAGATTAATAATTCTAACACGAATTTTCTCAATCTTTCTTATGTTTCTTTTCACTGTTGATGGTAATAGAAAAATCAATTCTCCAAAATTCATTTTTATTTCTAATCTGACGAGACACTTGAACGCGTTTCGTAATAACTTATTACATTTTCAAAGACTTTTAGTTTACACACAAACAACTATTACCTGCAAACACTAAACAGAGTTCTTACTATGCTATGATTTAAACAGCTTTTATTTTTCATTTTATACCCGAATTTTGGGTGAGGTGATATGTTACAACAGTTTTAGATGAAGTGAACAAAACTTTCAACACAGAATAGAACACGAAACAATGGGTATTGAAGGTAAGAATGGAAGTAATTGCAGAGGGCCTATTGGCCCATATTTCTTGATGCTTCTATACTGAAGTGGGTAGAATATAGTTGTGCATTAATTGGCTGTTGATTGCTGGTGTTGACTTCTTGATGTGTAGTACCTCGCAGATGTCAAGCCGCCTGCTATCGCTGTATCTATAGATGATTTCTGTGTTTGCTAAGATTTCTCTGGTGATAGTTTGGATGTGGGAAGAGATTATATGTTCCTTAATGGAGCCCTGTTGCTTATGCATCGTTAATCGTTTAGACTAAATCGTTTCGAGTTGCCGGCGGGGAAGTGGTTCAAATAGCTTTGGCTATCACTTCCTTTTGTCCGGCCGTGATGGTCAAGCGGATTAAGGCGCCCTGTAGTTTCCAGTTGCGTTGCTTCTGGGAGTATGGGTTCGAGTCACTTCTGGGGTATGAGTTTTCAGTCGCATATAGTCCTGGGGACCATTCAGGCTTGTTCGCATTTGTGTTCCTCACGTGTGCCCCAAAGAATGAGGTGATTTGGTGAAATGCTATGCCCAAGATTACCATCCGAGTTGCCGGCGGGGAAGTGGTTCAAATAGGTTTGGCTATCACTTCCTTTTGTCCGGCCGTGATGGTCAAGCGGATTAAGGCGCCCTGTAGTTACCAGTTGCGTTGCTTCTGGGAGTATGGGTTCGAGTCACTTCTCGGGTGTGAGTTTTCAGTCGCATATAGTCCTGGGGACCATTCAGGCTTGTTCGCATTTGTGTTCCTCACGTGTGCCCCAAAGAATGAGGTGATTTGGTGAAATGCTATGCCCAAGATTACCATCCGAGTTGCCGGCGGGGAAATGGTTCAAATAGCTTTGGCTATCACTTCCTTTTGTCCGGCCGTGATGGTCAAGCGGATTAAGGCGCCCTGTAGTTACCAGTTGCGTTGCTTCTGGGAGTATGGGTTCGAGTCACTTCTCGGGTGTGAGTTTTCAGTCGCATATAGTCCTGGGGACCTTTCAGGCTTGTTCGCATATATATATATATATATATATATATATATATATATATATATATATATATATATATATATATATATATATATATATATATATATATATATATATAAATATATAAATATATATATTCTTTTCACTGTTGGTGGTAATTCAAAAATCAGTTCTCCAAAATTCATTTTTATTTTTATTTCTAGTCTAAAATAAAAATGAATTTTGGAGAATTGATTTTTGAATTACCACCAACAGTGAAAAGAAACGTACGAAATATAGAGAAAATTTGTGTTAGAATTATTAATCTTACTTTTACATTCATATTTAATAATATATATATATATATATATATATATATATATATATATATATATATATATATATATATATATATATATATATATATATATATATATATATATATATATATATAATGTTACGGCCCTCTCGGGACGCAACGGGGTCCTTACTCTGATGTTGTTAGAGGAAGATATATGTATCCGTTCCCAAGCCAGTATTGGCTATCAAGGTATGAAATCCGTGACGCAAGTAACTTAAAGGGAGTAGGGAAAGAAAGCTAAGAACTTAATATTATAATTATTACCATCACCGATTAAATATATAAAAATCAAAAGTGCACAGGGGGAGGGTATTAACACTATACAAGGGGATTAATCCATAATCTTTGTCTTCTGCTGAAGACGCTGGTGCCACAACTCTCGGTGCCGAGTCCTTGGTGCTTCTTCGTGGCCACACAATGAAATATCCAAAGAAGTTGAGCCTACCCTGGCCACAGGTCAGCCAAAACACAGGTCCACTGGGGGCACCGTCGTGGAGGCCGTCAACCACACGTCCAGCTGGTCTGCTGGCAGGTACTGAGCCACCAAGGCTGGTATGGCCACTCCACGAACGATAAAAGGGGAACGCCCTAGACAGGAGCCTCGTGTGACACCACAAGTCACTCTCCTGTCTTCAGTACCCCAGTGGATGATCGTCTCCAACAGTCGGTCCCGGGTAAATCCTTTTACTGCCACTCCACTGGCAGGCTAACACACCACAGTGTTCTTCCGGGGGGGACGACGTCACAATAGCTGCAGCAAGGTTCAAGGTATGGAGACTGGCTGCCTCGGGTAGACTGACTCCACTTCCATCACAGTGGTCCCAGGTCGGTTCTGTAAGCAGACACGTCATCAATAACCGGGACACTAATACACCTCACTTACGGGCTCGGGCACAAACACCTGACGTATCCAGTCCATAGATGGCGCTGTCGTCGGAGCACCACCTCACCAGAGGTCAGGAGCGGCGGTGTTGAGCGCTGAACCAGACTGGAAACTGGTCCTCGAGGCCAGTACACGCTGTCCTCACCAGGTGTCGTCGTCTGTTTGGCGGGGGTTTCGGGAGCTGACCCACAGATGGCGTGGTTGTCACTGCTCCAGGCTCGGACGCTGGATCCGGGTTCGTAACACCTCCCCACCAAAAGGAATTTGGTTTGGGGTTCTATAAAAAGAAACACAAACCAAATTAGTACGGCGACACTGCTCCAAATGGACTCACATGCATTATGAACTGGAGTGATGAGGCTGTCTCGTCCACAGAACTGTACTACTGGACAATTCCGGCACAACGGGAACTCGAAGATTGAAGGCGATGTCCTGCCTGGCGTAACCTTCCACGTCTTCCACGTCTCCACTGCGATGTCAAGCAGGGGCATCATCTCACCTCTCTCGAGTACGGATTGGTTTCGACACGATCTGGGGTGACTTGACACTTCCCTATGTCGTGGCACCGATGATGGCTGACCACAGACGGCATTTCTGGTGCCGGTCCGATGGTCCTTCAGGGAGACAGGAACCTGGAATACAGGGGTCTGATAATTCAGAGTGATAGCGACAGCGGGTAAAACAGTACTTACAGCATACTCTACTAGGTCCACACCTAGTCCCAACGGGGCTGTTCGTACGTCGCAGGTGGCATTCGCTCTGCCACCGTCAGGTCGACCAACGTTCCACATAACGCTGCATTGAGGCTCAGCAGTCACGCGGGGGGTGTCAACCTGTCGGAAACAGTCACTCATATTATCATTTCGCGTACCTCCTGTATCAACCATCACCTTCCAGGTCCCTTCTTCAACTGCAACACCTGCAGTACAAATCGCCAATCCCTGGGACCTCTTCACGATGTTCATGGGAGCCATCATTCGTCGGGTCGTCCACCGGTCCTCACTGAGAGCACAAACGAGAACACATACGAGAATCAAACAAAATACCGATAGGAAACATTTGGTAAGCCAAGGGATAAGTTTCCTGAGCCTGTCATGTCCATAGCCGGCAACTTCCACTAGCCTGGCTTGGACCGAAGAGGGCACTAGACCTTTTGAACACACCTCACATACCTCTGATGTCTGGGGAATCTCTGGCTGGTTCAATACACGCTGTACCTTGCCATACCGCAAGTACACATCCGCCTTCGCTCCAGACTCGTTGGTATCCGTGGGTGCCTGCACACAAGGCCTCTCTTCTTGCTCAGGTACCTCTGCCTTCTTAACCTCATGTTCCTCGTCGAGAGAAGAATTAGAAGTCTCTGCTAGAATATCGTCGATCTGCGGGTGAGAGGAAGGATTAAACACACTCCAATCCGGGTCTATCTTTACCTGGACATTACCATTGCCTGTTGTCACCTCCGACCTTGCTGTTCTGGCAGACTCGTCCACAACCTTGGGAAGATTGATGCTCCAATCTGTCACCAAGTCGTTGGCTAGTACCACGTCAATCCCAGCCACAGGGAGGGTATCGACTACTGCCAACGCACATGTGCCGCTGAAATAAGGCGAGTCGAGATGTACTGACACTAAGGGGGCGATATACTGCGTCCTAGGAAACCCAACCAGGACAACCTGTTGTCTCCCGTCAATGCTTACTCCCTCGGGTAACGAGCTCTTCACGATCAGGGACTGGGCTGCTCCACTATCTCTGAGCACTACAACCGATCTACCAGTATGATCACTCGATACATACCCACCTGAAGTGTGAGGGGAAAACAATCTGGGTTCGTCCTGCGTAGTCGTCGACTGGCTTCCTGCTGGTGGTGTAACACAGCTCATCATCATCACCTCCCTACGTGCGCTGCCACCTCTTCTGCCTCGGCACCTAGCAGCTACATGCCCTTTCTGCTCACAAGTCCAGCACACCATATTCCTCCTCGGGCTCCGGTGTTTCGGACTGCTAGGACTTGTTCTTCGGGGGCTACTTGGGGGCGTCTTCTTAGCACTTTGTGGGACGGGTCTTTCCTCTTCATCGTCCTGAGGTCTGTCAAACCGGCGCTGGTAATTCCTCGGGACGTACTTAGCAGACGGCCTATGAGTCAGGATGTACTCTTCAGCCATGGTGGCTGCTGCACTCAAGGTCTCTACCTGCTGTTCCTCTAAGTCCGTCTTGAGGTCTCCAGACAAACAATCCTTGAAGTCCTCGAGCAGAATCAGCTGCTCGAGGTCTTCCTTGGTCTCCACCTTCCGAGAGGCACACCATTTTTGGAAAAGTCGCTCCTTGATCGTGGCGAATTCGGTGAAAGTGTGCTCTGAGGTCTTCTTCAGGTTTCGGAACTTCTGCCTGTACGCCTCAGGTACCAATTGGTACGCCATGAGCACAACTTTCTTCACCATATCGTAATCGCCGGAGTCGTCAAGGGATAACGTAGAGTAGGCGATTTGGGCCTTCCCAGTCAAGACTGACTGTATCATGATGGCACAATTCTCCCTTGGCCACTCCAAAGAGGCAGCGACTTTCTCGAAGGCTGCGAAGAACTTCGAAACTTCTCTCTCGTTGAATTTGGGGACCATTTTGATATTCCTTACCGGATCGAAACCGCTTGCTCCAGTTTGTCTCTGTCCAGCGCCTAATCGTAATACTTCTAGTTCATGTTGTCTCTGTCTTTCCTTTTCTTCTCTTTCTCGTTCTTCTCTTCTTTCTTCTCTTTCTCTCTCTTCTCTCTCTCGTTTCTCTTCTCTTTCTCGTTCTTCTCTTTCTCGTTTCTCTTCTCTTTCTCGTTCTTCTCTTTCTCGTTTCTCTTCTCTTTCTCGTTCTTCTTTCCTTTCTTCTAATTCTAAACGCCTCATCGCCAATTCTTTATCTTTTAATTCTCGTTCTAACTCTAACTTCTTCCACTCTATCTCGCGATTTATTTCTAAGGCGCGCATTTTGACTGTAAGAAAGCTAATGTTCAGCTCACCTGCATCACTGTCAATGTCGCTGCCTTTCTCTTCCTTTTCCGTGGAAGCTATTTCCTCACCTTCCTTTGTACTAGGAGTCTTGCCTTCCTGTTTCTCTTCTGCCTTCAGGTGCCGGTGAACCTTTGACAAGATCTCCACACGGGAATCACTAGCACGGATCTTGATCTCCAGGTAGGCGCTCACTAGTACTAGCTCTGGTTTGCTCAGATATTTTAATCTGGCAAGACAGTCCTCTCTGTTCAGGACAGCCTGGACATCGTCCAGATCATCGATGGTAGCCTTGTCTGCCATTGTCACAGATGGAACACTTAACACACCGTTTACACGTTAGCACTTAACGCACCGAGCACTGTTCTACGTCAATATTGCACTTTATCGCACCAAACTCTGCACTTGCCAATATTGCACGTAATCACTCCGGGCACCGCACTACCCAATATTGCACTGAGTCCAAGCGAACACTTCGCTCTACAATATTGCACTTAATCGCTTAATCACAGCGAGCACCGCACTGCACAATATCACACTTAGTCACTCTGAGCACCGCACAGGACGTATAACGTCACAATCGTCACACACAGGGGGAATTATTTACAGGGATTACGCCACTTCACCACCCCTGTCAAACATACTTAACAAGGGGACGGATCCCGCTGGGGATGCCAATTATGTTACGGCCCTCTCGGGACGCAACGGGGTCCTTACTCTGATGTTGTTAGAGGAAGATATATGTATCCGTTCCCAAGCCAGTATTGGCTATCAAGGGATGAGATCCGTGACGCAAGTAACTAAAGGGAGTAGGGAAAGAAAGCTAAGAACTTAATATTATAATTATTACCATCACCGATTAAATATATAAAAATCAAAAGTGCACAGGGGGAGGGTATTAACACTATACAAGGGGATTAATCCATAATCGTTGTCTTCTGCTGAAGACGCTGGTGCCACAACTCTCGGTGCCGAGTCCTTGGTGCTTCTTCGTGGCCACACAACGAAATATCCAAAGAAGTTGAGCCTACCCTGGCCACAGGTCAGCCAAAACACAGGTCCACTGGGGGCACCGTCGTGGAGGCCGTCAACCACACGTCCAGCTCGTCTGCTGGCAGGTACTGAGCCACCAAGGCTGGTACGGCCACTCCACGAACGATAAAAGGGGAACGCCCTAGACAGGAGCCTCGTGTGACACCACAAGTCACTCTCCTGTCTTCAGTACCCCAGTGGATGATCGTCTCCAACAGTTGGTCCCGGGTAAATCCTTTTACTGCCACTCCGCTGGCAGGCTAACACACCACAGTGTTCTTCCGGGGGGGGACGACGTCACAATAGCCGCAGCAAGGTTCAAGGTATGGAGACTGGCTGCCTCGGGTAGACTGACTCCACTTCCATCACAGTGGTCCCAGGTCGGTTCTGTAAGCAGACACGTCATCAATAACCGGGACACTAATACACCTCACTTACGGGCTCGGGCACAAACACCTGACGTATCCAGTCCATAGATGGCGCTGTCGTCGGAGCACCACCTCACCAGAGGTCAGGAGCGGCGGTGTTGAGCGCTGAACCAGACTGGAAACTGGTCCTCGAGGCCAGTACACGCTGTCCTTACCAGGTGTCGTCGTCCGTTTGGCGGGGGTTTCGGGAGCTGACCCACAGATGGCGTGGTTGTCACTGCTCCAGGCTCGGACGCTGGATCCGGGTTCGTAACAATATATATATATATATATATATATATATATATATATATATATATATATATATATATATATATATATATATATATATATATATATATATATATATATATATATATATATATATATATATATATGTGTTATTAAATATAACCGAAGAAGTAAGATTAATAATTCTAACACGAATTTTCTTGATCTTTCTTACGTTTCTTTTCACTGCTGATGGTAATTAAAAAATCAATTCTCCAAAATTCATTTTTATTTCTAGTCTGACGCGACACTTGAACGCGTTTCATAAAACTTATTACATTTTCAAAGATTTTAGTTTACACACACACACACAACTTTAACTGAATAGAGCTTAAACATCTTTCGAGTTTTTATACCTACATTTGGGTGAGGTGACATGTTACAATAGTTTTGGATGAGGTGAAAATAAACTTTTAACACAAGAAAGGACACGAAACAATGATATACAAACAAGTATTAAAGGTAGGTAACTGCAGAAGGCCTATTTTTATTGGCCCATATTTCTTGATGCTTCTATATGGGAGCGGAGTCTTGAAGTGGGTAAAATATAGGTGTTCATTAATTGGCTGTTGATTACTGGTGTTGACTTCTTGATGTGTAGTGCCTCGCAGACGTCTAGCCACTTGCTATCGCTGTATCTATCGATGATTTCTGTGTTGTTTGCTAAGATTTCTCTGGTGATGGTTTGGTTGTGGGAAGAGACTATATGTTCCTTAATGGAGCCCTGTTGCTTATGCATTGTTAAAGGCCTGGAAAGAGATGTTGTTGTCTTGCGTATATACTGAGTTTTTTGAGGCTTACAGTCCCCCAAGAGGGCATTTGAAGGCATAGACGACGTTGGTCTCTTTTAAAGCGTTCTGTTTTGTGTCTGGAGAGTTTCTCATGAGTAGGCTGGCCGTTTTTCTGGTTTTATAGTAAATTGTCAGTTGTATCTTCTGATTTTTGTCTGTAGGGATAACGTTTCTGCTAACAATATCTTTCAGGACCCTTTCCTCCGTTTTATGGGCTGTGGAAAAGAAGTTCCTGTAAAATAGTCTAGTAGGGGGTATAGGTTTTGTGTTAATTGTCTCTTCAGAGGTTGCATGGCGTTTCACTTTCCTTCTTATGATGTCTTCCACGAAACCATTGGAGAAGCTGTTGTTGACTAGGACCTGCCTTACCCTACAGAGTTCTTCGTCGACTTGCTACCATTCTGAGCTGTGGCTGAGAGCACGGTCGACATAAGCGTTAACAACACTCCTCTTGTACCTGTCTGGGCAGTCACTGTTGGCATTCAGGCACATTCCCATGTTTGTTTCATAAGTGTAGACTGCAGTGTGGAAAGCTCCGCTCCTTTCCATGACTGTTACATCTAGAAAGGGCAGCTTCCCATCCTTCTCCATCTCGTAAGTGAAACACAACACAGAATTCTGCTCAAATGCCTCCTTCAGCTCCTGCAGATGTCTGACATCAGGTACCTGTGTAAAAATGTCGTCAACATACCTGCAGTATAGCAAACATGGAAACTGTGTATGTTTTTCAAAGTCGATGTTGAAACAGCAACTTCGACGAAAGTCTCCATACTCGCATCGAGCAACACCTCGACATCCTCACAGATCGACATCACCTCAGCCCCGAAACCAGGATAATCAAGAAACTAACAACGTTATATGGAGGACCTATGGCAATTCCACGACCAAGAGACGGCCTCCTGAACCTTGCAGGAATCAACCTCACTGGGGACCAAGTCCTCTCCTAAATCTGGGTATAAACTGTCACGTTATGTCCAGACCAAGTGAGATGGCCAGGAAAGTAGAGTTGGTGATCCTGTTGGACGACATATTCGACCTTGAGACACAAAAGAAGGTCACCACCAAAGACACCTTACAAGCAGAACCTTTTGCGGAAGGAGGAAAGAATCGAGGTAATTACAGAAGCACCATACTGTCCCCCGAGCTCAAAGCGGCAGCTAAGAGCCTTCGTGAGAACAAGGAGATAGTTGTCAGGAGAGGTGACAAGTCGCCAATATACGTCATTCTTAAAAAAGGACGAATATCTGGCGAAAATGAACCTCATTCTCTCTGACCAAACTAAATTCCAAAGGGTAACGAAGGACACTACAGCCGAATTGAAAGCAAAGGTCAAAAAACTGATCGAAACTGTGAACGCCAAGAAATCCGGACTCCACTTGCGAAAGATTATTGGGGAAAATAGCCTAGACACGCATATGGAAATGTCAAGACACATAAGCCTGGAAACCCACTTCGGCCAATCATCAGCCAGATACCCACACCCACGTACAGACTGGCGAAGCGACTCAACGGCTTGCTGACTCCTTATGTCCCTTGTACCTTCAGCCTGAAGTCTCCAAAGGAATTTGTTGACTTACTGCGTGGAGCACGGGCCTCAGGGATAAGAGCCTCGTTGGACTTAGAATCACTGTTTACCAACGTACCTGTGGATAAAACAATCGGGATGATAGCGGACAGAATGTATCGTGATCCAGCCTGTACTCCTCTTGACATACCAGAAAACATTCTAAGGAAACTACTGCAAGCTTGTACTAAAGAGGCACCCTTCTTGAGCCCGGATGGGCTCATGTATAAGCAAGTAGATGGGGTCGCCATGGGTTCTCCCGTAAGTGGCCTGTTTGCGAACTTCTACATGGGTACCATCGAACAAAAGGTCTTAGTCGACATGAACTTGAAACTAGCCATATACTGCAGGTATGTTGACAATATTTTTACACACATACCTGATGTCAGACATCTGCAGGAGCTGAAGGAGGCATTTGAGCGGAATTCTGTGTTGCGTTTCACTTACGAGATGGAGAAGGATGGGAAGCTGCCCTTTCTAGATGCAACAGTCATGGAAAGGAGCGGAGGTTTCCACACTGCAGTCTACACTAAGGAAACAAACAAAGGAATGTGCCTGAATGCCAACAGTGACTGCCCAGACAGGTACATGAGAAGTATCGTTAACGCTTATGTCGACCGTGCTCTCGGCCACAGTTCAGGATGGAAGCAAGTCGATGAAGAACTCTGTAGGGTAAGGCAGATCCTACTCAACAACGGCTTCTCTAATGGTTTCGTTGAAGACATCATAAGAAGGAAGGTGAAACGCCATGCAACTTCTAAAGAGACAACTAACACAACACCTGTACCCCCTATTAGACTATTTTACAGGAACCTCTTTTCCACAGCTCATAAAACGAAGGAAAGGGTCCTGAAAGATATTGTTAATAGAAACGTCATCCCTACAGACAAAAATCAGAAGCTACAATTGACGATCTACTATAAAACCAAGAAAACGGCCAACCTACTCATGAGAAACTCTCCAGACACAAAGCAGAACGCTTTAAAAGAGACCAATGTTGTCTATGCCTTCAAATGCCCACTTGGGGGACTGTAAGTCTCAAAGAATTCAGTATATAGGCAAGACAACAGCATCTCTTTCCAGTCGATTAACGATGCATAAGCAACAGGCCTCCATTAAGGAACATATAATCTCTTCCCACAGCCAGACCATCACCAGAGAAGTCTTAACAAAAAAACACGGAAATCATCGATAGATACAGCGATAGCAGGCGGCTTAATATCTGCGAGGCACTACATATTAAAAAGTCGATACCAGCCATCAACAGCCAATTAATGCACAACTATATTCTACCCACTTCAAGACTCCGCACCAATATAGAAGCATCAAGAAATATGGGCCAATAGGCCCTTTGCAGTTACTTCCATTCTTCCCTTTAACTTACAAACTATTATACCCACTGTTTCGTGTTCTGTCTTGTGTTGAAAGTTTGTTTTCACCTCATCCAAAACTGTTGTAACATATCACCTCACCCAAATGCAGGTATAAAATCGAAGCTGTTTAAACTCTGTTCAGTTATAGTTGTGTGTGTGTAAACTAAAGTCTTTGAAAATGTGATAAGTTATTACGAAACGCGTTCAAGTGTCGCGTCAGACTAGAAATAAAAATGAATTTTGGAGAATTGATTTTTCAGTTGCCATGAACAGTGAAAAGAAATATAAGAAATATTGAGAAAATTCATGTTAGAATTATTAATCTTACTTTTTCGGTCATATTAAAAAAATATATATATATATATATATATATATATATATATATATATATATATATATATATATATATATATATATATATATATATATATATATATATATATATATATATATATGTCGTACCTAGTAGCCAGAACGCACTTCTCGGCCTACTATGCAAGGCCCGATTTGCCTAATAAGCCAAGTTTTCCTGAATTAATATATTTTCTCTAATTTTTTCCTATGAAATGATGAAGCTCCCATTTCATTATGTATGAGGTCAATTTTTTTTTATTGGAGTTAAAATTAACGTAGATATATGACCGAACCTAACCAACCCTACCTAACCTAACCTAACCTATCTCTATAGGTTAGGTTAGGTTAGGTAGCCGAAAAAGTTAGGTTTGGTTAGGTTAGGTAGGTTAGGTAGTCGAAAAAACATTAATTCATGAAAACTTGGCTTATTAGGCAAATCAGGCTTTGCATAGTAGGCTGAGAAGTGCATTCTGGTTACTAGGTACGACATATGTATATATATATATATATATATATATATATATATATATATATATATATATATATATATATATATATATATATATATTTTATTAAATATGACCGAAAAAGTAAGATTAATAATTCTAACACGAATTTTCTCAATCTTTCGTACATTACGCTTCACTGTTGGAGGTAAATCAAAAATCACTTCTCCAAAATTCATTTTTATTTCTAGTCTGACGCGACACGGGCGCGTTTCGTAGAACTTATTACATTTTCAAAGACTTCACAAATACACAACTGATTAGAACTTACGTATCTCTGATTTTATATCTACATTTGAGTGAGGTGGGAGGGGTGATGTGGCATTAACACAAGACAGAACAAGAGGGGATATTAATAGGGTATTAAAAGTATCAACACAAGACAGAACAGAAACAATGGGTATTGAATAGAAGTGTTTGTAGAAAGCCTATTGGTCCATATTTCTTGATGCTTCTATATTGGAGCGGAGTCTTGAGGTGGGTAGAATATAGTTGTGCAATAATTGGCTGTTGATTGCTGGTGTTGACTTCTTGATGTGTAGTGCCTCGCAAACGTCAAGCCGCCTTCTATCGCTGTATCTATCGATGATTTCTGTGTTGTTTACTAGGATTTCTCTGGCGATGGTTTGGTTATGGGAAGAGATTATATGTTCCTTAATGGAGCCCTGTTGCTTATGCATCGTTAAACGCCTAGAAAGAGATGTTGTTGTCTTGCCTATATACTGGGTTTTTTGGAGCTTACAGTCCCCAAGTGGGCATTTGAAGGCATAGACGACATTAGTCTCTTTTAACAAGAGACTAACGTCAAGCCGCCAGCGATAGCAGGCGGCTTGACGTTTGCGAGGCACTACACATCAAGAAGTCAACACCAGCAATCAACAGCCAATTATTGCACAACTATATTCTACCCACCTCAAGACTCCGCTCCAATATAGAAGCATCAAGAAATATGGACCAATAGGCTTTCTACAAACACTTCTATTCAATACCCATTGTTTCTGTTCTGTCTTGTGTTGATACTTTTAATACCCTATTAATATCCCCTCTTGTTCTGTCTTGTGTTAATGCCACATCACCCATCCCACCTCACTCAAATGTAGATATAAAATCAGAGATACGTAAGTTCTAATCAGTTGTGTATTTGTGAAGTCTTTGAAAATGTAATAAGTTTTACGAAACGCACCCGTGTCGCGTCAGACTAGAAATAAAAATGAATTTTGGAGAAGTGATTTTTGATTTACCTCCAACAGTGAAGCTTAATGTACGAAAGATTGAGAAAATTCGTGTTAGAATTATTAATCTTACTTTTTCGGTCATATTTAATAATATATGTCTACAGGAAAGACTGCTACCAAAATATACTAATATATATATATATATATATATATATATATATATATATATATATATATATATATATATATATATATATATATATATATATTATTAAATATGACCGAAAAAGTAAGATTAATAATTCTAACACGAATTTTCTCAATATTTCTTATATTTCTTTTCATATATTTAACATATATTTATATATATATATATATATATATATATATATATATATATATATATATATATATATATATATATATATATATATATATATATGTCGTACCTAATAGCCAGAACGTACTTATCAGCCTACTATTCGAGGCCCGATTTGCCTAATAAGCCAAGTTTTCATGAATTAATGTTTTTTCGACTACCTAACCTACCTAACCTAACCTAACCTAACTTTTTCTGCTACCTAACCGAACCTAACCTATGAAGATAGGTTAGGTTAGGTTAGGTAGGGTTGGTTAGGTTCGGTCATATATCTACGTTAATTTTAACTCCATTAAAAAAAATTGACCTCATACATAATGAAATGGGTAGCTTTATCATTTCGTAAGAAAAAAACTAGAGAAAACATATTAATTCATGAAAACTTGGCTTGTTAGGCAAATCGGGCCTTGCATTGTAGGCTGATAAGTGCGTTCTGGCTACTAGGTACGACATATATATATATATATATATATATATATATATATATATATATATATATATATATATATATATATATATATATATATATATATATATATATATATATATATATATATATATATATATATATATATATATATATATATATATATATATATATATATATATATATATATTATTAAATATGACCGAAAAAGTAAGATTAATAATTCTAACACGAATTTTCTCAATCTTTCGTACATTTCGTTTCACTGTTGGAGGTAAATCAAAAATCAATTCTCCAAAATTCATTTTTATTTCTAGTCTGACGCGACACGAGCGCGTTTCGTAAAACTTATTACATTTTCAAAAACTTTAGTTCACAAATACACAACTGAATAGAACTTACGCATCTCCGATTTTATATCTACATTTGAGTGAGGTGGAAGGGGTGATGTGGCATTAACACAAGACAGAACAAGATGTGGTATTAATAGGGTATTAATTTCATCAGCACAAGACAGAACAAGAGTATTAAAAGGGTATTAATATCATCAACACAAGACAGAACACGAAACAATGGATATTGAATAGAAGTGTTTGTAGAAAGCCTATTGGTCCATATTTCTTGATGCTTCTATATTGGAGCGGAGTCTTGAGGTGGGTAGAATATAATTGTGCAATAATTGGCTGTTGATTGCTGGTGTTGACTTCTTGATGTGTAGTGCCTCGCAAACGTCAAACAGCCTGCTATCGCTGTATCTATCGATGATTTCTGTGTTGTTTACTAGGATTTCTCTGGCGATGGTTTGGTTGTGGGAAGAGATTATATGTTCCTTAATGGAGCCCTGTTGTTTATGCATCGTTAAACGCCTAGAAGGAGATGTTGTTGTCTTGCCTATATACTGGGTTTTTTGGAGCTTTCAGTCCCCAAGAGGGCATTTGAAGGCATAGACGACGTTAGTCTCTTTTAAAGCGTTCTGTTTTGTGTCTGGAGAGTTTCTCATGAGTAGGCTGGCCGTTTTTCTGGTTTTATAGTAAATCGTCAGTTGTATCCTCTGATTTTTGTCTGTAGGGATAACGTTTCTATTAACAATATCTTTCAGGACCCTTTCCTCCGTTTTATGAGCTGTGGAAAAGAAGTTCCTGTAAAATAGTCTAATAGGGGGTATAGGTGTTGTGTTAGTTGTCTCTTCAGAGGTTGCATGGCTTTTCACTTTCCTTCTTATGATGTCTTCGACGAAACCATTGGAGAAGCCGTTATTGACTAGGACCTGCCTTACCCTACAGAGTTCTTCGTCGACTTGCTTCCATTCAATCCGACTTGCTTCCATGCAATCCGACCGAAGGAGGATAAAGAGGGCCATAGTTCCTGTAGCACGGACTACGCTGTTGAGTTGGGACCTCAATACCACTTCTCGTCATCAGTTGACACTCTCACCCATACACATCGGTCAGAGATTATGATATTTACTCAGGTAGGGAATTGGCTTTCTTTTTCAGAGCACAAAGAACGTAATTCTGTAAGTATCACTTAGTTAAGTAGGAAACCCCTTGCTTCTGTCATATAGTCCCGGCAAGGTATCCCTACATTCTTCGACTACCCTTTCATTTTTTAAACAATTAAAAGTTTCATTTGTTTTTGAAACAATCAGTTTCATTTATTTAGTAGGATTTTCTTGCCCTTATTCTCGTATATTGAGTGCCGGGTACAAGATTTATTGCGATTTTGATTGAATAATTATTTAACATCTAATATTAACGTTAATTGTTTTTATATTAACGATTGAATTTCCACAGGATAGTCACCAGTTGCCACGTCATCCTGTTACTGACACTTATAATATCACATGTATATTCGCTGTACATTTATTTGCTATCTCAAAATGTTTCGTCTCTCAGCATTTCGTAGTGATCCAGCAAGTGAAGTAGGGAACTTAATTCGTGCCAAGAGGACAGAATTACGAGCTCTAGCACATGAGTATCAACTAGATGTTCCCCATGGAGCCAACAAAAGTGACTTGCACAACATTATCCTCGACCACCTCTTAGATGAAGGAATTATAGACTCTGATTCTAACGAAAACTATTCTATTGCAGATCGGCATGCTCTGGCAGCCATGAAGTTAAAGCTCGAACTAGCGAAAATAGAGCGTGAAAAACAAAAAGAAGCTCTTCAACAACAGAAAGAAGCTCTCCAGCTAAAGAAGGAAGAGCCTGCCCTAAAGAAGGAAGAACAGGAACGCGATGCCGCCCTACAACGTGAGCGTGAGAGGGAACAGCTTGAAGCAAGAAAACGTCACCTGGAGATGCAACGTGAGCACGATAAGAAGCAAGCTGATAGTGTTCTAGAATACCGTCGACAAGAACTTGACTTTGAAACTACACACCATACTCGGCGCCAACAAGCTACAGCCAGTCTTCCAGTAAGCTTCAATGTCTCCCTGGCAAGTAAGTTAATGCCACCATTCGTTGAGACAGAGATAGATGTGTTTTTTACTACTTTTGAGGCCCTAGCTAAAAGACTTAGCTGGCCTGAAGATCATTGGTCTACACTTCTCAGAGTGCAACTCACAGGTAGAGCTGCAGTTACTCTCGGTACCTTAGCGTCTGAGAATGACTAAAAGACCCTAAAGCAAGCAGTTTTAGACGCCTACCTTCTCTCCACCGAAAGCTACAGACGAAAAATCCGTGATTATCTAAAGGCAAGTGCTACCACCTATTTAGAATTTGCCAATGATAAGAAAATATATTTCATGAAATGGCTGGAAGCAGCCCATGTTTCTACATTTTCAGACCTTGTCAACCTTATTCTAGTCGAGGAATTCTTTCTACGTATTCCTGCTTCCATCCGTCTTCACTTAGCGGATAGGGAGGAAACCGACTACATCAGATGTGCGAAGTCGGCTGACACCTACAGCCTTATACACAGCTTGACAACTGACACATCTTCCAGTAAGAAATCTTGGCCTGATTATGACAAAGTGAGTACCCATCAAGCAACCTCCCAATTATATTGTAAGTATTGCAAGCTCTATGTACATACTATAGATAAATGTGGAAAAGCGCAGTACAAAGGCTATAGTGAAACTCCTAAACCCAAACCGACTTCTCCTAAGTCCGGTAAGCCTGTGATGAATGTTGATGTTCCTGTTAATGATCTTTCTCTCTTCAGCAAACACCTATACCCTGGAACTGTCTCTGCCAACAGAACAGATTCAAAGGGAAGTTCTAAAGTGAAGATCTTGAGGGACACAGCTGCTCTTCAGTCTATCATTTTGAAATCGGCTGTGCCTAACATCACCTACACCGGGGAAACCGTCCTTATCATTGACCTCACTGCTACCACTCCGTATCCACTCGCCAGAGTCCACCTGGATTGTTTTTTCGTGCAAGGTGAAGTCCAAGTCGCCATCCGGGAAAAGCCTTTTCCCATGAAAGGGCTACAACTTCTCCTGGGCAACGACTCGGCCGAAGATCTGCAACCTTCCAACTTGATCATCATGGACAAACCCCAGGTATGTGACTCTGTAGTGGGAAAACCCCATCTTGAAGTATGTTCCAGCAGAGGTCCAAGAAAGTGATGAAGTCTCTCCTCCAGTTTTGGTGACAACCCATGCGCAAGCTGCATGCCCATAACCAGCTGACTCTACTGAAACAGCTGTCCCTCAAGATCATCAGAATCTACCACCGAATCTTACTATGTTGGAGTTCCGTAAGTTTCAGAGGGAGGATCCTTCATTAACACCATTATTCCTCCAGGCGAAGACTCAATCTGACAGTATTCCTGGGCTCTTCCCAGAGAACCAATTGCTCTACCGGAGGTACCGACACAGTAAACTAACGGAGGATGACGATTGGGCTAATGTCGACCAACTAGTAGTTCCCACCAGCCTACGGCCTGATATTCTACACCTGGCCCATGGAACACTTTCTCACTATGGTTTTAATAAAACCTATCACGGAATCAGACAAGACTACTACTGGCCAAGTATGGTTAAAGATGTAAAAACTTATGTACAACAGTGTCATACATGTCAGATGGCAGGAAAACCTAACATCCCGATTCCCAAGGCTCCTTTGATTCCTATCCCGGTGCCTTCGGAACCTTTTCACAGACTCATCATAGACTGTGTTGGTCCTTTACCCCGGACCAGTTCTGGCAACGCATATATACTAACCATCCTGTGTCCAACCACCAGATTCCCCATAGCAGTTCCTGTAAAGAACATTACGGCTGCTACGGTGGTGAAACAACTATTGAAGATCTTTGCCCAATATGGATTTCCTCGGGAGATTCAAAGTGACTGTGGCACCAACTTCACCAGTGATCTCTTCAAGAAGACACTGGAAGAATTCAACATCACTCAGGTATTGTCCAGCCCCTATCATACTGCTTCACAGGGTTCTCTTGAACGTAGTCACCAAACGATAAAATCAATCCTTAAGAAATTTTGCAATGAAACCATGAAAAACTGGGATAAACAACTTGACATCATCATTTGCCTTTTCAGAAGTCTCCCAAATGAGTCTCTAGGAGTGTCTCATTATGAGATGCTCTTCGGACGTAAGTGCCGTACTCCTCCTAAAGCTTTTAAAGACTCTCTACGCAGTGCCACCTTCAGTGACCCTCAGTATGTGCCTCAGTTTCTTCAAAACTTAAAGCACATTCTAGAGAGAGTACGTAAATTTGCTATTGATAATTTATTGAAAGCTCAAGATAGGATGAAGACTCATTTTGACAAACACAGCAAAATCAGGAAATTTAAAACAGGAGACTTCGTGTTGGCATGTTTTCCTATCCCAGGTTCTCCATTGCAAAATAAGTTTTCAGGACCCTGCCGCATCAAGGAGTGCAGAAACAACCACAACTAAGTTCTTGAGACTCCAGATAGCCGGCAGAGGACCCAGTTGTGCCACGTCAATCTTTTGAAGGAGTATAAAGGAATTCTACCCACAGTGCTAATATTTCTCTCTACTTTTAAAGATCCATACCTCCACAGTGAGACCTTCCTTGCACTCCTGAAAGCACTAACTCTGAGTCAGTGCTTTCCAACTCAGAAATCCTTACTGATCTTCCTAAATATTTACAGGACTGTAATAGTGCTACTCTCATCAAAGTTCTTCAAGAACATCAGAAGTTGTTCAGCGATGATCCCCCAGGAGTGTAATGTGGTTCAGCATGACATTCAGCTGCGTTTTGATACCCGGCTGATTCGTCAACCCATCTACCGTATCAGCCTATACAAAGAGGAAGTTATGCGTGCTGAGGTAGAGTACCTTCTGGATCATGGGCTGGCCACCCCTTGTGAGTCTCCTTGGGCCTCACCCTGCATCTTGGTGCCGAAACCGCACGGTAAAGTACGACTATGTACTGACTATAGGAAACTGAACCTTGTGACCGTCAGGGATGCTTACCCTTTACCTCGCATAGATGATATCCTTGAAGCAGTAGGTGATGCTAGTTATTTGACCCAAATTGATTTGTTAAAGGGCTATTACCAAATCAGCCTGACAGAGAGAGCTAAGGAAATATCTGCCTTCACCACTCTTTTTGGTCTATACAGATATGAACGCCTTCCTTTTGGACTGTGTAACGCCCCGGCCACCTTCCAGCGAGCTGTCAACCGCGTCATTTACGGCCTAGATCACTCCTAAGCCTACTTGCATGACATCGTTGTGGCAACTAAGACCTGGAGCGAACATCTGCTCCAGCTGCAACGAATGTTCGCCAAGCTCCTGACAGCTGGCCTTACCATCAACTTGGGCAAATCCACCTTTGCCATAGGTAAAGTGCGTTATCTTGGTCATGTCATTGGGAGTGGCAGCATTGCTCCTTTAACCATTCACACTAAAGTAATTCAGCATTATCCACAACCTACAACCAGGAAGCAGCTCCTGCGCTTCCTTGACCTTGCATCTTACTATCGTAGGTTTGTGAAAATTTTTAGTACGGTAGCGACACCATTGATTAATCTGACCAGCCCCAAGCAACGGTATCATTGGACCATTCAACAGACCGTTGCCTTTGAACAAATTAAATCTCTGCTATGTTCTGATCCCATTCACGCCTCTCCAGATATTACGAAGCTCTTCATCATCAATGTCGACGCCAGTGGTACCGGCATCGGGGGCGTCCTGATGCAACAACGTGGCGAAGAGGTCCTTCCTGTCAGCTACTACAGCTACAAGTTGAAGCCCCACCAAAAGAATTATAGCACTATAGAAAAGGAACTCCTCTCCATCATCCTGAATCTGCAATATTTCGAACCTTACCTACAGGGGAATCGGTCTATTACCATCTACTCAGACCACAATCCCCTACGGTTCCTGCAACAGGCTCAATTCAGCAATCAACGTCTTCTACGCTGGGCTCTGTACTTGCAGAATTTTAATCTGGAGCTCTTCTTCATCAAGGGTTCGGACAACATCATAGCTGACGCCCTCTCCAGAGTCTACGAGGTAGAGACAGCTACTCCTACATCTCTACCATTTACTGAAGTAACTTAACCGGTAAGAGCAGGCTTCGGGGTAGAGCTGTGATGATAATCTCCTTCAAGAGAGATTTGGCCTGCTCTTTCATTCATCATGTTACTTCAGTACATCTACAACAACTAGATACTACTATCAAGAGTAGTACACATTTAGTAGAATACGTTTCTACAGGGGGTATACGTACCCTACACTCGCTCTCCACCTCCCCCTCCTCGCTGTCGCCACTCCATCTTCATCGATCACCAAACTACCACTTCCAGCAGCACGCTTCTGATTGGTGAATCGGCGACTCCACTCGACTTCAGCACCATCTGCCTAGCCGATGACTAAGCATGCACAAGCCATTGGAATTAGAATATTTTGTGCTCTCAAGGCTGATACATCTATCTAGCGTACGCTCTGTGTAATAGTGGAGGTTTTCAGCCAGCTAATATTCTTTTCAAAACCAAAAAAGCATAAAAAACGCCTTGCGGAAAATCAGCTTTCTGCTGTCCAAAATATATATAATTTTTTAAATGATATTTATGCGTGTCTAGTCAATCTCCTTCTCCACTTCATTCAACACAAAATAATTATTAGTGTGTGACAGATTTTTACACCTTGTAACACACAATGTAACGTAATGCAGAAAATCAGCTATCTGCTGTCCCAAAATATATATCATTTTTGAAATGTTAAGCACAATCGACTTGAGAATGGTCCAGGATAGACCGAAACATCGTCGCCACTTCATTTTCTAGTGTGTGGATTGGTCAACATGTACAGCGTGTCTAGTATATTACATCCAACACCAAATAAATATTACTGTGTGTGTGTGTGTGTGTGTACTCACCTAGTTTTGTTTGCGGGGGTTGAGCTCTGGCTCTTTGATCCCGCCTCTCAACCGTCAATCAACAGGTGTACAGATTCCTGAGCCTATTGGGCTCTTTCATATCTACACTTGAAAGTGTGTATGGAGTCAGCCTCCACCACATCACTTCCTAATGCATTCTATTTGTCAACCACTCTGACACTAAAAAAGTTCTTTCTAATATATCTGTGGCTCATTTGGGCACTGTTTCCACCGGGTCCCCTTGTTCGTGTGCCCCTTGTGTTAAATAGCCTGTCTTTTTCTACCCAATCAATTCCCTTCAGAATCTTGAATGTGGTGATCATGTCCCCCCTAACTCTTCTGTCTTCCAGCGAAGTGAAGTTTAATTCCCGTAGTCTCTCCTCGTAGCTCATACCTCTCAGCTCGGGTACTAGTCTGGTGGCAAACCTTTGAACCTTTTCCAGTTTAGTCTTATCCTTGACTAGATATGGACTCCATGCTGGGGCTGCATACTCCAGGATTGGCCTGACATATGTGGTATACAAAGTTCTGAATGATTCTTTACACAAGTTTCTGAATGCCGTTCGTATGTTGGCCATTCTGGCATATACCGCTGATGTTATCTCTTGATATGAGCTGCAGGAGACAGGTCTGGCGTGATATCAACCCACAAGTCTTTTTCTTTCTCTGACTCCTGAAGAATTTCCTCTCCCAGAAGATACCTTGTATCTGGCCTCCTGCTCCCTACACCTATCTTCATTCAACCCGTCCTCATAAAAATAACGTAACTTTTCGCTCGTATGCGCGTTATGGCCAAATTTGGACGTAATTTGAAATGAAATCGACTCACAAAAGTGACGTACTGTCCCGCTTTTTGTTTGAGTCGTCCGGCTTACTCGGCAAGCTTAGAAAAGGAAACTTTCCATTAACGTTTTTCATACCATTTTGAAACTTTATGAGAATTTCCTGCCCACCTAACCTATCAGAGGACCCTTAACTTACTGTTGTTGAAAAAAAAAAAATTCTTGACCTCCTCTCTCGTAATTTTGAACCCTTCCAAGGCCGCCTGGTTTACTTCCCTTTCTCCTAGCGCAGTGACCTCACCTTGTTCTGTTGTGAAGACCTCCTGGAACCTCTTGAGTTCTTCGCACACCTCTTTGTCATTCTCTGTATACCTGTCCACGCCGGTTCTAAGTTTCACTACCTGTTCTTTCACTGTTGTTTTCCTTCTGATGTGACTGTGGAGTAGCTTTGGTTCGGTCTTGACTTTGTTTGCTATATCATTTTCAGAACTTTTCTCTGCTTCTCTTCTCACCCTGACATACTCATTCCTGGTTCTCTGCTATCTCTCTCTCTGCTTTCAGTGTTCTGATATTCCGGAAATTCCTCCACGCCCTTTTGTTCAGTTTCTTTGCTTCCATACATGCCCTATTAAACCATGGATTCTTCTTTTGCTTCTCGGATTTTTCCTTTTGGCCCGGGATGTATCTGCTTACTGCCTCCTGACACTTTTGGGTGACATGGTTCATCATATCTTGTACAGACTTAGCTCTGAGGTCTGTGTCCCTTAGGAAGCTTCTCATCTCATAACTTCCCTTTCGGTATGCCAGTTTTTTGTTTCCTACTTCCTTTTTGGGGAAGATAATTCCTAGCTCTACCAGGTAAACAAGGATAAACAAGAATGTGTGTGTGTGTGTGTGTGTGTGTGATTGTGTGTGTGTGATTGTGTGTTTGTGTGTGTGTGTGATTGTGTTTGTTTGTGTGTGTGTGTGTGTGTGTGTACTCACCTATTTGTACTCACCTATTTGTGCTTGCGGGGGTCGAGCTCTGGCTCTTTGGTCCCGCCTCTCAACCTTCAATCAACTGGTGTACAGATTCCTGAGCCTACTGGGCTCTATCATATCTACATTTAAAACTGTGTAAGGAGTCAGCCTCCACCACATCACTTCCTAATGTATTCTATTTGTCAACCACTCTGACACTAAAAAAGTTCTTTCTAATATCTCTGTGGCTCATTTGGGCACTCAGTTTCCACCTGTGTCCCCTAGTGAGTGTGCCCCTTGTGTTAAATAGCCTGTCTTTATCAACCCTGTCGATTCCCTTGAGAATCTTGAATGTGGTGTTCATGTCCCACCTAACTCTTCTGTCTTCCAACGAAATGAGGTTCAATTCCCGTAGTCTCTCCTCGTAGCTCATACCTCTCAGCTCGGGTACTAGTCTGGTGGCAAACCTTTGAACCTTTTCCAGTTTAGTCTTATGCTTGACTAGATATGGACTCCATGCTGGAGCCGCATACTCCAGGATTTGTCTGACATATGTGGTATATAATGTTCTGAAAGATTCCTAACACAAGTTTCTAAAGGCCGTTCTTATGTTAGCCAACCTGGCATATCTTGCTGATGTTATCCTCTTGATATGAGCTTCAGGGGACAGGTCTGGCTTGATATCAACCCCCAGGTCTTTCTCTCTCTCTGACTCTTGAAGTATATCATCTCCCAAGTGATACCTTGTATCTAGTCTCCTGCTTCCTACCCCTATCTTCATTACATTACATTTGCTTGGGTTAAACTCTAACAGCCATTTGTTCGACCATTCCTGTAGCTTGTCCAGGTCTTCTTAAAGCCTCAAGCTGTCCTCCTCTGTCTTAACCCTTCTCATAATTTTGGCGTCGTCAGCAAACATTGAGAGGAATGAGTCTCTACCCTCTGGGAGATCATGTGTGTTTGTACTCACCTAGTTGTACTCACCTAGTTGTGCTTGCGGGGGTTGAGCTCTGGCTCTTTGGTCCCGCCTCTCAACTGTCAATCAACAGGTGTACAGGTTCCTGAGCCTATTGGGCTCTATCATATCTACACTTGAAACTGTGTATGGAGTCAGCCTCCACCACATCACTTCCTAATGCATTCCATTTGTCAACCACTCTGACACTAAAAACGTACTTTCTAATATCTCTGTGGCTCATTTGGGCACTCAGTTTCCACCTGTGTCCCTTAGTACGTGTGCCCCTTGTGTTAAACAGCCTGTCTTTATCAACCCTGTCAATTCCCTTGAGGATCTTGAATGTGGTGATCATGTCCCCCCTAACTCTTCTGTCTTCCAACGAAGTGAGGTTTAATTCCCGTAGTCTCTCCTCGTAGCTCATACCTCTCAGCTCAGGTACTAGTCTGGTGGCAAACCTTTGAACCTTTTCCAGTTTAGTCTTATCCTTGACTAGATATGGATAAGGATATGGATATGGATATATATGTGTGTGTGTGTGTGTGTGTGTGTGTGTGTGTACTCACCTAGTTGTACTCACCTAGTTGTGTTTGCGGGGGTTGAGCTCTGGCTCTTTGGTCCCGCCTCTCAACCGTCAATCAACAGGTGTACATATTCATGAGCCTATCGGGCTCTGTCATATCTACACTTGAAACTGTGTATGGAGTCAGCCTCCACCACATCACTTCCTAATGCATTCCATTTGTCAACCACTCTGACACTAAAAAAGTTCTTTCTAATAACTCGGTGGCTCATTTGGGCACTCAGTTTCCACCTGTGTCCCCTTGTGCGTGTTCCCCTTGTGTTAAAAAGACTGTCTTTATCTACCCTATCAATCCCCTTCAGAATCTTGAATGTGGTGATCATGTCCCCCCTAACTCTTCTGTCTTCCAGCGAAGTGAGGTTTAATTCCCGTAGTCTCTCCTCGTAGCTCATACCTCTCAGCTCGGGTACTAGTCTGGTGGCAAACCTTTGAACCTTTTCCAGTTTAGTCTTATCCTTGACTAGATATGGACTCCATGCTGGGGCTGCATACTCCAGGATTGGCCTGACATATGTGGTATACAAAGTTCTGAATGATTCTTTACACAAGTTTCTGAATGCCGTTCGTATGTTGGCCAGCCTGGCATATGCCGCTGATGTTATCCGCTTGATATGTGCTGCAGGAGACAGGTCTGGCGTGATATCAACCCCCAAGTCTTTTTCCTTCTCTGACTCCTGAAGAATTTCCTCTCCCAGATGATACCTTGTATCTGGCCTCCTGCTCCCTACACCTATCTTCATTACATTACATTTGGTTGGGTTAAACTCTAACAACCATTTGTTCGACCATTCCTTCAGCTTGTCTAGGTCTTCTTGAAGCCTCAAACAGTCCTCTTCTGTTTTAATCCTTCTCATAATTTTAGCATCGTCCGCAAACATTGAGAGAAATGAATCGATACCCTCCGGGAGATCATTTACATATATCAGAAACAAGATAGGACCGAGTACAGAGCCCTGTGGGACTCCACTGGTGACTTCACGCCAATCGGAGGTCTCACCCTTCACCGTAACTCTCTGCTTCCTATTGCTTAGATACTCCCTTATCCACTGGAGCACCTTACCAGCTACACCTGCCTGTCTCTCCAGCTTATGTACCAGCCTCTTATGCGGTACTGTGTCAAAGGCTTTCCGACAATCCAAGAAAATGCAGTCCGCCCAGCCCTCTCTTTCTTGCTTAATCTGTGTCACCTGATCGTAGAATTCTATCAAGCCTGTAAGGCAAGATTTACCCTCCCTGAATCCATGTTGGCGATTTGTCACGAAGTCCCTTCTCTCCAGATGTGTTACCAGGTTTTTTCTCACGATCTTCTCCATCACCTTGCATGGTATACAAGTCAAGGACACTGGCCTGTAGTTCAGTGCCTCTTGTCTGTCGCCCTTTTTGTATATTGGGACCACATTCGCCGTCTTCCATATTTCTGGTAGGTCTCCCGTCTCTAGTGACTTACTATACACTATGGAGAGTGGCAGGCAAAGTGCCTCTGCACACTCTTTCAGTACCCATGGTGAGATCCCATCTGGACCAACAGCCTTTCTAACATCCAGATCCAGCAGGTGTCTCTTGACCTCCTCTCTCGTAATTTCGAACTCCTCCAAGGCCGCCTGGTTTACCTCCCTTTCTCCTAGCACAGTGACCTCACCCTGTTCTATTGTGAAGACCTCCTGGAACCTCTTGTTGAGTTCCTCACACACCTCTCTGTCATTCTCTGTGTACCTGTCCTCGCCTGTTCTAAGTTTCAATACCTGTTCTTTCACTGTTGTTTTCCTTCTGATGTGACTGTGGAATAGCTTTGGTTCGGTCTTGGCTTTGTTTGCTATATCATTTTCAAAATTTTTCTCTGCTTCTCTTCTCACCCTGACGTACTCATTTCTGGTTCTCTGGTATCTCTCTCTGCTTTCTGGTGTTCTGTTATTCCGGAAGTTCCTCCACGCCTTTTTGTTCAGTTTCTTCGCTTCCATACATGCCCTATTATACCATGGATTCTTCTGTTGCTTCTCGGATTTTTCCCTTTGGGCTGGGATGAACCTGTTTACTGCCTCCTGACACTTGTGTGTGTGTGTGTGTGTGTGCGTGTGTACTCACCTAGTTGTGTTTGCGGGGGTTGAGCTCTGGCTCTGGGGGTTGAGCTAGCTGACTAACTCCCAGGTACCTATTTACTGCTAGGTAACAGGGGCACTTAGGGTGAAAGAAACTTTGCCCATTTGTTTCTGCCTCGTGCGGGAATCGAACCCGCGCCACAGAATTACGAGTCCTGCGCGCTATCCACCAGGCTACGAGGCCCCACTGTGTATGGAGTCAGCCTCCACCACATCACTTCCTAGTGCATTCCATTTATTAACTACTCTGACACTGAAAAATTCTTTTTAACGTCTCTGTGGCTCATCTGGGTACTAAGTTTCCACCTGTGTCCCCTTGTTCGTGTCCCATCCGTGCTGAAGAGTTTGTCTTTGTCCACCCTGTCAATTTCCCTGAGAATTTTGTAGGTGGTTATCATGTCTCACCTTACTCTTCTGTTTTCCAGGGATATGAGGTTCAGCTCCTTTAGCTTTTCCTCGTAGCTCAATCTTCTCAGTTTCGGGACGAGCCTGGTGGCATACCACTGAATCTTGTCTAACTTTGTCTTGTGTTTAACTAGGTATGGACTCCAGGCTGGAGCTGCATACTCCAGGATTGGTCTTACATAAGTGGTATACAGGGTTCTGAAAGATTCCTTACACAAGTCTCTAAAGGCAGTTCTTATGTTGGCCAGTCTAGCATATGCCGCTGATGATATTCTTTTGATGTGGGCCTCTGGGGACAGGTTCGGTGTGATATCAACCCCCAGGTCTTTCTCTCTATTTGACTCTTACAGAATTTCACCTCCCAGATGATACCTTGTGTTCAGCCTCCTGCTCCCTTCGCCTAATTTCATCACCTTACACTTTCCCGAGTTGAACTTTAGCAGCCATTTTCTAGACCATTCCTCCAGTTTATCCAGGTCATCCTGTAGTCTCTGTCTATCTTCATACGTCTTGATTCTTCTCATAATTTTTGCATCATCAGCAAACATTGAGAAGAATGAGTCTATACCCTCCGGAAGATCGTTCACATATATTAGAAACAGGATCGGTCCAAATACTGAGCCCTGTGGGCCTCCGCTGGTGACATCTCGCCACTCTGATGTCTCCCCCTCACCGTTAGTCGCTGTTTCCTGTTGCTTAAGTACTCCCTTATCCACTGGAGCACCTTCCCTTTTACTCCTGCTCCAACTCTTTTAACAGCCTTTTATGGGGTACTGTGTCAAAGGCTTTTTGTCAATCCAGGAAAATGCAGTCGGCCCACCCCTTCTCTTTCCTGCCTAATTTTTGGTGCCTGGTCATAAAATTCTATTAAACCTGTGAGGCACGATTTACCATCCCTGAACCCATGTTGGTGGTGCGTTACAAAGTTATTTCCCTCCAGATGCTCTACGAGCCTTTTCCTCACGATCTTCTCCATCACCTTGCATGGCATACAAGTTAAGGAAACTGGCCTGTAATTCAGTGCCTCTTGCCTGTCACCCTTTTTGTATAATGGGACCACGTTAGCTGTCTTCCAACTTTTTGGTAAGTCTCCTGATTCCAGTGACCACCATAGAGAGTGGCACACTTAGTGCTTCTGCACCTTCCTTTAGTATCCATGGTGAGATTCTGTCAGGCCCAACAGCCTTTGTCACATCCAGCTCCAGCAGACACATTTTGACTTCATCACTGGTGAGGTCAAATTCCTCCAAGGTTGCTTCGTTTGCCGCCTCCTCATTTAGTGCAGGGGCTTCTCCTTGTTCTATTGTGAAGACCTCCTGGAATCTCTTGTTGAGTTCTTCACACACCTCCTTATCATTCTGTGTATCTGTTCTCCGTTTTTTGCAGCTTCATCACTTGTTCCTTCACTGGTGTTTTCCTCCTGATGTGGCTGTGGAGCAGCTTTGGTTGGGTCTTGGCTTTACTCGCGATGTCATTTTCAAACTGTCTCTCTGCTTCCCTCCTCACTCTGAGGTACTCATTTCTGGCCCTCTGGTATCTCTCCCTGCTCTCTGGTGTTCTGTTATTTCTGTAGTTTCTCCATGTTCTTTTACTCAGTTGCTTCGTTACCTTGCATTCCTGGTTGGAGCATGGGTTTTTCTGTTTTTCGTTTTTCTCCTTTTGGACGGGGATAAACCTGTCTGCAGCTTCCTGGCACTTCTGGGTGACAAAATCCATCATGACCTGCACATTCTTGTCTCTAAGTTCTGTTTCCCATGGAATTCCCCTGAGGAAGCTCCTCATCTCGTCATATTTTCCTCTTCGGTTATTCAGTCTTTTTCCCTCTACTCCCATCCTTGGATAGGTTATCCCTACCTCCACCAAGTACTCAAAGGTCAGTACACTGTGGTCACTCATTCCTATGGGGGCTTCAACTTTGACTTCCCTTATTTCTGACTCATTCAGGGTGAATATCAAGTCAAGTCTAGCTGGTGCATCATTGCCTATCACTCTTGTGGGTTCCTTGACATGCTGGCTCAGAAAATTCCTTGTTGCCACTTCCAAGAGTTTAGCTCTCCACGTATCTGCACTACCATGTGGGTCCCCATTCTCCCAGTCTATCTTTCCATGGTTGAAATCGACCATGATTAAGAGTCTGGAGCCATTCCTGCAGGCAATTGAAGCTGCTCTCTCTATTATATTAATGGTTGCCATGTTGTTCCTATCAAACTCCTGTCTAGGTTCTCTGTCATTTAGGGGAGGGTTGTAAATGACTGCCACTATTATCTTAGGTCCACCCATTGTTATAGTTCCTGTTATGTAATCTCTGAATCCGTAACAGCCCAGAATTTCCATCTCATCAAAACTCCAGTCCTTCCTTATCAGCAGGGCCACTCCTCCATCTCCTCTCCCTTCCCTCTCTTTCCTTACTATATAGTAGTCCTTTGGAAACACAGCATCTGTTATGACTCCTAACAATTTGGTTTCCGTTAGTCCTATTACATCAGGGTTTTCTTCTTGCACCCTTTCTGCCAGTTCACTTGCTTTATTGGTAATCCCATCAATGTTTGAGTACATTACCTTGAAGCTCACTTTCTTATATCCAATTTCACCCTCACTCCCCACAAGTGTAGGAAGTTGTTCTATGGTCATTGCTACTTGGGTAGGCTTCTCCTCCTGTGAGGTAGTTTCCAGGGTTTCAGGGGGAGGTGGAGTGGGGGATGGAGGGCTTTGGTCTTCCTCAGGCCTGCTTGGGGCAGGAAGAAGTCCTGAGGGTGAGAGAGCAGGGATTGCTTGGGGAAAGGGCACGCCTTCCTGCAGTGTAGTTGACAGGGGGTTGGAGGGAGATGGAGTGGGGGATAGAGGGCTTTGGTCTTGCTCAGGCCTGCTTGGGGCAGGGAGAAGACCAGGAGCTGGGAAAACAGGGGCTACTTGGGGGTAAGGGGAGGGGGAGGATTTGGGTTTCCTGATGGGCATTGTGCAGGGGCAAGGAAGAGTTTGTGCAGGGGGGTAGGGAGGGCCCTATTGGGTGGTGGGCTGGGGTGTTGCATTCCCCCCTGGGGTTCCTGGGTTGCTGGATTGGGGCTCCCCACTCCCCTCTGGGATTGCTGGGATGGAGGTTGAGGTTCCCTGGCTCCCTTTCCTCTCCTTGCGCCTTTTCCTTGCATCTGCTGCCCTTACTATCTCGTCTCTGGTCATGTCCCTCTGAACATATATCTCTTTGTAGTTCCTTGCATACCTCAATTTGTTCTTCTTTACTAGGATGTCCTCTTTGATGTCCTCGCTTTTGAATACTACCTTGATCAATCTCTTTTTGTCTCTGTTGTACTGGCCAATCCGGAAAAACTGTTCTATGTCTCGTTCAGCCCCTTCCATTCCTATCTCCTTTAATATCCCTGCCACTTCAGCTTTGTCTTTATTCCTCGATTCCTCCCTTGTGGAGCCCTCTTGTTCCTTCACACCTACCACTAATACAGCTCTTTTCCTTTCTAGTAACTGGCTCGTGCATCTAGCTGCCTCCTGTGAGGTTACTGCTTTCATTACAACTTCCTTGAGTGTGGAGATTGCTCCTGGGCTCTTCAGCATTTCAGCAAAGGTTGGGCCAATTGTTGCGGTCCCTGCCATTGCTACATCTCCTGCTACCTGGGGGTTGGTCCCCTGGACCAGAGTCTGAGGAGGGCCTGTTTTTAGGCTTTTTATCTCCTCTTGCGCTGCACTTAGTTCTGTCTGCAGCTTATATATAGTTTCCCTCAGGTCCTTCAATTCCCCACTGACTTCCTTCCATGCCTTAGCAATCATCTCCATGAATGACTCGTCCAGTCCCTCTCCTCCAGCTTCATTCTGTTGTCTTACCATCCCGCTTGACCTGTGTGTGTGTGTGTGTGTGTTTGTGTGTGTGTGTGTGTGTGTGTGTGTGTGTGTGTGTGAGTGTGTGTGTGTGTGTGTGTATGTGTGTGCGAGAGTGTGTGTGTGTGTGTACTCACTCACCTAGTTGTACTCACCTAGTTGTGTTTGCTGGGGTTGAGCTCTGGCTCTTTGGTCCCGCCTCTCAACCGTCAATCAACAGGTGTACAGATTCCTGAGCCTATCAGGCTCTATCATATCTACACTTGAAACTGTGTATGGAGTCAGCCTCCACCACATCACCCTCTAATGCATTCCATTAGTCAACCACTCTGACACTAAAAAAGTTCTTTCTAATATCTCTGTGGCTCATTTGGGCACTCAGTTTCCACCTGTGTCCCCTTGTGTTAAATCTACTGTCTTTATCTACCCTATCAATTCCCTTCAGAATCTTGAATGTGGTGATCATGTACCCCCTAACTCTTCTGTCTTCCAGCGAAGTGAGGTTTAATTCCCGTAGTCTCTCCTCGTAGCTCATACCTCTCAGCTCGGGTACTAGTCTGGTGACAAACCTTTGAACCTTTTCCAGTTTAATCTTATCCTTGACTAGATATGGACTCCATGCTGGGGCTGCATACTCCAGGATTGGCCTGACATATGTGGTATACAAAGTTCTGAATGATTCTTTACACAAGTTTCTGAATGCCGTTCGTATGTTGGCCAGCCTGGCATATGCCGCTGTGTGTGTGTGTGTGTGTGTGTGTGTGTACTCACCTATTTGTGCTTGCAGGATCGAGCATTGACTCTTTGATCCCGCCTTTCCAGCTATCGGTTGTTTACAGCAATGACTCCTGTCCCATTTCCCTATCATACCTAGTTTTAAAAGTATGAATCGTATTTGCTTCCACAACCTGTTCCCCAAGTGCATTCCATTTTTCCACTACTCTCACGCTAAAAGAAAACTTCCTAACATCTCTGTGACTCATCTGAGTTTCCAGTTTCCACCCATGTCCCCTCGTTCTGTTATTATTACGTGTGAACATTTCATCTATTTCCACTTTGTCAATTCCCCTGAGTATTTTATATGTCCCTATCATATCTCCTCTCTCCCTTCTTTTCTCTAGTGTCGTAAGGTTCAGTTCCTTCAGACGCTCTTCATATCCCATCCCTCGTAACTCTGGGACAAGCCTCGTCGCAAACCTCTGAACCTTCTCCAGTTTCTTTATGTGTTTCTTCAGGTGGGGGCTCCATGATGGCGCGGCATACTCTAAGACGGGTCTCACGTAGGCAGTGTAAAGCGCCCTAAAAGCCTCCTCATTTAGGTTTCTGAATGAAGTTCTAATTTTCGCCAGTGTAGAGTACGCTGCTGTCGTTATCCTATTTATATGTGCCTCAGGAGTTAGATTAGGTGTCACATCCACTCCCAGGCCTCTTTCTCGAATCGTTACAGATAGGCTGTTCCCCTTCATTGTGTACTGTCCCTTTGGTCTCCTGTCAACTGATCCCATTTGCATAACTTTACATTTACTGGTGTTAAACTCCAGTAGCCATTTCCCTGACCATCTCTGCAACCTGTTTAAGTCCTCTTGGAGGATCCTACAATCCTCGTCTGTCACAACTCTTCTCATTAATTTTGCGTCATCCGCAAACATTGACATGTATGATTCCACTCCTGTAAACATATCATTTACGTAAATTAGAAAGAGGATTTGTCCCAGCACCGACCCTTGAGGTACTTCACTTGTTACTGTTCGCCAGTCCGACTTCTCGCCCCTTACCATTACCCTCTGGCTCCTTCCTATTAGGTAGTTCTTCACCCAAACTAGGGCCTTTCCGCTTACTCCTGCCTGCCTCTCAAGTTTATATAGCAGTCTCATGTGCGGTACTGTATCAAAGGCCTTTTGGCAGTCAAGAAATATGCAGTCTGCCCAGCCTTCTCTGTCCTGCCTTATCCTTGTTACTTTATCATAGAATTCTAAAAGGTTTGTTAGGCATGATTTCTCTGTTCAGAACCCATGTTGGTGCTTGTTTACAAACCCAATGCTCTCCAGGTGCTCAACAAGTCTTAGCCTAATTATTCTTTCAAGTATTTTGCAGGGGATGCTTGTCAGTGATACGGGTCTGTAGTTAAGTGCCTCCTCTCTACCACCTTTTTTGAAAATCGGTACGACATTTGCCTCCTTCCAGCAATTGGGCAATTCTCCCGACATAAGTGACTCATTAAAGATCATTGCCAGTGGCACGCTGAGAGCCTGCGCTGCCTCTTTAAGTATCCACGGTGAAACTTTGTCTGGTCCAACAGCTTTGTTTGCATCTAGTGTTGTCAACTGTTTCATCACATCTGTGTGTGTGTGTGTGTGTGTGTGTGTGTGTGTGTGTGTGTGTGTGTGTGTATGTGTGTGTGTGTGTGTGTGTGTGTGTGTGTGTGTGTGTGTGTGTGTGTGATTGTGTGTGTGTGAGTGCGTGTTTGTGTGTGTACTCATCTAGATGTACTCACCTAGTTGTGCTTGCGAGGGTTGAGCTCTGGCTCTTTGGTCCCGCCTCTCAACCGTCAATCAACAGTTGTACAGGTTCCTGAGCCTATTGGGCTCTATCATATCTACACTTGAAACTGTGTATGGAGTCAGCCTCCACCACATCACTTCCTAATGCATTCCATTTGTCAACCACTCTGACACTAAAAAAGTTCTTTCTAATATCTCTGTGGCTCATTTGGGCGCTCAGTTTCCACCTGTGTCCCCTTGTGCGTGTGCCCCTTGTGTTAAATAGCCTGTCTTTATCTACCCTATCAATTCCCTTCAGAATCTTGAATGTGGTGATCATGTCCCTTCTAACTCTTCTGTCTTCCAGCGAAGTGAGGTTTAATTCCCGTAGTCTCTCCTCGTAGCTCATACCTCTCAGCTCGGGTAAAAGTCTGGTAGCAAATGTTTGAACCTTTTCCAGTTTAGCCTTATCCTTGACTAGATATGAACTCCATGCTGGGGCTGCATACTCCAGGATTGGCCTGACATATGTGGTATACAAAGTTCTGAATGATTCTTTACACAAATTTCTGAATGCCGTTCGTATGTTGGCCAGCCTGGCATATGCCCCTGATGTTATCCTCTTGATATGTGCTGCAGGAGACAGGTCTGGCGTGATATCAACTCTCAAGTCTTTTTCTTTCTCTGACTCCTGAAGAATTTCATCTCCCAGATAATACCTTGCATTTGGCCTCCTGCTCCCTGCACCTATCTTCATTATATTACATTTGGTTGGGTTAAACTCTAACAACCAATTGTTCGACCATTCCTGCAGTTTGTCTAGGTCTTCTTGAAGCCTCAAACAGTCCTCTTCTGTTTTAATCCTTCTCATAATTTTGGCATCGTCTGCAAACATTGATAGAAATGAATCTATACCGTCCGGGAGATCATTTACATATATCAGAAACAAGATAGGACTGAGTACAGAGCCCTGTGGGACTCCACTGGTGACTTCGCGCCAATCGGAGGTCTCACCCCTCACCGTAACTCTCTGCTTCCTATTGCTTAGGTACTCCCTTATCCACTGGAGCACCTTACCAGCTACATCTGCCTGTCTCTCCAGCTTATGTACCAGCATCGTATGCGGTACTGTGTCAAAGGCTTTCCGACAATCCAAGAAAATGAGGTCCGCCCAGCCCTCTTTTTCTTGCTTAATCTGTATTATCTGGTCATAGAATTCTATTAAGCCCGTCAGGCAAGATTTACCCTCCCTGAACCCATGTTGTCGATTTGTCACGAAGTCCCTTCTCTCCAGATGTGCTACCAGGTTTTTCTCACGATCTTCTCCATCACCTTGCATGGTATACAAGTTAAGGACACTGGCCTGTAGTTCAGTGCCTTTTGCCTTTTGCCCTTTTTGTATATTGGGTCCACATTCGCCGTCTTCAATATTTCTGGTAGGTCTCCCGTCTCCAGTGACCTACTATACACTATGGAGAGTGGCAAGCAAAGTTCCTCTGCACACTCTTTCAGTACCCATGGCGTGATCCCGTCTGGCCCAACAGCCTTTCTAACATCCAGGTCCAGGAGGTGTCTCTTGACCTCCTCTCTCGTAATTTCAAACTCTTCCAAGGCCGCGTGGTTTACTTCCCTTTCTCCTAGCCAGTGACCTCACCTTGTTCTGTTGTGAAGACCTCTTGGAACCTCTAGTTGAGTTCATCACACACCTCTTTGTCATTCTCTGTATACCTGTCCTCGCCTGTTCTAAGTTTCACTACCTGTTCTTTCACTGTTGTTTTCCTTCTGATGTGACTGTGGAGTAGCTTTGGTTCGGTCTTGGCTTTGTTTGCTATATCATTTTCATAACTTTTCTCTGCTTCTCTTCTCACCCAGACATACTCATTCCTGGTTCTCTGGTATCTCTCTCTGCTTTCTGGTGTTCTGTTATTCCGGAAGTTCCTCCACGCCCTTTTGTTCAGTTTCTGTGCTTTCATACATGCCCTATTATACCATGGATTCTTCTTTTGCTTCTCGGATTTTTCCTTTTGGGGCGGATGTATCTGCTTACTGCCTCCTGACACTTTTGGGTGACATAGTCCATCATATATTATACAGACTTAGCTCTGAGGTCTGTGTCCCAAGGTATTTCCCTTAGGAAGCTTCTCATCTCCTCATAATTTCCCTTTCGGTATGCCAGCCTTTTGTTTCCTAGTTCTTTTTTTTTGGGGGGGGGGGATAATTCCTAGCCCTACCAGGTACTCAAAGTTCAATACACTGTGATCACTCATTCCCAAGGGTGCTCCCATCCTGACTTCCCTTATATCCCACTCATTTAGGGTAAATATCAGATCAAGCATTGCTGGTTCATCCTCTCCTCTCATTCTTGTTGGATCCTTGATGTGCTGGCTTAGAAAGTTTTTTGTTGCCATCGTCCAGCAGCTTAGCTCTGCATGTTTCTGGTCCTCCATGCGGGTCTCTGTTCTCCCAATCTATCTTCCCATGGTTGAAGTCTCACATGATTAGTAGTCCAGATCCATTCCTGCTAGCAACAGAAGCTGCTCTCTCCATTATGTTAATGGTGGCCATATTGTTTCTATCATATTCCTGTCTGGGTCTTCTGTCATTTGGTGGCGGATTATATATGACTACGACTATAATTTTTTGCCCTCCAGTTGTTATTGTTCCTATTATGTAGTCACTGAAACCTTCACATCCCTGAACAACCAACTCCTCAAAATCCCAGCCTTTTCTTACCAGCAGAACTACACCACCCCCACCTCTTCCTTCTCTCTCTTTCCTCATAACATAATAGTCCTGTGGGAACACTGCATTTGTTATTGTTTTCGTCAGTTTTGTTTCTGTGAGAGCTATTATGTCTGGGTTTTCCTCTAGTACCCATTCTCCAAGTTCATTTGCTTTATTTGTAATACCGTCTATGTTAGTGTACATTGCCTTGAGGCTCACTTTCTTCTGTCCCTTCTCAAATCTCCTCCTTGATGAATGTTCTGCTGGTGGAGGAAGCTGTGCCATGGGTGTGAGGATTTGTGAGGTGGATACCAGGGTTGCAGAGGATACTGGGATGAGGGGCCTAATGTGAATGAATACACTCGCGCTTCTTGTCCCCTGAAATAAGTAAAATATGGTGTTGACTTTGGCCCTTTTGTTTTTAAGGATGAATTGGGTAGTGGGTAAAGTTGTGCCATTGCTTAACTTTGTGGATAGGACACCTATATCATGTCATACTTTGCAGTACTGCATGGAGGTAGAGGTCTCTACCTCTGTCTTGGCCTTGGAGAACTTTGATTTTGTCTCCACACAGTGCGGTCTGGTGTTGGCCCTTATTGCACCTACTGTAGGTGCTTAGTTGGACTGCACAGGTACAGGAGTCATATGACCGTAGGTACCTTGTGCGTTTGTGCAACTCCTTGAGTCGCTTTACCCTTTTAGTACGATCAGGGTAATTTGCGCGTGATATATTAAATGTCCTTCTTGGCAGAGCACACACGTTCCCCAGCCTACAGCACCTTTGGGATTCACAACCGTTTATTTTGGTGGTTATCTTGAGGTTATCTTGAGATGATTTCGGGGCTTCAGTGTCCCCGAGGCCCGGTCCGGGCCAGGAAGCAGCCCGTGACAGCTGACTTAACTCCCAGGTACCTATTTACTGCTAGGTAACAGGGGCATTCAGGGTGAAAGAAACTTTGCCCATTTGTTTCTGCCTCGTGCGGGAATCGAACCCGCGCCATAGAATCACGAGTCCTGCGCGCTATCCACCAGGCTACGAGGCCCCATTTGGTGGATCCAAATAAAAAAATAAAAGGCTTTGAGGAACTCGCTGCATATGTACCCACACGGCCTTTCTTCTACCTTGGATTGGAGATGGTAGATTTAGATTTATTAGGATTATTTGTCATACTCGTTGGTCTCCCTGATTTCTCAGTGTATGACTTTTCAGTATCAGATTAAATTTTATTGTGAGCTTTCATTCTATTGACTGTTATTCTCAATCCCTGGAAGATTTCATCTATGGATGGGACGTTTGTCTTAAAATGAGATGAGATTTCAGCTAAAAAATCTCAAGGGAGCTTCCTCTGGATGCTCAACTTTAGTAACCATTCGGAAGCTTGTACATCTACTTTGGTGGTAAGGGCTCTCACAAGCGACTCCAACTCTAACCTGATGTCTTGAAGTGAGTCTGTTCAGTTGATAGGTGAGGTTAAATCGACCAATTGATTAGCTATACTATTTGTTTGGTGTAGTAATTGACTTTCAACAACTGTATAGCTATATCATAAGTGTCCTCATCAAGGGACAGATTAGCTATGACCTTCTTGGCCTCCTCTTTGATAAGGCTTTGAAGGTATGTGAACTTTGTCACCTTTGGTATGGTTGCCTTAGAATAAACATGAGTGTTAGAAGACATCCAAAAGGTGTCCCAGTTTTCTTCATCTAGTCTAGCAAAAGTTGGTTACTGTGCTGAACTGGATTGAAACACTATTATTCTAGGTGTTGCCTTATGAACAGCTAATAGGTGTAGTAAAGGACTTAACTTGGCTTGAGTATCATCCTCATACATTGCGTCAGGGTTATGTTTACTGCTGTTTGTGTTGGCAAGGAGTTTACTTCGGTAAAATTCAATCAATCTTTTCATATCATCGAATTTGTTATCGGCCACCAATGGAGAGATTTCCATATGGGTAAAATCAAATGGAGACTCTAGTGACAAATTCTCAAATATAATGAGTAGTCTTGTCAGGTGACGTTTAAGTGCTGCTAAGGCACGTTTTGTTTACTCTGGATCAGCCATGGTGGCTGATTTATTCCATAGCTTCTAAATGAAGATATCTGGGGTACTGATTCATTGAGGTAAACAATTTTGAGGAGTAATAGCAGAGGATTAATATCCAGTCACTACGCTATATCCTACCTCTCTTTGGGGTTGGCACATTAAAAGTAAATTGTACATATATAATCACACAAATAATTTGAGTGGTGACCAGTGTCACTGTAGGAATACCTTTGGCTAGCCTATCATTATCACTATTCGAAGGATTAGAGACACCAATGAAGATTCAAAAATGAAAATTTTATAGATAAAATATAAATGAATGTAGTAATTATTAATATAATATGAGTAATCTAATTATATGTACAGCACAACTCGTGTTGGTATTGATCCGACCCTTTCTGGGGTCTGTACAATGTTTAAATGATTATTAGGTTGTTCAATATTTAGCTCAACACTGGACAAGTTGGGCATCCTACCCTATATAAGGGTTGGCAACATAAAATTGATATATTAGTGTTCAGTAAAGACGAAGGTGCAATATTTTATCTGGGTTTTATTTATATGTTAAATGTTTCTCTCTAAACTTAAGATAAATTTATATACATTTATGTCTAGTAGCCTCACATCAACCTCGTTTGATATTTAATTGTAATAATGAATTTTATTAAGTGATGAATTTGTACGTTGTGTGTTTGTCTATCTTCTCTTCCTTAACATTCCATAACATGCCATTTATTCACATTAATTTCCATTTGCCAAGTGGTGCTACATACACTAATAGTTTCCAGGTCTTCTTGAGGGGCATAACAATCGTCTATGTTTTTAATCTTTCCTAGTATCTTAGCATCATGAGCAAACTTATTCTTATAATTCAATATATCTTCTAATAGGTTGGTTATGCATACAATGAAGATTACTAGTGCATGAAATAAGCCCTGTGGTACTCCCCTTGTGCCTATTCTTCAGTTTGATAAATTGCTTCTGATTACTGCCCTCCACATTCTGTTGGTTAGAAAATTTGTCATCCATGTTCGAACCCTCCTTGTAACTCCTCCAGTATCTTCCAGTTTCCAGAACTACATCTTAAATGAGTCTCTGTCAAAAGACTCTTTTTAGGTGTAGATATATGCAGTCAACCCAACCATCTATTTCCTGTGAAATCTCTGTGGCTCTATCATAGAAACCAAGTTATTTTTTTACACAGGAAGTTCCACATCGAAAACTATACTATCAGTCCTATTAGTCATATTATTTTTCTCCAAGTGTTCTACCTATTTTATTTTATTTATTTTAAGTACTACACTTGCCAATAACACAGGTCAATAATGAAGGGGTCTTCAATGCTGACACTTTGTGAAATGGAACTATGTTAGCTTTTTTTCCATATTTAATTGTGCTTCAGTACACAGAAATGTCTGAAAAATTAATTGTAATGGTTCAGGAAGCCCTTAAAATTACATGAATATTACACGTTTATATAATCATTATTTAATATTTTCTTGTTAATTCCCCCCAAATTTATATTTCATTGACTTCAGAGATGGTATAACTCAACTATATTACACCATAACACACTATACAATACCACTTATTAAATTTGGAGTACACCAAATAATTAAGCGGAATTGTTATATTCCTAAAAATCATTATCTAGTAAAATATTTGTTTTATAGTAGCTTAGAAATATAGTGAAGAAATGGAAATATTTTCAATGAAAACTAGATTGAACTGGGTTACTACCCAGGAAGGGTAAAGGTATGTAAATATCACAGGATTCAAAGTAAATACCAAATTCAGCAGTACTTGGATAATTTAAAAGTGTAGTTTGATTGTTTCGATATAACAAATGCAAATGGCAATAAAGTACTGTTACATCAAATACATAATAAGAAGATAACAGAAAAATAATAAATTTGAAAAGTCCAGCAGCATGTCAGAAAACTCGACACCATTTACTACCATTAAATACAATAGGAATATTGTATTAGGCAGATAATATTGCTACTGTTATATACACAAGTTAACCCATACAAAATGTAGCACAGTGGAAATTTCCGTCAATAGAAAACAAGATATCATTGCCACATAGCGCTATAAATTCACCAGCTATTCTGTTGGGAGTTATTCTTAATACTGCAGTCTTTGGACTAATAACATCATAAAAACATATCATTTGAATTAACTTAATTATCAAAATGGGATAAATGTGACCTTTCTAGCAATTACTGACATCTGGACAAGGTGAGCCAGGCGTCAGAGGTGGGAGGAAGGTCAACCATTGTTGTTAGACTGAGTCGCTTGGAACAAGTTCACCTCCTATAATTCTCCCTTGGTCAAAGTGTTATGGAGATCAAATTAGTGCTTTTTCCATCATCAACATGCAGTCAACATCTAAACAATGGAAGTGTCTTTCCAAAATCTCCTCTAAGTCATTTCTGGCCAGTAATGTCAGATACATAGGATTAATTCCGGTTAGGACATGAGGCATCGACTCAACCCAGGTAATTAATCCTTGGTCTAATAAACCTTAATCTAATAATATAACAAATGTTTCATCTGATATAGCTGTTATATATTTGAATTCTGACTTTACAGCTAGTGCCCTTTGACAAGAATAATAAAAATGGAAGCAGTACAGTTGCTTGGTACTCCATTACAGGAATGGAGATGCTAGATTGAACTATGAAGATTATTTGGTGCCTTCATTCATGTTTATACTTGGTGGACTAAGCCTACTCTACAATAAGATAAGATCTTAATTATTATTACTAATATATGTAGCTTAATACTGTAGTTTGATTATCTGCATATATATATATATATATATATATATATATATATATATATATATATATATATATATATATATATATATAAATATATATATATATATATATATATATATATATATATATATATATATATATATATATATATATATATAAATTTATTATAAAAACCCCTAATGTGCAAGAAATCGATTTGTGAGAATATTGCAGAAATACAGTCCGCTAAACATCATGCAAATTGCTATCGAAATTTATAAATTAACTTATATATAAATTCTATATATATTCATATAAATTAAAAAAAATGTAAATCTCACAGGTCGGTTCCCACATTATATGGCCATCTTCGAACAGGAACACAGGCATCATGGGTGTATCACCCACCAATTTCATGGAGTGTTATTTCGTAAAGTGTCAGCGCTTTTTTTAAAACCAGCCAAATTAGTGGTTGCGCCCTCGCAAGATTATCCAAAAGTTATGTGGTGTTTATTTCGCGAGGTTACTAATAAGATTTAAAATTTCAAGATAATACTAGTGGCTAATTAAGAGGCTATTATTAATAATTGTGTATATTATTTCTCTTAAATCGAGAACTATTTAATATATTGCACTAGTCTTCTCAATACAATATTTACTACTTGCCAACCCACAACAGGGTACAATATACATTGACTAGTGTTTATTGATAACATATCCCCCCCTATTATCATTGACTAGTTGAACTATTTATTGTTCATCCGAGTCCCATTTATTACCATATTCTAGTTGTACTACTTTGAACAACCTAGCACCATTAATTAATGGTACTGACCCTATTTTGGTTGTAATTAATAACAGCTCGAGTTGAGTTGTGCATATATATAATAATTTTCATACAATCATTGCACATTTTGAGTGATTAATTAGTGTCTATACCATCCTAAGATGATAATTGAGAAGCTAACCTAAAGGTACTTCCAGTGACACTGGTTTATCACTTAAATCATTACTGTGTATGATTATATATATATATATATATATATATATATATATATATATATATATATATATATATATATATATATATATATATATTTTTATTTCCCTTCCCTCTACCCTTTTGTACATTCATGCTACAGTATGGACCTTAAGCTACTTATTGGCGAAGATGAAACTGACTCGCGAGAAGGCGTCCAACAGGGTGACCCCCTTGCTCCTCTCCTTTTCTGCTTAGTTATCAAACAAGTCACAGAGGTTCTGTCCAGCGAGCTTAACATCTGGTTCTTATATGATGGTACCCTAGCTGGTTTCCAAGACTCCCTCCTGGAGGACATCAGAAAAATCCAGGAGCAAGGTTCAGTGTTAGGCCTCACCCTGAACCCTTCTAAATGTGAAATAATATGTTCCAACCAGGGCATCGTAGAGAGAATAAAGGGTCTTCTGCCAAATATCCATAAAACTAAACCTGAAGACAGCACACTCCTAGGAGCTCCCCTGGGGTTGAAAGCCATCGATGAGGACCTTGATAAGAAAATCGCCGACCTTAAGAGGATGGATGGGAGGATTGAGGATATTGATGCTCATGATGCACTCTACCTCATCACCAGATGTCTGTCCCTCCCCAGGTTAACCTACTTTCTGAGGTGTTCACCATCTTACAGCAGCCAAAAACTAAGTGAGTATGACCGGTTACTGAAATCAATGCTAGAAAAAGCCCTTAACCTCTCTCTTGATGACTACAGTGGAAACAAGCCTCTCTTCCCGTAAGACTTGGGGGCCTCGGAGTTCGAACAGCAACGCAAATCGCTGTTCCTTCCTTCCTGTCCTCCTTATCAGCATCCGACGACCTTGTGAAGGAAATTCTACCTGCCCACTTACATCAGCTGGCAGGTGTACATGATCCCAATTTTACACGCTGTGCCACAGAGTGGGCCTCTCGTTCAGGCCCATCACCTCAACCACTATCCCCAAAAGCCCACAAGCAATCCAGCTGGGATGGCTCCATTGTAGACCAAGTTGCTTCAGAGTGCCTGGGTGCTGCAACAACACAACAAGACATTGCTCGCCTCACAGCAGTAGCAGCCCCACATGCAGGGGATTTCCTGTTAGCAACCCCAATGTCGGCAACTGGCACGCGTCTCACACCACACGCCCTCCGAATTGCTGTGGCCCTTCGCCTTGCTGCCCCAATCCACACCAGATATAGGTGTATTTGCGGCGAGGTGGTGGCTGACAGGTACGGCCACCATGGCCTACTCTGCCAAAGCACAGGGGGATGGCACTCGAGGCACAGTGAAGTTAACGACATCATCAAGAGGAGCCTCACCACAGCTGGATGCCCAGCTGAAAGAGAGCCCAGTTACCTAACGCCCCGTAACTCTGATGCTCTTATTGGTCGCCCGGATGGTATCACAGTGAACCCCTGGAAGAATGGCAAGCAGTTGGTATGGGACTACACGAGTGTATCAACCCTGGCTAACACCTACATTAACCTCAGTGTTGCACAACCAAGTGGTGCTGCCACCCACAGGGAAGCAGCCAAATCCCGTAAGTATAGAGAACTGGATCACCACTACAATTTTGTCCCCATTGCTTCTGAGACACTCAGCGCCTGGGGTAAAAGTGCTACCAGTTCTTTGAAGGAACTGGGTTCTAGGCTCATTGAAACAACAAGGGACCCTAGAGCTGCCAGCTTTCTTTTCAAGCACCTCAGCGTGGCGATACAGAGGGGAAATGCACACTGAATCCAGGGTTCCTGCCCGCCATCTGAGGAGCTGGAGGAACTCGACAACCTATGATAACCATCTTTGTAACCTATAGGTAACTCCTTTTTTGTAACAAGGTTCAAATAAAGCAAATATATATGATATATATGTGTACATACAAAAGAATGGGGGTGGTAGGAGAAGATAATATTAGTGTTCAGTGAGAGACCACAAGGTCTCCTCTGAATACTTTTTATTTTCTTCCCCGAGGCTATGGGTCCCCACACTGGCACCAGAGGTGGTACCCTCACAAATTAAATATATATATATATATATATATATATATATATATATATATATATATATATATATATATATATATATATTTATTTAATTTAATTTAATAAGGTAAAGTGTTGGAGTGTTGATGTTCAGCAGTCCTCCAATGGCAGGTGGCAATGCCTTGTTTATATATATATATATATATATATATATATATATATATATATATATATATATATATATATATATATATATATATATATATAAATATATATATATATATATATATAATATATATATTATATATATATATATATATATATATATATATATATATATATATATATATATATAATGTGTATTAATTTTAAAAGCTAACCTCTAGAAGAGATACGATTATAGCCTGGTGATTGTATATATATATATATATATATATATATATATATATATATATATATATATATATATATATATATATATATATATATATATATATATATGTATATATATATATATACATATATATATATATATATATATATATATATATATATATATATATATATGTATATATATATATATATATATATATATATATATATATATATATATATATATATATATATATATGTATCACTAGGCTATATATATATATATACAATCACTAGGCTATAATCGTATCTCTTCTAGAGTTTAGCTTTTAAAATTATTACACATTATATATATATATATATATATATATATATATATATATATATATATATATATATATATATATATATAAATATATATATATATATATATATATATATATAATATATATATATTATATATATATATATATATATATATATATATATATATATATATATATATATATATATATACATATATATATATATTTTTTTTTTTTTTTTTTTTTTTTTTTTTTTTATGGGGAAGGGAGTACCACCTCTGGCTGGAAGAAGGGGGACCCATAGCCTCGGAGGAAACCACACATAACGCATTGGAGGGAATGTGGGTCCCCTCCAATACAGTTTCTGTGTGCTTTTCTCCTACCACCCCCTTCCCTTTTTTTTTTTTTTTCCTTTATTGTGTATTTAAAGGTTACAAAACATACAAGACAAATGCCTAAAGGTTATGGATCTCTTGAAGCTCCTCCGCTTCTGGACAGGAACCGAGGACGCAGCAAGCATTTCCCCTCTGGATCGCCACACTGAGACGCTGAAATAAAAAACTGGAAGCCCTTGGGTCTCTGGTGACGTCAATGAGCTTGGACCCCAATTCCTTGAGAAATCCCAAGGCACTCTTGCCCCAGGGGCCATGCGTCTCAGACGCTATGGGAACAAAGAGGTATTGACCTTCCAGTCGCCTGTACTTGAGTGATTTTGCTGTTTCCCTGTGGTTGGCCGCCCCACCTGCTTGATCAGCTCCGAAGTGTACATAGGTGTCAGCCAGGGTGGATACACATGTGTAGTCCCACACCAACTGTCTACCCTCCTTCCATGAGTATATGGTGATGCCATCAGGGCGAAGTGCTGGGAAATCCGGGTTTTGGACCCCTAGGATGCGAGGTTCTCTCTCCGCTGGGCACCCAGCTGAGACGAGGCTTCTCTTGATGATGTCATTGACCTCGTTGTGTCTTGCATGCCAGCCCTTTGTGCTTCCGCAATGCAACCCATGCAGTCCGTATTGGTCTGCTTCCACCCTGTTGCAAATACACTTGTATTCAGTGTGAATTGGGGCACCAAGGCGGAGGGCCACTGCTACACGAAGGGATTCTGGATCTAGGCGCGTGCCCATTGCAGACATGGGTACTGCCAGGAGGAAGTCTCCTGCATGGGGGGCACGCACTGCTCTGAGGCGGGCTTTCTCCTTGTCTGATGTTGTGACGCTTAGCATGGCATCAGCTACTTTTTCCACTAGAGGGTGGTCCCAGCCGGACTGTTTGTGTTGTTTTATTGGCTCTGTAATGGTTGCTGGGGCTGCAAGAACATTCCACTGATTTGAACATTCAGTGAAAGCAGGATCGTGTATTCCTGCTGAATCTCTTAGGGTTGCAGGTAAAATATCTCTGACGAGGTCGTGCGATGCATGAAAGGAGGAAAGGAAGGCTGGTAGAGCAATTTGGGAGGCTGTGCGGACACCAAGGCCGCCGAGTCTTACAGGAAGGGTTGCTTGCTCCCACTGAGAGTCGTCCAATGGCAGGTTCAGGACTTTCACCAGCATGGACCTCAGAAGGGTGTCATACACATTTAACTTAGGGCTGCTGTAGGATGGAGAACATCTCAGAAAGTAGGTCAACTTAGGGAGAGACAGGCATCTTGTAAGGAGAAAGAGAGCATCATGGGCATCGATCTTGTCAATCCTGTCCTGCATTCTCTTTAGGTCAGTGATTTTTGCAGCCAGGACCTCCTCGATTGCTCGTGGGCCAATGGGGGCACCCAGGAGAGTGCAGTCCGGTGGCTCGACAACGAGAATGTCTGGAAGAGCATTTTGTATTTGCCCAGTGATGTCTGGGTTGCGGGAGATTATTTCACATTTGGATGCATTGAGAATGAGGCCTAAGGCTGCTCCCTGCTCCTGGATTTTCCTTATATCCCCCAAAATGGTTTCCGGAGTTCCAGCTAGAGTGCCATCATCCAGGTACCAGATGTTTAGCTCGCTTGTCAGACTATCAGTGACCTCTTTGATAGCTAGACAGAAAAGGAGGGGGGCTAAGGGGTCACCTTGTTGGACATCTTCACAGGAGTTTATTTCATGCTCCCCAAAAAGAAGCTTAGAGTCCCCACTGTAGCACGATCGGATGAATGGGTAAAGGGGACGGAAATGGTTGTGTACAGCCCTGAGGACAGCATCTCGTCTGACTTGATTGAAGGCATTTTTGAAGTCAAGCTTTACTAGTGCCTTCTGGTCCGGGAGATCAACAATGTAAGCCCGCGCTGCATGTGCTGCAGCTTCACAACCTAGGGGAATCCCAAACCCGAGCTGATGAGGTTTCAGCAAGGTGGCTGCTTCCTGGCTGATAGATCTCACTGCAGCCTTAGCTACAAGGCGTCGGAGGGTGTTGCCAACGGCAATGGGCCTGATACCCCTATCCTTCTTCTTTAGAGCACAGAGTGCTGCTCCATAAAAGACAGGCCTGATGTCCTCAGGGATGAAGCCAGCCAAACACATGTTGGAGAATCTGGTAAGTTCCACTAGAAGGTCCTTTGCAGCATCTCCAAGCACCGGGTTCAGCATTTGTTTGATGTGCTGGGGTCTTAGGCCTGTAAAGCCCCATGCTGAACCTGTTGGGAAAGACATGGCTGCTTTGTACACCTCAGATTCTCGAACATTGCTACGAAAGGCTACGCTACGAGACCAACGTGATCACGCTACGCTCCTCACTCTAAGCTGTATATCAGCCCTTATACTATTGCCAGATGATGTAGACCGCCACCCACAGGCAGCTAAGTACATGGAGTCCTAGCATGTTATAGCAAAACCAAAGTAACCGACCAAAATCAACTCATTCCATCTCAATTAAGTTTCAAAACATTCCTCTACGGCTGTGAGTACCAGTGCATGCTGCCGCCACCGCCCTGCCTGACGCAAGTTTCTTCACAATATATACCCCCAGTCCATTCTAACCAATCATGTCTCCTAAACATGGGGCTGTGCAGAGAAAGAAGGACAACAAACCCCTTAACAAGGCAACCATCCCGGCCAACTCAAACAATATTCGTGTTTCTCCGTCTGGAAGCTCTGGGGTCCAGGGCAGCGGTGCTGCCCTCCCCTCCACCCCTTTGAGCAAGGGAGCAGAGACATCTCAACCCTCTCCTATGGACATGCTAGCATCCCACTATAAGCAGCTCAAGCGAGCTTCCGGTCCCTCACCGGAATTCTATAACTGGGCCGAGAATCAGTGGTTCAAAAAGTTGTGCCAAGTCCTCGAGTCTCAAAATGCTATCATCTTGAGTCTTCTAAATGAGAATCTAGCGATCCGCGCTAATCTCCAACAACAACAACAAGAAATAACCCTCCTCCGCGAGGAAATTAGAAACTGCAAGGCAAGCCAAGACCAACTACAGCATGATTTAAATGATCTCCGTGAGGAAAGCAACCTTCTGAAAACTGATGAAGCCATTAAAAAACAGGAGGAAGCTCTCAACAAAATGACTGCATGTATCAGTACATTTTCAGCCCAGCGTTCTGTCTCCCAGGATGAACAAGACCAGCAAAAGCTGCTAGACTCTGTTATAGTGTCGTCCCAAGATATACCTGTGGAACATGATGGTGAAAACTGTGTCGAAATAGCTCTGGATCTCTTAAAAGACAAATTGCAGCTCATTCTAAACAAATCTGACGTTATTGCTGCCTACAGAGTAGGCAAAAAGAATCCATCAAGTCAAAACCAACGGAAAATTCGCCTGAAGCTGTCTTCCCAGTTCACGAAATCCAATCTAGTCCGGACAGCTGTAGCCCAACGGAAGGGATTATACATCAACGAGTGCTTGACTAGGAACAGACAGCACCTCCTCTACCGCCTGTGTCAAATCCGTCAAAAAAACCCAGATGCGATTCATCAGTGCTTCGTTAGAGATGGACTGATAAAGGTGAGAAAAACCGCAGAGGGCAAAATGTTCACAATTACTAAAGAAGAGAACCTCAACGCTTTCAACTCCCAATGTGGTCTGTCTCAGCTCATTATCACTCCCAGTGAATTAACTTAATTAACCCCCTGTCAACTAGTGGGGCTAGGTTTCCTAAGTCTCATTGTTTCATTTTCTGACTTAATTTTTAACTTACTCTTAACTAGTCATTTACTGAAATTATTTAATTGAGTGCATAAATAGTTCTTCAGGTCTTATTAATTATACAGTCATAACTGAACTATTTATAGCTAATAATCATTAGCTTAAATTTGTCTATGCTTATTATTCAACTTTTCTTTGATTCCATTTATTACCTAGGTTGCCTAGCCTCGCCATGCTCCCTTACTCCATTGTACCCCTGGCTTTGCCTGCATCTCAAATTGCAAATTGTTACTTACAGTGTACCTGAGAGTACTTGTAAGCAATCTACCTCATTTTTCATTTTTGCTCAATTTGTTTTTGTATTGCTTAGTCTTGTTTATATTTTTGTTTTGTATTTCTATATCTTGTGTTTTGTATAGTCCATGTTTATATGTTTTTTCGTTAATCTCATTTATTACCTAGGTTGCCTAGCCTAGCCATACTCCCTTACTCCATTGTACCCCTGTAAGCCCCTTTTGAGTTTGCTTTGTTCTGTATTGTGTACATCTTTTTCCCTATTTTATAGCTTATTTCTACCTTGTTATTTGCCTTTCTTCCCTTGTTTTTCCTGCAATCAGCTTTTTTTATGCAGACAAGTATAGACCCTGAACTTAACCTCTTATCCACTATCTATGACAATTATCACTTTAATGATCTAAATTGCAGATATTTTGCAGCACATGATGTAAACAATGTATTAACTCATAATCACAATATCTCTGTAATCAATTTGAACGTTAGATCCCTAGGTAAACACTTCGATGATGTTAGTGCCTTGATTGAAGCTATTGACAACAAATTCTCTTTTATTATACTTACTGAAACATGGTTGAAAGAGGATACTACTCAGCTCTTTAACATGCCTAACTACTCAGCAATTCACAACTGTCGTCAACTTCAGAGAGGTGGTGGCACTGCTCTTTACTACCACCAAGAACTAACATGCTTAAAAGAAATTAGAACCAGAGACTGCTATGGGGAGTATATCTTCGCCAGCTTCAGAGTCAAGGGTGCCGAATCTGTCCTGACTGTGGGTGCAGTTTATAGAATTCCTAACACTGATGTGTCCAAATTCAACTCAAACCTTAGAAATCTAATACTTGATAATAGACTGAACAAAAACCACCTAATTATCGCAGGGGACTTTAATATTGACCTCTGCGAGCCTGAACACCCCACTGCTGTTAGCTTCCTCAACTGTATGAATTCCTGCTTCCTCATACCCTTAATCACTAGACCTACTAGAATCACTGATAGCACTGCCACGACGCTCGATCACATCTGGACAAACATAATCTCTCCGCTTACTTCAGGTATAATCACCGATAGCACTACAGATCATTACCCCACATTTCTCTTAACTAACATTAGCAAACCACCTCTTGAGTCAAGAGTGATACGTTTTAGACTACACAATGAAACTGCTATAGACAATTTTATAACTGCTGCTGATAATGTCAGCTGGGAGTCCGAGTTAGGTAACATAGTGGACATCAACCTAGCAGTGCAATCTTTTCTTCAAAAAAATCTTAGCCTTTATAATACCCACTGTCCTATGCTTACAAAACAAGTCACAACCAAAAGGCTTAACAATCCCTGGCTTACAAAGGGAATACTTAAATCTATTAATAAAAAACATGACCTTGAGAAGAAGTATAGGTTAGGAATTGTCTCCAAAGATTTCTCAAAGAATTACACATTATTGCTGTCTAAGATAATTAGACGAGCCAAAATTAAATACTACAAAGATAAATTTACCCAAATAAAGAGCAACATTAAACAAACTTGGAGAACAATTTCTCAAATATTGGGATCAAAGAAGTCTTTAAATAACAAACCGACTCTCCTGTCTAATAACGATGGTCAGCTTTCAGCCTCTGATTCTGCTATTGAGTTCAATAGGTTCTTCTCTTCCATTGGTTCATCCCTTGCAAATGATATTCCATCTTCCAGTACAGACATTAATGACTATCTTTCAGGTAACTATCCACAGTCTCTGTACCTAAAGCCTATTAATTCCACTGACGTCAATGAGATAATCCTTTCCCTTAAAACCAAGTCTGGTGCCCTTGAGGAGATACGAACTTTAATTTACAAAAAAGCCTCCAGATCTTTAGCCCCTGCTATTGCTTTGCTCTTCAACAAGTCACTTGAACTCCAAACCTTCCCAGATATTCTAAAAAAAGCGAGAGTAACGCCTGTCCACAAATGTGGTAATCTCACAGATGTTAACAACTACAGACCTATATCTATCCTGCCAAACTTGTCAAAAATTTTTGAAAAACTAATCTATAAGCAGCTTTACTCATATCTAGCCAAACTCAATATACTTAGCCCTTGCCAATATGGCTTCAGACCCAAAAAAAGCACTAACGATGCACTTATTAGTATGCTTAACTCGATTCATACAGCTCTTGATAAAAATGAGTTCCCTGTTGGGTTGTTTGTGGACCTGCGTAAAGCTTTTGACACTGTCAACCACCAAAACCTTCTTCTTAAATTACATCATTATGGAGTCAGAGGACACTCCCTACAATACCTCAAATCCTACCTTACTGACAGGCTTCAATATGTTTCTGTGAATAATAAAATTTCTCCCACCCTACCCATCAACATTGGTGTTCCCCAGGGCAGCATACTTGGCCCTCTCCTCTTTCTCATCTACATTAATGACCTTCCAAATGCCTCCCAACACCTCAAACCAATTCTATTTGCTGACGACACAACCTTCATTTACTCCAGTCCTGATCCCCTTGCTCTAAATGCCACAGTAAATACTGAGCTAAATAAAGTCCATCTGTGGCTAACTGCCAACAAACTCACCCTTAACATTGACAAAACCTTTTATATTCTGTTTGGCAATAAATCCTCTAATCAAATAAATCTCAAAATAAACAATACCCAAATTTGTAACAAATTAGATGGCAAATTCCTTGGCATTCTCATTGACCACAAGCTTAATTTCCAGGGACACATTCTAAACATATCAAAAAAAAGTTTCAAAAACTGTGGGCATTCTTTCTAAGATCAGATATTATGTACCACGCCCTGCCCTGGTGACTCTCTATTACTCCCTTATCTATCCATATCTCAACTATGGTATTTGTGCTTGGGGCTCTACTACCCAAAATCACTTACGTCCTCTAATTACTCAACACAAAGCTGCTATTAAGACAATATCCAATTCTGGCCCCAGACATCACTCGGTACCCCTACTTAAATCTCTGAATATGTTAGACATTAAGTCACTGCACATTCTCTCATGTGTATTATACATATATAAAACGCTAAACTATAATGCCAATCCTGATCTCAAAAGCTTCATAGAAGGTTGTATCAGAACCCATGAGCATCACACCAGAAATAAATACAGTTTTGATATTCCTAGAGTACGACTTAATCAAACTAGAAATGCTCTACAAATCAAGGGGCCCAGAATGTGGAATGACCTTCCCAACCATGTTAAAGACTGTACCTCTCTCAACCAGTTTAAGTTAAAAGCAAAGCTAAACCTAATAAATTCCCTGTAACCTACCTTACCCTTCTATTGTCAACCAATGTCTGTTTTTTTCTTTAAAGAGCGCTGTTTGTCGACATAATTGTATTTGTGCTGCTTTTTCATCTATGTTTTCATTTCTTGTTTTCATTCTACTCATTATGCTCAATTAGTATTAAGCTTGTCATTTAAGTTTATCATGCCCGAAACGCTTTGCGTAATAGTGGCTTTAGGCATTGTATGTACTAGCTCTACCTATAAGTCAAACAATCCTTGTAAATATTTATTTTATGTATGTACCTTACCTAAATAAAATTGTATTGTATTGCATTGTATTAACAGTCAAGGGTTCTATGCCAGCATTGTTTTCCTGGGGATCCCTGCTGCTGTCGGGGGCTCTGGGTGGGTGTTTGTCTTGAAGAGCCTCTGCTGTCGTGGCATTCCTGGGGGCAATAGTGTCATCGCTGGTCATGATTCTGATGGCACCTGTGGTATTGCCCTCTTCTATTTTCCTGGTGATCTGTGCTCTCATTTTGTGGTTCTCAGATGAGTTATTGTTGGTCGTCCTGCAGCTGGTGTTCTTGGCACGAGGGGAGAGGCGGACCAGGTTGTCTGCTCTGGGTAATTCATTAAGAGCTCTGATTACAGAGGTTGCTAATGACTTGTCTCTCCTGGGCGGTAATGCTAGGCATGCATTCCCAAATAGAAGGAGATTGTGCCATGCTCCAATGGTTCTAGGAGCATTGTTGACCTTTGTCAGCAGACTGGTGAGTTTGGCTGCTGCTTGATGACGGGCAGCCTTGGGGATGTGGGGCAAGGTCCTGGTGGACGTCGCTTTGATTGCTTCAAGCAGATTATCTGCTGAAATGAAGTTGAGGGAGGTATTGTTCCTCGCTCCTGCAGCAGGTTGTCCATCGTCACTGCCCCGGGGCAGGCGCCTAGATCCTAGACAACCACCTGAATTGAGAGAATGATAGCGGACAGTTCCATTTGAATTGAGACGATACCGTCTGTCACACACTTGACAGTTTCCTCTTGGGTGGCCATCTTCTTGGCTGGAAAGAGGCTGTGTGTCAGGTGCGACATGTGCCATGCCTAGATGTGATGACGCCTGGCTGCCCACTGAGTGCACCCTCTCCTTCCCAGATGGAGAGTAACACGGCAAGCATTACCCTCCTGGGGGAGTTGGGCATGGCCTGGGCACCGTGTGTGGGTAGGCTGTGTGTTGATGGGCGGCTGGCTGGGTAGGGCGCAGGTAGCGGGGTGGGGGAAGATGGCTGGCGGGGGTGGTGGAGGGGGGGCACACGAGGGAGGCTGCCGTCACACTTGTTACACACTATCAACACTCGGGGAAATCACTAGTGCACTTTGTTTTTAACACTACACTCACCGATTTGCTTATGAACGCACTAACTTTCCACTAACATCACTGTAGGTAGCTCGAGAGCCTCCCCCATCACTCCCCCCTTCCCCCCGTACCCCGCCTTGGGGGCTGGTGGGTGGCGGCACTGAGACGGCGGCGACCCTCCCCTCACCCTCACCCATACACTGTACCTGCCTCGCCATACACAAAGCTCAGACAACGCACCTTTCAACGTTCATAGTGTTGGAATGAAGGAGATACGGTTCTTCTTGTCACCCCCGGGGCCTTCAGCAGGTATTCATACCAACATAGGTCAAGTCTTGGCTGGCTCAGGCATCGTGATCCTCGTTGAAATTGGTTCAAGTGTAGGACCTTGCTCACCACGTGTCCGTCCCCCTCCTCCGTCCTCAATATAATATATATATATATATATATATATATATATATATATATATATATATATATATATATATATATATATATATGTATATATATATATATATATATATATATATATATATATATATATATATATACATATATATATATATATATATATATATATATATATATATATATATATATATATACATATATATATATATATTTTTTTTAACCTAGAAGGGGTACCACCTCTGGTGCAAGTGTAGGGACCCCCCAGCAAACACAAATCATCTACACAACGTTCGCCTATCTCTTCCCATAGGTGTGGGAATGATTTGCATTGAGAATGGTGCAGGAGAGCCTTTGAGAAACTTTTACTCAAAAAATCCAAACACAAAGGTTTAATTATAAATAGTTTTTCTACAATTATTTTCTTCCAAATGTAAAACAAATAGTTTTTACATGTTTAAATATAAAATTTATGGTGTTTTTTTGTAAAATTCATTAATAAATTGTGAATGATATATATTGGCTGAGTGAAACCTTTAAAATCCATTTAGTTATAATATGAACAGAAAAAAGTAGTTTTCCAAATTTTCTAAAAATCGCTCTTTTTAACACAATTTGACTCCTTATGCATTCCACTAAACACTAATATCATGTTTAAATATATAATTTATGTATTATTCCCTAAGATAATTTATATAAATTATAAAAGTTGCTGGAAAGTGGTGAGAAAGAATCTGAAAACGTTTTGTTGTCTTATATTGGCGTGTTCTTATTAACTAGAGTGAGTAAGAGTGAGCGAGAGTGGGTAAGAGTGAGTAAGAGTGACTGAAGGTGAGTGAGAGTGCCAGAGAGTGTGTAAGTGTGAGTAAGAGTGAGTATAAGTAAGAGTGTCTGAGAGTGAGTAAGAGTGACAGAGTGAGTAAGGGTGACAGAATGAGTAAGAGTGAGAGTAAAGTGATTGAGAGTAAAGGTGAGTATGAGAGTAAGAGTGATTGAGAGTTAGAGTGAGAGTAAGAGTGATTGAGAGCAAGAGTGATTGAGAGTAAGAGTGATTGAGAGTAAGAGTGATTGAGAGTAAGAGTGATTGAGAGTAAGAGTGATTGGGAGTAAGAGTGATTGAGAGTAAGAGTGATTGGGAGTAAGAGTGATTGGGAGTAGGAGTTAGAGTGAGAGTAGGAGTAAGAATGAGAATAAGAGTGATTGAGAGTAAGAGTGAGTAAGAGTAAGAATGAGAGTATGAGTGATTGAGAGTAAGAGTGATTGAGAGTAAGAGTGATTGAGAGTAAGAGTGATTGGGAGTAAGAGTGATTGGGAGTAAGAGTAAGAGTGAGAGTAAGAGTAAGAATGAGAATAAGAGTGATTGAGAGTAAGAGTGATTGGGAGTAAGAGTAAGAGTAAGAATGAGAGTAGGAGTGATTGAGAGTAGGAGTGATTGGGAGTAGGAGTGATTGGGAGTAAGAGTGATTGAGAGTAAGAGTAATTGAGAGTAAGAGTATGAGAGAAGGAGTGAGAGAGTGAGTATGAATGGGTAAGGGTGACTGAGAGTGAGTAAGAGTGACAGAGTAAGAATGACAGAGTAAGAGTGATAGAGAGTAAGAGTGACAGAGAGTAAGAGTGACAGAGAGTAAGAGTGACAGAGAGTAAGAGTGACAGAGAGTAAGAGTGACAGAGAGTAAGAGTGACAGAGTAAGAGTGAGTATGAGAGTGAGTAAGGATGACTGAGAGAAAGAGTGAGTAATAGTGCGTAAGAATGATTGAGAGTTAGAGTGAGAGTAAGAGTGATTGAGAGTTAGTGAGAGTAAGAGTGATTGAGAGTAAGAGTGATTGAGAGTAAAAGTGATTGAGAGTAAGAGTGATTGAGAGTAAGAGTGATTGGGAGTAAGAGTGATTGAGAGTAAGAGTGATTGGGAGTAAGAGTGATTGGGAGAAGGAGTAAGAATGAGAATAAGAGTGATTGAGAGTAAGAGTGAGTAAGAGTAAGAATGAGAGTAAGAGTGATTGAGAGTAAGAGTGATTGAGAGTAAGAGTGATTGGGAGTAAGAGTGATTGAGAGTAAGAGTGAATGGGAGTAAGAGTGATTGGGAGTAGGAGTTAGAGTGAGAGTAGGAGTAAGAATGAGAATAAGAGTGATTGAGAGTAAGAGTGAGTAAGAGTAAGAATGAGAGTAAGAGTGATTGAGAGTAAGAGTGATTGAGAGTAAGAGTGATTGAGAGTAAGAGTGATTGAGAGTAAGAGTGATTGGTAGTAAGAGTGATTGGGAGTAAGAGTAAGAGTGAGAGTAAGAGTAAGAATGAGAATAAGAGTGATTGACAGTAAGAGTGATTGGGAGTAAGAGTAAGAGTAAGAATGAGAGTAGGAGTGATTGAGAGTAGGAGTGATTGGGAGTAGGAGTGATTGGGAGTAAGAGTGATTGAGAGTAAGAGTAATTGAGAGTAAGAGTATGAGAGAAAGAGTGAGAGAGTGAGTATGAATGGGTAAGGGTGACTGAGAGTGAGTAAGAGTGACAGAGTAAGAATGACAGAGTAAGAGTGATAGAGAGTAAGAGTGACAGAGAGTAAGAGTGACAGAGAGTAAGAGTGACAGAGTAAGAGTGACAGAGAGTAAGAGTGACAGAGTAAGAGTGACAGAGAGTAAGAGTGACAGAGAGCACGAGTGACAGAGAGTAAGAGTGACAGAGTAAGAGTGAGTATGAGAGTGAGTAAGGATGACTGAGAGAAAGAGTGAGTAATAGTGCGTAAGAGTGATTGAGAGTTAGAGTGAGAGTAAGAGTGATTGAGAGTTAGTGAGAGTAAGAGTGATTGAGAGTAAGAGTGATTGAGAGTAAAAGTGATTGAGAGTAAGAGTGATTGAGAGTAAGAGTGATTGGGAGTAAGAGTGATTGAGAGTAAGAGTGATTGGGAGTAAGAGTGATTGGGAGAAGGAGTAAGAATGAGAATAAGAGTGATTGAGAGCAAGAGTGAGTAAGAGTAAGAATGAGAGTAAGAGTGATTGAGAGTAAGAGTGATTGAGAGTAAGAGTGATTGAGAGTAAGAGTGATTGGGAGTAAGAGTGATTGAGAGTAAGAGTGATTGGGAGTAAGAGTGATTGGGAGTAGGAGTAAGAATGAGAATAAGAGTGATTGAGAGTAAGAGTGAGTAAGAGTAAGAATGAGAGTAAGAGTGATTGAGAGTAAGAGTGATTGAGAGTAAGAGTGATTGAGAGTAAGAGTGATTGGGAGTAAGAGTGATTGGGAGTAAGAGTAAGAGTGAGAATAAGAGTGATTGAGAGTAAGAGTGAGTAAGAGTAAGAATGAGAGTAAGAGTGATTGAGAGTAGGAGTGATTGAGAGTAAGAGTAAGAATGAGAGTAAGAGTGATTGAGAGTAGGAGTGATTGGGAGTAGGAGTGATTGGGAGTAAGAGTGATTGAGAGTAAGAGTAATTGAGAGTAAGAGTATGAGAGTAAGAGTGAGAGAGTGAGTATGAATGGGTAAGGGTGACTGAGAGTGAGTAAGAATGACAGAGTAAGAGTGACAGAGAGTAAGAGTGACAGAGAGTAAGAGTGACAGAGAGTAAGAGTGACAGAGTAAGAGTGACAGAGAGTAAGAGTGACAGAGTAAGAGTGACAGAGAGTAAGAGTGACAGAGAGTAAGAGTGACAGAGAGTAAGAGTGACAGAGAGTAAGAGTGACAGAGTAAGAGTGACAGAGAGTAAGAGTGACAGAGAGTAAGAGTGACAGAGAGTAAGAGTGACAGAGTGTAAGAGTGACCGAGTAAGAGTGACAGAGTAAGAGTGACAGAGAGTAAGAGTGACAGAGAGTAAGAGTGACAGAGTAAGAGTGACAGAGAGTAAGAGTGACAGAGTAAGAGAGTGAGAGTGATTATGAGAGAGTTAAGCGTGTGAGGTGTGAGAGGGTAGCAGGCCAGGGAGGCAGGATGTGTGGTCACAGGCAAGGCCTAGGCCTCGTGATCTCTAATGTTGGTTTTTATATATATGTTGGATTTTTTGTCCTGTTTCAAATTATAATTATTTAGCAGGAATGTAATAAGATATTGCACAGTATTAATGTGACAATAATATATGCATTATTTCCTTGATAATCAAACTTGTTGTTCAAAGATAATATACAATCTTTGAAGGAAACATTTTGAGAGCGCGAGCTGGCAACACTGGGCTGGTGGGTGAGAGAGACATATGGTTAGTTGTGCTCAGACCTTCAGTGGTGAAGGGTGTGTCCCAGCTGGCCGCCACCAGCCGCCACCCGCCGCCCACCACCAGCCGCCACCCGCCACCACCCACCACCCACCACCAGCCGCCACCCACCACCAGCCGCCACCAGCCACCACCCACCACCACCCACCACCAGCCGCCACCTGCCACCACCCACCACCAGCCGCCACCCGCCGCCACCCGCCACCCACCACCAGCCGCCACCCGCCGCCACCCGCCACCCACCACCAGCTGCCACCCGCCTCCACCCGCCACCCACCACCAGCCGCCACCCACCACCAGCCGCCACCACCCACCACCAGCCGCCACCTGCCACCACCCACCACCAGCCGCCACCACCCACCACCAGCCGCCACCCGCCACCACCCACCACCAGCCGCCACCCACCACCACCCACCACCAGCCGCCACCCGCCACCAGCCACCGCCACCCACCACCGCCACTCACCACCCGCCGCCACCACCCACCACCCGCCGCCACCACCACCACCACCAGCCGCCATCACCGCCACCAGCTGCCACCACCACCAGCCGCCACCACCACCACCACCAGCCGCCATCACCGCCACCAGCTGCCACCACCACCAGCCGCCATCACCGCCACCAGCTGCCACCACCACCAGCCGCCACCACCAGCCGCCACCACCGCCACCACCACCTGCCACCAGCCGCCACCACCGCCCGCTATCAGCCGTCACCGCCCGTTGCCACAGTCGCCACCGCAAGCCGCCACCGCCAGCCGCCACCAGCCCCCCCCACCGCCGATCGTCACCACCCACCACAGCCGCCGCTGCCCGCCACCGCCCGCCACCACCCACCACAGCCGCCACCACCCACCACCCGCCGCCACCACCCACCACCACCAGCCGCCGCCGCCACCACCCACCACCACCAGCCGCCGCCGCCACCACCACCCACCACCACCGCCGCCACCACCCACCACCACCAGCCGCCGCCGCCACCACCACCCACCACCACCGCCGCCACTACCCACCACCACCAGCCGCCGCCGCCACCACCACCCACCACCACCGCCGCCACCACCACCCACCACCACCACCGCCACCACCGCCAGCCGCCACCACTAATCACAGACGCCGCCACCCGCCACCGCCAGACACAGCCGCCAGTGTCCGCCACCGCCGCCACTGTCCGCCACCGCCGCCACTGTCCGCCACCACCGTCAATGTCCGCCACCGCCGCCACTGTCCGCCACCGCCACCACTGTCTGCCACCGCCACCACTGTCCGCCCGCCGCCACCACTGTCCGCCCGCCGCCACCACTGTCCGCCCGCCGCCTCCACTGTCCGCCCGCCGCCACCACTGTCCGCCCGCCGCCGCCACTGTCCGCCCGCCGCCGCCACTGTCCGCCCGCCGCCGCCACTGTCCGCCCGCCGTCGCCACTGTCCGCCCGCCGCCACTGTCCACCACCGCCACCAAAGCCGCCACGGTCCGCCCGCCGCCACTATCCGCCACAGCCGCCACTGTCCGCCCGCCGCCACTGTCCGCCACTATCCGCCACCGCCGCCACTGTCCGCCCGCCATCACTATCCGCCACCGCCGACACTGTCCGCCCGCCGCCACTGTCCGCCCGCCGCCGCCACTGTCCGCCACAGCCGCCACTCTCCGCCGTACAGCCTCCCCTCTCTCCGTTAGTAAATAATTATAATTGTTAGTAAATAATAAAAGAAATATAAATTATTAAATTTTTTTTACCCTTAAATTGGTTTTAATATTTAAATTGAAAATAATAATATAATATAAAATATAATAAAAATAATATAATATAAAATATAATTTAATTTCAACAAATTTAACTTTAAACACAAAGATGTGAAAAGGGTTCAGATTATTGGCTCAAACCTTTCATAAGAGATTCATATTGGTATATGAATGGATTATAATTGACTCATGTTAGGAGTGTAAAGTTGCCACAACATCTCAAATTAGTGTTAGATACATATGTCTTGGTTATAAGTTTTGGAAACCTATTTAAGTCCACACACAATATCGTATCTGATACGATAAAACAAACGTTTCCAATACTTTCAAATACTTTCCAGATATGTTGTGGCAACCTAAAATTGTTTGCTGGGCCATAGCCTCGGAGAAGAAAATAAATATATATATATATATATATATATATATATATATATATATATATATATATATATATATATATATATATATATATATTGTGACGGTAACGCGTTGGTGTTCGGCTGTTTAAGGCTAGGGGTATGGCCTTGTCACATAGTTATAAAAAAAAAATAGAAAAACTGGAACTTCGTCTGTGGTAAGGTAAGGAGAAGACACACAAAACACAAGTAAACTTTAACAATGAAATTTTAATTACGTTAAATAAATCAAAACATGAATAAAAGGGACAAACAAATTCGTATAATAAAATCAATGAATCAAAATAATAAGAATAATTAAATGACACAATGAAAAGTTACGTTAAGACAAAATAACAAGAAGTGCAATACAAAAATAAATTTAAGGTGCTGGAATATTGGCTTTAAGCTACCACCTCTCTCAGTATACGCTTACGTCTAGCCGGGAGAAGTGTTAACTGTGGAAGCACTGAATATTCTGAGGTCTGAGGTCGTGGCGACCCCAGACATCAAGTAGTATGGGGGGGGGGCGAGTGCAGTTGCAGCCAGACCGGCGACCAATCAGCGGAGCCGGTAGTAAGACAGGTAGTTTGGCAGTTTGAGTCTGAACAGGTGTCCCTGGCTGCATACGTTTTGCGCTCTGGCAAACCTTGGAGATGTTGTTGTCGTTGTTGGACATTTCTTCCCTAGTAGTTTTATATAGTTTGTTGCGACTTATTTGTAGAGGGAAGAGCAGGCTCAATCTCTTGAAGGAGATAACCGTCACAACTCTCCCCCGAAGCCTGCGGTTCTGGAAGAAGTACGTCGTTATGTGGTGGAGTAATGGATGGAGTCGCTTCTACTTCATAAACTCTGGAGAGATCATTGGCTAAGATGTTGTCAGACTCTTGGTATAGCGTGTCTCCAGGTTGAATTTCTGCAGGTAGCAAGCCCATAGTAGAAGACGTTGAGATGAGAAGTGGGCGTGCTGCAGGAGGTGTAGGGTGGTGTGGTCCGTATTGATGGTGGACCGTGCACTTTTCAGGTGTGGAGTGAAGTGCTGAAGCTTCAGGAAGAGTAGCTCCTTGCCAATTGTTTCGTAGTTCCTTGTAGCAGTAGTCGCTGACAGGTGTATTCTTCTCGCCTCGTTGCTGCATCACGACACCACCAACGTCGGTACCACTGGGGTCGACATGGAGGATGAAGGGCTTATCTGACGAGGTGAGAGTGGAATTAGAAGAGGGCAAAGGAGCACGATTATTATCCTGAAAGCATTTGGGAAGATCATTAAGGATTTCGGAATTAGAAAGCGCTGACTCCTTGTCAGTGCTTTCGGGAGGAGAAGCTGGGAAGGTCTCACTGTGGATGTAGGGTTCTGTGAAGGTGGAATAGTTAATTAGGACAGTGGGAGGAGTACCATTATATTGCTTCAGGAGGTTGACGTGGCACAGCTGGGTCTTCCGCCGCCTATCTGGAGTCTCTATTACGTAGTTGTTATTATTCCTGCACTCTTTGACGCAGTAGGGTCCTGAAAACCTGTTTTGTAAAGGTGAACCTGGGATAGGGAAATAGGCAAGGACGAAGTTTCCCGGCTTGAATTTTCTTACTTTGCTGGTCTGGTCGTAATGAGTCTTCATTCTCTCCTGGGCTTTCAATAGATTATCATGGGCAAAACGGTGGACTCTCTCTAGAATGTGTTGAAGGTTTTGAAGAAACTGGGGCACATTCTGATGATCACTGAAGGTGGCATCTCTGAGAGAGTCTTTGAAAGCCTTAAGGGGAGTACGGCACTTACGGCCGTAGAGCATCTCATAAGGAGATACTCCTAGGGACTCATTGGGGAGACTTCTGAAAATACACATTATAAGGTCAATCTGCTTATCCCAATCCTTCGAGGTTTCACTACAAAACTTTTTCAAGAGTGCTTTGATGGTCTGATGACTACGTTCAAGAGAACCCTGTGAAGCAGGATGATAGGGGCTGGACAATACCTGTTTGATGTTGAACTCCTCCAGTGTCCTTTTGAAGAGATCACTGGTGAAGTTGGTACCACAGTCACTTTGAATCTCCCTGGGAAATCCGTATTGAGTGAAGATCTTCAATAGATGTTTTATAACCGTAGCAGCCGTGATGTTCTTCACTGGAACTGCTATGGGAAATCTGGTGGTAGGACACAGGATGGTTAGGATGTAGGCGTTACCTGAACTGGTCCGAGGTAAAGGACCAACACAGTCTATTATGAGTCTGTGGAAAGGTTCCGCAGGCACCTGTATGGGGATCAGTGGCGCTCTGGGAATGGAGATGTTCGGTTTGCCTGCCATCTGACATGTATGACACTGTTTTACGTACTGTTTGACGTTATTTACCATACCTGGCCAGTAGTAGTCTTGACGAATCCCATGGTAAGTCTTGTTGAATCCGTAGTGGGAGAGTGCTCCGTGGGCCAGGTGTAGAATAGTGGGCCGCAGGCTGGTGGGAATCACAAGTTGTTCGATGTTGGCCCAATCGTCCTCCTCCTTCAGTTTACTGGGTCTATATCTGCGGTAGAGTAAGTCGTTCTCTAGGAAGAACCCAGGAATACTGTCGGGTTGAGTCTCAGCCTGGAAAAACAATGGTGTTAAAGTAAGATCTTCCCTCTGCAACTTACGGAACTCCAACTTGGTCAGATGCGGGGGGAGTTTCTGAGGGTCTTGAGGGACAGCGGTAGCAGTAGAGTCAGCTGGCTGTGGACGTGCGGCTTGTGCACGGGTGGTCACGAGAACCGGAGGAGAAACTTCATCACTCTCTTGAACCTCTGCTGGAACATACTCTAGAATAGGGTTACTTGGCACAGAGTTACACACCTGGGGTTTGTCCATGACGATCAGGTTGGTCGGTTGCAGGTCTTCTGCCAAGTCGTTGCCTAGGAGAAGTTGCACTCCAGGCATGGGAAAAGGCTTTTCCCTGACGGCGACTTGGACTTCCCCGTTCACGTAGGGACAATCCAGGTGGACTCTGGCGAGAGGGTATGGAGTGGTAGCAGTGAGGTCAGTGATGAAGACAGTTTCTCCGGTGTAGGTGATGTTGGGCACAGCCGACTTCAAGATGATCGATTGTAGAGCCGCTGTGTCCCTCAAGATCTTCAATTTGAGACGTCCCTCCGGATTTGAACCGTTGGCAGAGACAGTTCCAGTATACAGGTGGTTACTGAAAAGAGAAAGATCATTAACCTCAACACCAACATTCATCACAGGCTTACCGGACTTAGGAGGAGTTGGTTAGGGTTTTTGTTGGTCAGTGATTCCCTTGTATTGAGACTTACCACACTTGTCTATGGTATGTCCATAGAGTCTACAATACTTGCAGTACAGTTGTGAACCAGCTTGATCGGGGCTCACCTTCTCGTAACTGTACCACGACTTCTTACTGGAGGATGGTTCGGGTGTCAGCCGGTGGATGAGGCTGTAAGTGTCAGCCGACTTAGCACACTTCAGGTAGTCGGTTTCCTCTTTATCTGCTAAGTAGAGGCGGACAGGAGGCGGCACACGTCTCAAGAATTCTTCAACAAGCATCAGGTTGACGAGTTCTGTAAAAGTAGAGACATGTGCTGCTTCCAGCCATTTCCTGAAATACCTCCGTTTCGTGTTAGCAAACTCAAGGAAGGTAGTGGTACTTGCCTTAAGGTGGTCACGGAATTTCCTTCTATAACTTTCGGTGGAAAGTAGGTAGGCGTCCAACACTGCTTGTTTCAGAGTGTGGTAGTCATTCTCAGACGCCAGAGTACTGAGTGTGACTGCCGCTCTACCTGTAAGATGGACTCTGAGAAGTGTGGCCCATTGGTCGACAGGCCAACTGAGTTGATTAGCAAGGGTTTCAAAGGTGGTGAAAAACACATCAACTTCTGCTTCTACAAAGGATGGCATTAACTTACTTGCATGTGATATATTAAAACTGACGGGAAGATTGGCAGTAGCTTGTTGGCGTTGAGCGAGGTGTGAAGTTTCCAAGGCGATTTCACGTTGACGACACTCTAGAGCCAGAGTCGCTTGTTGCTTGTCATGTTCGCGTTGCATCTCTAACTCGCGTTGTTTGGTTTCGAGCTGTACTCTCTCACGTTCACGGAGTAGTGCAACCTCACGTTCCTGGAGGGCGATTCCACGTTCGTGTTCTTCCCTCCTCAAGGCAGCTTCACGTTCGTGTTCGTCTCTCCTCAAGGCAGCTTCGCGTTCTCTGAGGGTGATTTCTCGTTCTTGTTCTTCCCTCCGTATGGCAGCTGTTCGTTCTTCAATCTTGGCCAGCTCTAGTTTGAGTTTCATCGTCGCCAAATCAGTTTTATCTGTAATATAGTAAGTTTCATGAGTTTCAGAGTCTATCTTACCTTGCTCTAAATAGTAATCCAGCAACAGGTTGTGTAGGTCATTTTTGTTGGCTTGGTAGGGAACTTCTAGTTGATACTCATGTGCAAGAGTTTGTAATTCAGTCCTCTTGGCACGACTTAAAGTCCCTATTTCACCTGCTGGATTTGCATGGAAAGCTTGGAGACGAAACATGGTGAAATTAGCAAATAAAGGTACACGAATATTCAATAGTGAATGTCAGAAACAGGACAACGTGGCAACTGGTACCTATCCTGTGAGATCTTTAACAATTAAAGTTTAGTAAAAGATATTAAATGATTAAATTAAATCAAGGGCGCAGGAAATCTTGTACCCGGTACTCATGTAAGAGGATAAGGGCAAGAAAATCCTACTAACAAATGAAACAGAGTTTCGAAAACAAATGAAACAGTAAATTGTCTCAAAAGTAAAATTGGTAGTCAAAGGATGTAGGCATACCTTGCCAAGTCTCTATAGGACATAAAGCAAGTTTTTCCTACTGAATTTAATATGATACTTACAGAATTAGCGAACTTTTGTGCTCTGAAAAAGTAAGCTCATTCCCTACCGTTGTATGTATCATCATCTCTGACTGACGTGTAGGGGTGCGAGGTGTCAACTGGTGACGAGAACTGCTGCTGAGGTCCCAATTCAGCAACTAAAGTTTGAGCTAGAGGAACTATGGCCCTCTTTGTCCTCCTACAGTCAGATTGCAGAAGATTGGGTACTCTTGACCCGGGGCAGACCACAGTACCAGGGTACCAATATGATGATCTGTCAAAATGAGATATATTCAAGGGACACAGATGGTAAATACGAGTAATAACACGGAGGGAGAGATGACCAATTAAGAGTATGACTGAGGCCTACAGTCACCACGTAATCCAAAGTTGTCTCACCTTCACCATATGTTACTCTCGTAATGCACAATACACCGCACCTTATAAAAAATGAAATTGAATATGAAAAATAGTAAAGCTACGTTAACAAAGTTAAATACGCTTACCATTAATTACCACTTGGCACCAGTACCTGAGTGAAGCTCCTAGGACAGGCCCCATATAACTTGTGACGGTAACACGTTGGTGTTCGGCTGTTTAAGGCTAGGGGTATGGCCTCGTCACATAGTTATAAAAAAAAATAGAAAAACTGGAACTTCGTCTGTGGTAAGGTAAGGAGAAGACACACAAAACACAAGTAAACTTTAACAATGAAATTTTAATTACGTTAAATAAATCAAAACATGAATAAAAGGGACAAACAAATTCGTATAATAAAATCAATCAATCAAAATAATAAGAATAATTAAATGACACAATGAAAAGTTACGTTAAGACAAAATAACAAGAAGTGCAATACAAAAATAATTTTAAGGTGCTGGAATATTGGCTTTATGCTACCACCTCTCTCAGTATACGCTTACGTCTAGCCGGGAGAAGTGTTAACTGTGGAAGCACTGAATATTCTGAGATCTGAGGTCGTGGCGACCCCAGACATCAAGTAGTATGGGGGGGGCGAGTGCAGTTGCAGCCAGACCGGCGACCAATCAGCGGAGCCGGTAGTTAGACAGGTAGTTTGGCGGTTTGAGTCTGAACAGGTGTCCCTGGCTGCATACGTTTTGCGCTCTGGCAAACCTTGGAGATGTTGTTGTCGTTGTTGGACATTTCTGCCCTAGTAGTTTTACATAGTTTGTTGCGACGTATTTGTAGAGGGAAGAGCAGGCTCAATCTCTTGAAGGAGATAACCGTCACAATATATATATATATATATATATATATATATATATATATATATATATATATATATATATATATATATATATATATATATATATATATAATATACATATATATTATATATATATATATATATATATATATATATATATATATATATATATATATATATATATATATATATATATATATATATAATGTGTAATAATTTTAAAAGCTAACCTCTAGAAGAGATACGATTATAGCCTAGTGATTGTATATATATATATATATATATATATATATATATATATATATATATATATATATATATATACAATCACTAGGCTATAATCGTATCTCTTCTAGAGGTTAGCTTTTAAAATTAATACACATTATATATATATATATATATATATATATATATATATATATATATATATATATATATATATATATATATATATATATATATATATATATATATATATATATATATATATATATATATATATATATATATATATATATATATATATATATAAACAAGGCATTGCCACCTGCCATTGGAGGACTGCTGAACATCAACACTCCAACACTTTACCTTATTAAATTAAATTAAATATATATATATATATATATATATATATATATATATATATATATATATATATATATATATATATATATATATATATTTAATTTGTGAGGGTACCACCTCTGGTGCCAGTGTGGGGACCCATAGCCTCGGGGAAGAAAATAAAAAGTATTCAGACGAGACCTTGTGGTCTCTCACTGAACACTAATATTATCTTCGCCTACCACCCCCCTTCTTTTGTATGTACACATATATATTTGCTTTATTTGAACCTTGTTACAAAAAAGGAGTTACCTATAGGTTACAAAGATGGTTATCATAGGTTGTCGAGTTCCTCCAGCTCCTCAGATGGCGGGCAGGAACCCTGGATGCAGTGTGCATTTCCCCTCTGTATCGCCACGCTGAGGCGCTGGAAAAGAAAGCTGGCAGCTCTAGGGTCCCTTGTTGTTTCAATGAGCCTAGAACCCAGTTCCTTCAAAAAACTGGTAGCACTTTTACCCCAGGCGCTGAGTGTCTCAGAAGCAATGGGGATAAAATTGTAGTGGTGATCCAGTTCTCTATACTTACGGGATTTGGCTGCTTCCCTGTGGGTGGCAGCACCACTTGGTTGTGCAACACTGAGGTTTATGTAGGTGTTAGCCAGGGTTGATACGCACGTGTAGTCCCATACCAACTGCTTGCCATTCTTCCAGGGGTTCACTGTGATACTATCCGGGCGACCAATAAGAGCATCAGAGTTACGGGGCGTTAGGTAACTGGGCTCTCTTTCAGCTGGACATCCAGCTGTGGTTAGGCTCCTCTTGATGATGTCGTTAACTTCACTGTGCCTCGAGTGCCATCCCCCTGTGCTTTGGCAGAGTAGGCCATGGTGGCTGTACCTGTCAGCCACCACCTCGCTGCAAATACACCTATATCTGGTGTGGATTGGGGCAGCAAGGCGAAGGGCCACAGCAATTCGGAGGGCGTGTGGTGTGAGACGCGTGCCAGTTGCCGACATTGGGGTTGCTAACAGGAAATCCCCTGCATGTGGGGCTGCTACTGCTGTGAGGCGAGCAATGTCGTGTTGTGTTGTTGCAGCACCCAGGCACTCTGAAGCAACTTGGTCTACAATGGAGCCATCCCAGCTGGATTGCTTGTGGGATTTTGGGGATAGTGGTTGAGGTGATGGGCCTGCACGAGAGGCCCACTCTGTGGCACAGCGTGTAAAATTGGGATCATGTACACCTGCCAGCTGATGTAAGTGGGCAGGTAGAATTTCCTTCACAAGGTCGTCGGATGCTGATAAGGAGGACAGGAAGGAAGGAACAGCGATTTGCGTTGCTGTTCGAACTCCGAGGCCCCCAAGTCTTACGGGAAGAGAGGCTTGTTTCCACTGTAGGTCATCAAGAGAGAGGTTAAGGGGTTTTTCTAGCATTGATTTCAGTAACCGGTTATACTCACTTAGTTTTTGGCTGCTGTAAGATGGTGAACACCTCAGACAGTAGGTTAACCTGGGGAGGGACAGACATCTGGTGATGAGGTAGAGTGCATCATGAGCATCAATATCCTCAATCCTCCCATCCTTCCTCTTAAGGTCGGCGATTTTCTTATCAAGGACCTCATCGATGGCTTTCAACCCCAGGGGAGCTCCTAGGAGTGTGCTGTCTTCAGGTTTAGTTTTATGGATATTTGGCAGAAGACCCTCTATTCTCTCTACGATGCCCTGGTTGGAACATATTATTTCACATTTAGAAGGGTTCAGGGTGAGGCCTAAAACTGCACCTTGCTCCTGGATTTTTCTGATGTCCTCCAGGAGGGAGTCTTGGGAACCAGCTAGGGTACCATCATATAAGAACCAGATGTTAAGCTCGCTGGACAGAACCTCTGTGACTTGTTTGATAACTAAGCAGAAAAGGAGAGGAGCAAGGGGGTCACCCTGTTGGACGCCAACTCGCGAGTCAGTTTCATCTTCGCCAAAAAGTAGCTTAAAGTCCATACTGTAGCATGAATGTACAAAAGGGTAGAGGGAAGGGAAATGAAAATATATATATATATATATATATATATATATATATATATATATATATATATATATATATATATATATATATATATATATATGTCGTACCTTGTAGCCAGAACGCACTTCTCAGCCTACTATGCAAGGCCCGATTTGCCTAATAAGCCAAGGTTTCATGAATTAATTGTTTTTCGACTACCTAACCTAATCTAACCTAACTTTTTTGGCTACCTAACCAAACCTAACCTATAAAGATAGGTTAGGTTAGGTTAGGTAGGGTTGGTTAGGTTTGGTCATATATCTGCGTTAATTTTAACTCCAATAAAAAAAAAATGACCTCATACATAATGAAATGGGTAGCTTTATCATTTCATAAGAAAAAAATTAGAAAAAATATATTAATTCAGGAAAACATGGCTTATAAGGCAAATCGGGCCTTGAATAGTAGGCCAAAAAGTGAGTTCTGGCTACTAGGTACGACATATATATATATATATATATATATATATATATATATATATATATATATATATATATATATATATATATATATATATATATATATATATATATATAATCATACACAGTAATGATTTAAGTGATAAACCAGTGTCACTGGAAGTACCTTTAGGTTAGCTTCTCAATTATCATCTTAGGATGGTATAGACACTAATTAATCACTCAAAATGTGCAATGATTGTATGTATATTATTATATATATGCACAACTCAACTCGAGCTGTTATTAATTACAACCAAAATAGGGCTAGTACCATTAATTAATGGTGCTAGGTTGTTCAAAATAGTGCAACTAGAATATGGTAATAAATGGGACTCGGATGAACAATAAATAGTTCAACTAGTCAATGATAATAGGGGGGGATATGTTATCAATAAACACTAGTCAATGTATATCGTACCCTGTTGTGGGTTGGCAAGTAGTAAATATTGTATTGAGAAGACTAGTGCAATATATTAAATAGTTCTCGATTTAAGAGAAATAATATACACAATTATTAATAATAGCCTCTTAATTAGCCACTAGTATTATCTTGAAATTTTAAATCTTATTAGTAACCTCGCGAAATAAACACCACAAAACTTGTGGATAATCTTGCGAGGGTGCAACCACTAATTTGTCTGGTTTTAAAAAAAGCGCTGACACTTTACGAAATAACACTCCATGAAATTGGTGGGTGATACACCCATGATGCCTGTGTTCCTGTTCAAAGATGGCCATATAATGTGGGAACCGACCTGTGAGATTTACATTTTTTTTAATTTATATGAATAAGTAGAATAGAAAGCGCCTCATAGTGCCATCTATGTAGGGAGATCAGATAAGAAATCAGAAGCGGGGAGCCACATAGTGCCACTCCGTATTAGGTCACCCAAGTGTGAGTGGTAGCAGTCGAAAAAACAGTGAAGATAGGTATCTATTATGTGCCACTATGATCATGTTCATTTATACAGTAAAGTATGACAATATATTTAAGTAAAAATGAATTTATTTGTATAATAAACACTCGTGGGTGAGTGCCAGTTATGTCCCCCACATTCCTTAATGGGGTAGGTGAAAACAGGTTCCTCCCGGTGAGGGTGGTCGCCCGTACCCTTCCTCGCACCTAATGGCCTTGACTTTACCGTAACAGAGTTCCACACCCAGCGGAGGTCGAGTGGGTCTTATATAGGGGTATTAAATTATTAATCTCCTCCAGGGGTTAAAAAAAATCAAAGAATTTATTAATGTTTTATTAGGTAAAAATCACAAATGATGTATAAGAAGTTAATTATGACCCCTATCCCTCTCCCCCCTCCACTTCCCCTTCCTCATCTGAGTAGAATTCTGACGTCTCCCCATCCGTGGTGAGTGGGGGGAGGTCTTGACCCCCTCCCCCCTCTCTTGGGGGAGTGGGGTGAGTTGGCTGGTTGCCTTTTGGACGACTTTCCTTCTGACTCTCATCTGAAATGTTCTGGAAAGAGATGGGGAAAATAATTTATAGGACTATATCTTTTATTTGAAAAATATTCTATTTCCTCTAAGAACTGCTAGTACATACCTCTCCCCCTGCAGGAGCGACCTTGTGTCCTCTACAGCAGGCATCATCAATTAGGGTACGTAACAGCATCTTGTTTGGGGCAGACCTTCCTCGTAGAATTACTACTCTACAAATGTGGACAGGTCCTAAGAATTGCACTGAAAAAAAGAAGAGGTAAAATAGAGGTTGTGCAAACTTTCTATTGTGGGAAAAAAATAAATCTTTACCAGAAAGTGAGGGTAATAATAACCAGGCCCTTCAAGGACTTCAATCTTCCCTGCGTGTGTTTCTGGGGAGACGCCTTCCATTTGTAGGATAAGGGGGATGGGGGTCTTCTAGGGAGGTTGTGGGGTGAGAGGGGTTTTATATGGGGGTAATCCCCCTGTTAGGTGAGTTGCCTAGCTAACAAAAATATTCTCTACACCACCTAAAAGAACCAACCCTTACTCCTCTACAAAATGTCCTAACACAGTGATGTTTCATAGGAAAATATCGTCTCGCATAAGCGAGGGCACGTTTATCATTTAATTTTAAACTAACGCTTGAAAATACATTATGTAAGTAATGTACTGTTGAAGGCAACCCCAGGTGACTCACCCTATGGACGAACATTATGCAATACAGTCCACAAGCAAGGGTAAAATCACTCTGGAGTCTGTAACACATTCCAAACACCTTTGTTATTGTGTTAGTTTTAATAAATCCTTGAAAATAATGTCCATAAGTAACCGCCGACATTGCATAACTATCGAAAAAAAACATTCGATGTTTAACTTTATCAACATAAATAGCTACCCAATGTCCCATAGTTAATCTGCTATGTGATGGTAAAATATTAGTTATGAGAACAATAGGTTTTCTTGATGAGATATTTAAATGTTCTATTTCATCGGCATTATAACAACCTAGGTAGAGTGCTCGATCCCCTAGATTATTTTTTAAATTAATATTTATATCATTACAATTCATTATGTTTTTAAGCTCGCACGTCACATAGAACAGTTCTCTGCCCGTCGATGGATAGTACCCCGGTCGTTTCCCCAAACAGTAAAACCAGTCTGTTATATGTAACACCACCGCCAAACTCAAGCTCCATACGGAAGTTGCCAGATTTCTCCACAGGGAGGGAATCCTTTGTTTGAATGGTGGTTAAGTCAAAGGCGAATATCGATCTTCCCTTATTAAAAGTGTCATAGGCTAGAAGTGAATCATGCTCTAAGCCTAATGTCTTCAAAGTTTCGTAATAAAGGCGGGCATAATGATTGTCGAAATCACCACCAATTCGGTAAATTGCGTTATTGTTCAAATACATGGCAATATTTTTCAGTTTTGCATTTTCAAAATATAATCCATTACCTTGGTGAAGGCCAGCGAAATAATTCATTGGCACAATTACCATGAATATCTTGTGAGGAATTACTTGTGCCCAAGGCTGATCAATTAAGAGACTAGTTTGATTCCCTGCTAGGACATATGTTTTAGAAATGGTTTTATTGAAAGTATAGCTTATGGGGTCGGGGGATGCTAACAGTGAGCTGTTTAAGGCTAGGTAAGCACTTGGGTAGGGAAACACTCGTGTTACCCACAACTTAGCATAATCCATATGCAGGCGATACTTAGAGCCGTCGTCCACACTTGTATTTAGCACCCAAGCATGTGGGGAGAGCTCCAATCTTAGGCATACATCTATATTATCTAATATGTATTGGTCTAGGGTTGTTACGTCCAATAGTAGGGGAAAACACATTGACAATCCTTTACCTTTTAAATCGGTCATAAATTTTTTATCCTTGGTGGTTGCCCCAGTAAAAAATGTATTAGTAAATTCGTTAGGGATTACACCATCATCACTCCAGTCCCTACGAAAGGCTCCAATTCTCCCCAAGGAAGACATTTTTGATGGAGGCATGGAGGTAATTAATTTAATAAACGACCAATAATTAAAATTAGAATTTGTTTCAACTACCTGCTCTCCTAAAAACACCTGAACACCTTTAAACATGGTATTTGACAACCCATTAACAAATTCCACATGGTCATCCTCTTCCAATTTTGTGGTATCGTCATCTTTCGTTAAAGATACCTTAAAATCTATAACAATATTAGCTAAATCTAAGAAGGCGCCCTGGGTTCCAGGGATGCGGAATTCTAAGTAATTATCCCGCAAACGTTGATTAATAGGGAGGTTAACAGGTAGAATGTCTATTTGCTGTGTGGATGCAATTGAACTCTCCACATTACGTATTCTGTTACTTCTAGGAAATTGGTCAATAATACTGGAAGTATAATATTCTACAGGGATTTTCAACCCAGCTCCACTAGCCTCCGCATGATCTCCTCCGAAAGGTGAAGTATGACTGCTTACTGTAGTGAAAATACATCATTTTTATACCCAAGGGCTCGTTTACATTTATTATTTTTATTTTTTCTTCTCCTAGAGAGTCTTTTAATTTTCCCGCCTGCTACCAATTTCTTCCCCACAGTCTTAAGAGCATCAATACCGTGAGTTCTCAGAGCGCTCTTTACATCCCGTCTACCACTGGTTAAATCACCAAGAACATTTTTCCCAAAATCGATAGCAGTCGGCATTACAGTTTTCATGAAAAATGGTATGGCTCGTCGAGCCAAGCCGGCTAAGGTCCCAAAAAAACCACCACCAGATCTGAGATAAGGCGCTTGGAATGTGCGTATGTCATTCATCGCTCCCCCCCTCACCCCGTATCTCCCAGAGAGGGGGGAGAAGATCTCCCCGTACTCCTTCTGGGAGGGTGTGTGGAAAGGTACTCGCATCCCGACTCCTCTTCTTATAATAACCGATGATGTGGGTAAACACTTCTATATATATATATATATATATATATATATATATATATATATATATATATATATATTTATATTTATATATATTTATATTTATATAGATTATATTGTTATACCTTAGGGCGGAGGTGTAAGACTACCGTAACCGACCTCCCATCTTCAAAACTAACCTTTCGTCCAAACTGATCTGTTATCTTAATACTCACTTTCTCCAACGTGTTAGTATTTAATGTCTTGTACACTAGGGGATTTGCCCCTCTAGAATAAGAGTCATGATAATTGATTGCATCTAAGATATTTTCATTTTGTCCTCCGTAACGATCCGGCTCGATGACGTCACTATAAATGAGTAAATAGTCACAACCTCTGTCATTGTCTGGGGGGAATGAGGCCACGACCTTGGAGGCTGCTGTAATGTCATCTGATTTTGCCTGATAAATGGTGTATTTGCGACTGCTGTCAAAACCAAGTACATTAGCTATTCTGTGTTTAAATTGAAGGCTAAGAGAATATAAGGAACCAGTGCCTTCATTGTTAAGAGTGGAGGCTAGTAATACTCGCTCTAAGGATTGATCATAGGTGAGGATTGGTTCTCTTTCTGAGAAGTATATTTTGAAATCACCTCGGAAGCTAAGCTTCATGTCGGTGATTATTTGTCGGCTAAGCTCACTCGTGATGAATGTGATGTTTCTGGATAATATGTTGGTTTTGGGGAGGAAGGTGTAGATGAGATGTTCTGGGCTTTTAGAAAGAGTTCCTCGCTTAAAAGTAGCATAGACGTCTATACCAGACTCCCCCTCATCCTTGATGATAGCGTTAATTCGTCTGGGTAGGAGTATGTTGACTAAGGCCACTTCATGTTTAATGGAAGGGTTTAAATGTAGAGTGGGGATGGTGTTTGTAAATGCTGAACTTGTGTTGTTGTATATATCTTCTTGGTCGAGGCTAGTGAGGTATATGTAGTGTTCCTCGTCCATTGTTATCTTATGTACTGACTTGGGTGGGAATAAAACATCATTACTTATATTTTATTTTATTAATCTACTAAGGAAATATTACTTTTAAAAGAACTACAACAGGGGGAACTACATTTTGTTTCCCCATAACAAATTACATATAAAGAGCAGCAGCTGTTGGTACTGCTGTCGTCCGCTGCTGCCGCTGCTGCTGGGGGAGCTGTTGGTACCACTGACACCGCTGCCACCGCTGATGGTACTGCTGCTGCTGCTGCCGCTGCTGCCACCGCTGGAACCGTTGTAGTTGGTGGTACTGCTGCCGCTACCGTTACCGCTGCCGGCGATGATGGTACTGTTGCTGCCGCTGTCACCGCCGGAACTGCTGTAGTTGGTGGTACTGTTGCCGCTACCATTACCGCTACTGTAGGTACCGCTGACAACACTGTCACCGTCGTCGGTGGACCTGCTACTGCTACCACCACCGAAGCTGTTGTAGATGGAGGTACTGCTGTTGCTGCTGCTGCTGCTGCTGCCGCTGCTGTTACTGACTGCGGCGGTGCTGGCACCTCTTCTTTGAGTGTTGTTGGTTACAGCTTTCGTTGTTTTTTCGGTGATGAGGATAACAGGAATATTTCCTGTGACTCTCCATCGAGGATGGTGTCAATACGATGATTTGAGAGGGGGTCGAAGTCAATAGTGGTTTCGATCCGTCGTTTGGCTGTGCCAGAGGTTGTGGGTGGGGGTGGAGCAGCGCTGGAGGTGGATGAGTACTCTTGTAGGTGTCTCTTCTTCCTGGGGGTAGCTGGTGGTGCTGGTGGTGTAGAACGAGAAGAGCTTCCTGGGGTGGTGGCACCCTCCCCCACCACTGCATCCAGGGTGATAGTTTTACTATCACCCTCTCCCCTGGGATCATCATTCGGGAGGGGTATCATCGATGGGGTGACGGTAGAGGGACGTTTGAGGATTACCAGCTCCTTGTTATGCTTGGCCAGCTCAGCGTTGAGCGAAATGAGCATGGGCCCGACGTCCTTGTGCCAGTTGTCCATGCCATCACGGGAGGCCCCCAGCCCATGGGGTACCACCAACCGAAACATGGTTGGAGTTCTTACCATAAGATTGCCAACCTTTGTTAGGGCTGTTTTCAGCCAGTATAAACGATTTTTGGCAGTGTCCAGGGTGACATTGGTGATGTAGTGGATGTCGGCGGAAGACTGCACTTGCTCCTGAGCTATAGGGTTGGACTCGAAGGGTGCTCCTGCACCGAAAGCAGAAATTAGCGCCACGATGGTGGGGCGGAAGAACAAGACTGGCTCTTCGACAATGTCTTGACCGTCGGAGGGTAGGGGAGCTATCTTCACTTCAATGTCCCCTGGGGTAGACCGGTAACGTATTGTGGCCCTGTTGACACGAGTCAGTCCTTCACGTTCCACACGGGCATAGTTGTAACATTTCCATATTACACTTGCCAGTCCATAGGGACGCACAACAGCAGCCGGTAAGTCATACACTATGACATCACCGACCCCAAAGGCGTGGGTGTCGGTGATGTCGCTGTCTATTGACTTAATGGACGATAAAGCCATGGCGGAGGGGCGGTTGAGAGGAACGAGAGAGTCGTCGTCAACTATGGTGACCGAGGGTGACGGTGGAGGCCTTTAAATACACCTGTGTCCCCCACCTGGAGGGGGAGGAATGTAGGGGTGTGGGGTAGAGGTCGCCTTCCTTACCTTAAAAGTCCATACACACTCCGTCCAGTCTCGAAGGCTGTAATCTGGTCTCGATGTTGGAAGGTTAATTTTTCCATTTGCCATATCTCCGTCTGGATTTCCTGGGATGAATATTCTTCATAGCGTTTCACCGTCTCTCCAAATGACTTAAAAACCCGTTCTGGAGGGGCACTCAACAGAAGACGGTCATAACAATCCCACAATGCATATATCAATCTACATTTGTGTTCGACATACTTGTAGTACCACTGAGTAGCAACCAACTTCTTTAATAAGGGAGATTTGTCTTCTGGAGGTGTAGCTGGGGGAGGAGTGGGTCTAGAAGCTTGCTCCATGGTGGATATGCAACTGAATATGGTGGTCTTTAAGATGACCTTCATATAGGTCTTCAATACGGCTCCCAATGGGGTCTCCTATGGATACCCCTCCCCCCTTTTAACTGTGATCTGGCGCGATAATTACGTATGAGGGTTGGGTCTATGCCAGCCACCCTCAGTAAAACCCTTACATCTTCCTTGTCACTTCCCTAAATTGTCCCTTTGTGAAGGCTAGAGTTTTAATTATATCTAAAATATTTAAATTTTGTACAGGCTTTAATAAATTTCCGCGACTATCCCACATCACCTGTTGGCTGTTTTGTCCAAACATGTTCAATAATGCTTTGACATGAGGAATTTCCTCAATTTTAAAATTCACATTTATTAAGTTGTCCAGACTTGGATTTTGGGGTGTGATGGTGGCTTTATGTGGAGTGTGGCCAGCAACAATTACTTGCACTTCGGGCAGGAGGGTGGAATGTCCCCTTTTTTATTTATTTTTTTTTTTTAAAGGCGATGGTCGCGCCGGGCGGCCCGCGTTTTTTTTCTTTTTAAGGGTGGCGGCGGGCGACGGTTGCCGGGGGCCCCAATGTCATTTAAAGGGTGTGTGACCAGCCCCGCCCGTCTGGAGGTGCTACTACGGCAACACCGCTCACAGCCCGTTGTTGTCAGGTGGGAGGAAGGAGTGTCCTCTTCCCCCACCCCCCCATCACCCCTACCAGAGTCGCAGGTGGGTAGGTTACGGGCTCCCCCAATATTATTACTTGAGTTGGATTCGTTTTTTAAAGAGAAGGACATACTTTCACTACCATCACCACCGGGGGAGGGCAGACCCACCGCATTAGGAGGTGATGGTGAGTTCTTGTTTTTATTAAATAAATATTTTTCAGCTATGAATCGTGGTACCAGGCAATATTCTTTCACCATTTTATTCTCTCGTTACTTATTTACGCAATTACCTTATTAGGGAGGAAATTAACGATACAGCCAAAAATAGCAGAGCTGCTAATATCGCCCCACCACGTCTGGAGGTCAGTATGAGCTTCTTTTTGTATAAAGGAGTTTTCTTATGCGCTACAGAACGTATGTCATTCTGATATCTCTGTAAGCCATTAATTATCTGAGGTTGAACTGGGATGTTTCGTTTCAGAAAATTGGCAAAAATTTCACAAATTGATTCAATTTCCTGCCGTTTTAAAGCCTTGATTAGTTTATTCCGCTTCTTGGGTGATAAATTGTTTAATAAAAATAACAACTGATGATTTTTCTCTACGAGAGAGTCCTCTTGAACTGTCATTTTTTGTTAAATTTGACGATGTCTTGAGCTTTAATCCAGCTATTGGCAGAATCTGGGTACCCTCTCCACTTGACGAAAAATTCTCTGTGTCCTTTCGATGTTTTCCTAGACTGTAATACCGTTACAGGAAAATAGTCTGGAAGGGATGTTTGGAATCAATTCCTGCTCATAAAACATGCCACTGATCGACTCGTTGTTTAAATCTTTGATTTTATATGTCGGGATTGGATGTGTTCTGTCAATATGTGACACTACAAATATTTCTTCTGTATTTTGGTGCCAAAAGCCTTTGTGAAATATATTCCTGCGCTTTGCCAATCGCACATGCTGTCCAAGGTGCAACCGTGGACTGATGGCAGTTATGGAGGAGTCATTGTTTAAATACATAACCTTAAACTGTCTTCGTATATCTTCATTATTTTGCAACTTATGAATGGCATGAGGAGTATTTTTTAACATCCTGTGGAAAGTGTGGTTGTACACGTCCACAACTTTAGGGAGGATGTGGATGTATTTTAATGAATTAGCTTGAGTCATATAATGATACAGTTTATGTTTTAAAGTTCTGATGGCTCGCTCCACTATGCTAGATTTCATTTCCGAAAATACACTATATAATTTAATATTTTTCTTATTAAAATAATTTTGAACTGACTTGTTGTAAAATTCTCTACCTCGGTCAGTGAATATCCGCCTTACACCGAGAAACTGAGGCGTTTCCTCTAATATCTTCTTCAGAGCGACTAACACTTCACTCGAATATTTTGTTTTTAAAGTTTGAGTCTGCATTAGGCGGGAATAAACATCGACACAAATTAAAATATATTTAACACCATTATTGTATTTTTGTAAACTACAAAAGTCCCCTAGGTCACAGGCAATTATGGTACGAGGTTTAGGGGCTAATATTTTCCGTCGGGGGAACCTAACTAAATTTCCTCTATGTAATGTGTAAGATCGCTCCCCATGGAGAAATTCCTTCACATCTGCAACACTAATGTTGGGGTCTTTAAGTCTGGCAGCCTTATACAATTTTTGAATTGACCCTGTGAAACCACCTAGGCTAGAAATGTCATTATAGATGCTGGTGAGAATTGTTCGTTTCTGTGTCGTTAGAGACATTTTTTTGTTGTCGTTGTTGATTACATTTGATACACAATTTCACAGTGGTCTTCGTTGGTGATGCTCGTTCGTAGTTGTAATGCCTCAGGAACCGTCAGATCGACCAATAAGTAACCATACTTGTTCTGGGATATTGCCCGACGGTATATTTCAACGAAACTACTAGTAGTTTTTCGCCCATATAACTGTCCACTTAAAATTTCAAGTTGGCTTATGTCTCTCTGCTTCATTAATATATAATGACTACAATTCAGAGTTATTGTCCTGGCATATTTCCCCTGGGGAAACAAATTTTGACTAATTAGAATTACGGAAATATTACCGTGTCTCCCTCTTGTGAAGATATTGGCTATAATTGGACTCTGTATGGCTTCCAGGTATAAGTCATCAATTATATACAAAACTGACTCATTTGAAAAAGGATCTTTATACTCTAGTGGGTTAATCAGGTCCTGGGAGACAGTAACCTTGTTTCGCAGAGAGGGGATGTTTGAAAGAGGCTGTTCTGTATTATTTGCAGATGACACTAAAATTTTTGAGAATTTTCCGTGGTATTTAACACATGAATTCCCCACTAGGGTCGTTTTCCCAGAATTGCTGAATCCAGCTACAAATATTCTTGCTGGGTGGTGGAAAATATTAAGTTGCTCGTCTGTGACAGACACACACTCCTCCATATTTTCCCCATAAATGGTTCAATTACCTATGGGGCGGTCGCTTATATATTCATATTATATATATATATATATATATATATATATATATATATATATATATATATATATATATATATATATATATATATATATATATATATATATATATATGGGAGTGGGAAAGAGAGTGTGATAGCGAATGTGTATGTGTGTGTGTGTGTGTGTGTGTGTGTGTGAGTGAGTGTGTGTGTGTGTGTGTGTGTGTGTGTGTGTGAGTGTGTGTGTGAGTGTATTCACCCAGCAAGGGATGTGTCTCCCTCAGGACATAGCCAGTCCTCCTGATGTTTTTTTGAAGTAGAAGTCCCCTAGTGATGACCTCCAGACGAGAGAAAAAAAAAAAGTTTTCTACAGCAGGCCTAACCCTTCTCTTACAAAAAGGACTGAGAGGTGTTGTATGTGGCAACGTTGCCCCCCACGTTTCCGAGTCAATAAAAGGACGCTACACCTCCCCCACATCGTGTATTATTGAATTGTGACCAAACCGTCCACTCTCCTCCCCGTCTAGACCGAGATGTAAGTAAATTAGTATCTATTTCATATAAGGGTTATATATATATATATATATATATATATATATATATATATATATATATATATATATATATATATATATATAAATAAATATAAATATATTATATATATATATATATATATATATATATATATATATATATATATATATATATATATATATATTTATATAGATAAGTAGGAGCAGGAATGAGAAGTGGACTGATTTGAGTGCTGGGGGATATATATATATATATATATATATATATATATATATATATATATATATATATATATATATATATATATATATATATATATATATATATATATATATATATATATATATATATATATATATATATATATATTTATTTATTTATTTATTCTAGGTAAGCGTGATCGTTATGTCTCGAGTTGGTGATATTTGTAGAATTTGTGGATGGGGCTCATCACATCTCTTCGTTCATAGGTGTTACACATGTTTCTTCTGCGGAGAAACTGTATGTGTACAGTCTAGTGGTGAACACAGGAGAACCTGTGCTGGAGGTATGACCGTATTTTATATATTTATTTATTTATTTAATTCAAATGAAAAATATTAAGATGGGTTTTCCCCTTCTCCGCGAGTGTGGGAGAGAGAGTGTATATAAATTATACACTATTTCCTTCATTAGGTAAACGTCGCCAGCCCACCCTCCCTTCCAGAGAGGATGGCTTCTTGTGCTTTTGTGTGGAAATACAACCTTGAGACCTCACCACACTTTCCCTTGTGATAATTGTGGGACCTCTGTGTGTGAGGACTTGACCTCTGAACATCTACAAACATGCCCCCGTGGTGAGTGAATAAACCCTCCACCTTTATTTCTCTTAAGAATCTTTTTTTGAGAACTTATGTCATGGGGTTTAGTGAGTGGGTGTTGTCTTTTTATTATTATTATTATTATTATTATTATTATTATTATTATTATTATTATTATTATTATTTATTATTATTCCATTCCAGGAGCGATTCAGAGGCAGGTAGGGGAGGAACATGACATAGCACAGCGTGACAATAACCCCTTAGGTGGAGGGGAGGGGGGAGAGGAAGCGATGAGTGATGATGATGGTGATGATGGTGATGTTGTCGATGGTGGTGGTGATAGGGGTGACATCTCTCAGCCGGGCCCTAGTGGTCTTAGACCCCCTGTCATCAATAGACTTAATGCCCTAAATAGTGATGAAAATTCCCCAGATGAGGAGGATGCTATAGACACTCCCCACTTAATTAATAGGGTGGGGGCTCTGGGGAATCTCTTTACTAGGCTGGAATATTCCATCCCCTCAGCCTTCGCCACAGACCCTATAGGGCTCCTAAGCAACTTTAGGGACTATTACATATCTGAAATAGAGAATTACATGAATTCTCTTGGGGGACATGGCAATTTTACTTCATCATTAAAAATCCTCCTCGAAGTAAAGGTAACACTTTTGAAACAACGACTCACGGAAGATGATGACTTTAGAGAACACTTCATAACAACACCCGCTAGACTGGTAACTCTTGAGGATGTGGGTAATCTTATTGATAGCTGGGTGGCTTATATGATTACACGACTGGAAGATCTCCTTTCAGAAACAGAGGGGAGTGGTTTCATATTATATAATGTCGATTTCCTCAAAATCGTCATCTGTAATGCAAGTGTAAGGTCAGTTTTGGGGGATTATGTCCCTTATCCCCCATTTCTAAGGGGACGGCATGAGGTCTTCAACCCAAACCCAGCTGGTAACAATAAAACATGCATTATTCAGTGCATTGCTGCTTTTCTGGCGTCACAACAAGGGTGGAAGTGGAGACGTATAGGGAGACTTGTAGAGTCTCACTCTAGGATTAGGAAAATGGTCAAATACAACAATTTATCCTTCCCTCTGTCTTGGGAGGATATCTCTAAATTGGAGAATAGAAATAAACTATCCATTTTTTTGTATTCAATACACAAACATACAGATGGCGTCTATCACGTCTCTCTTTGCCGTCGTGGTAGCAGACAGTACTCGGTCATAGTTCCTTTATTGTTATTGGGGGAATCTCATGTGGCGTTGATTAAAGAGTTCGATTAGTTCCTACGGAACTTTACTCGCAGCCACAAACGAAAGACAGTCTTCTGTAGAAACTGTCTCTCAGAATATCAAAATTCGTCTGAGCTAACAAATCACTCATCTTCCTGCGACATCACTCAGAAAATTATTTACCCTCAGCCTGGGGACACACTCCATTTTAAAAATACTGGGAAAGGTTACGCCCCTTCCCATGTGGGCTATTTTTATTTCGAGTGTGTCCTAAGCACTGAGGATTGTCTAGGTTCTGTTACAGCCATACATAGACCTATAGCATACAGCTATATAATTGTTGATAGGAACCACACTGTCGTTGATAAATTTACTTATTTTGGGGGGGACAGTGTTACTCATTTCATGCAGCGAGTTGCTACCAAATGGGAAATTATCAGATCCACCCTACACCATTATGAAATAGACATGTCTCTTGAGGATATGATCCATTTTAGGAGACAGACTCACTGCCAGTTTTGTGAGCGGGTATTTACCCCCTCCAATTTCAAGGTTCAACATCATGATCACCTTAGGGAAAAGCTCAATTATATTGGAGCTCTATGTAATTACTGCAACCTCCGCCACAAGAATGCTCTGGAGAGTTTAGTTCTAATTGCCCATAATATGTCTTATGACATGGGCTTAATTTTGAGGGAGTTTACCATGGATTCAAATATTAAGAGCAATATCCTCATGAGACAGGGGACGAAATATCTTAAGGTGGAAATAGGGAAGCTTAAATTTCTTGATTCACTGGCTTTTATTACAGGTAGTCTTTCATCCCTAGCAAAGACCCACATTGATTCAGCCAGCCCCTTAACATTCACTCACTCAATGATAGAGGGTTTGCCCAAAAAGAGTCACCACCTACTCTTAAAGGGTAAGCAGTTTTTCCCTTATGAATATACCACAAAAATCAGCTGCTTTAATGACACAACACTCCCTCCTATTGAAATGTTCTACAGCTCCCTAAACAAATCAGGTATAACTTTGGACGAATATAGACATTCTAAATTAGTATGGGAGGCCACAGGGTGTAGGACATTAAAAGACTACCTCCTCATTTATTTGAGGTGTGATGTAGGATTACTGGCTGACATTTTTACACACCACAGGGCAATTCTAAATGACATATATTCTTTAGAATTGACACACTATTGCAGCCTCCCAGGGTACTCCTACGACTGCTTCCTGAAAAGTAGTAGAATATCGTTGGAGTTAAGTGCAGATGTGACGTTGCACAATCTCTTATCACAAAACATACGAGGGGGTTTTACAACTGCAGTTAGGAGTTATGTCAGAGCTAACAACCGCTATGTCAACCCATCTTTTAACCCCCAGGAGGATAGGTCTTCATTCTTACTTTATCTCGACTTCAACAGCCTCTATGGGAGTTGAATGACTAGGAAATTGCCCCATGGGGGACTAAGGAGACTATCATCTGATGAGATGAACTCCTTCATTAGCGGGGGGAAGATAATGACAGAACAGCCCTTCTCTTCTAACAAAGGGTACTGGCTCTTAATTGACACCAAACTTTTAAGACCTGAAATAGCTAGACTAACAGACGATCTGCCCCTTTGTTTACACCATAGGGGAATAAGTATGGAGGATATCTCACCATTTAGTAGGGGACTTCTGGAAACAAATAACATCACACACCTCCCCCCCAAAAAACATCAAACTGGTTGGAGATCATCTCCTCAAAAAACATTATTTCATATCTCTTCACCTTTTACAACTATTTATTGAGATAGGACTTGAAGTGGAAACAATAGATGCAATTTACGAGTTCCACCAGTCAGATTTTATGGCAGAATTTGTTAACACCAACGTTAACAATAGAAATGCCTCCAGCAGTAATGATAGGAAAACACTCTTCAAATTACTGACGAACAGTGTTTTTGGTAAAACGCTACTGAATCCAGCTCGTTATGCCATTGACACCAAACTAGTGACTTCAGCTAGGGTCTTTTTACGAGAGGTGAAGAATCCCCGCTTTAAACGAATGGTGCATTTAGGCGACAATAAATTATTGTCTGTCAGTTCCAGACCATTCATTAAAATTACTCATCCTAATTACATTGGGTTCCAGATTCTTGAGCTAGCAAAATACAGCTTGTACCATTTTTGGTACAGGGTACTTAAGAACCACTATTCAGATAGGGTACAACTGGTGTATAGTGATACAGACAGTTTCATTTTCACCTTACTAGCTGAAGATGTCTTTAATGAGATGGGGAAAGAACCCCTTAGTTTGTGGATGGATACGAGTAATTTTCCTGAAACTCACCCCTTGTATGATCCTTCTAAAAAGGGTGTTTTAGGGCTGTTAAAGTCAGAGGTGTCAGATAAACACATCCTTGAAGTTGTGGCACTCAAGCCCAAAATGTATAGTGTGCTTTTGCTTGACAATAAAAATTCCATCACCGCTAAGGGTATTCCCCGAGCTGTGCAAAGATCTTTAACACATAACCACTTTAAAGAGACCCTACACAGCAATGGTGTAGTGAATACTTTTAACTTCTCCCAAATAAGAAACAGGGGGGCAGATGGCAACCACATTCAATACTAAGAGGGGTTTAAGTGCATTTGATGATAAGCGCTTTTACCTAAATAAATACACTAGCCTAGCGTATGGTCACCCAGACATACCATCCGACCCCCACCCCAACACCTCAGCCCAAGGAATGTCCACCGAGAGTGAAGGTGGTGACGTCATTGAACCACAAGGAGAGGAAGGACAACGCCCCACCAGCGAGAGTGAACCCTATGACGTCAGCAGTCAGTCACCTGAGGGAGGCGCACTACATCCCATTCACTCTCTGGGAGATGATGAGTCATCATCTTCGTCCCAGGAGGAGGGGGAGGAAGACCCCACAACGGACTTGTGGGCGAGAAGGAGAGGTCTTGTTAATAAATATTATGTGGGGGGAGATGACCTACAATACGACTATGTTTAACCCTATGTACTTTGATAATATAATCTATAAATCATCAGGATTATTTCTTTTTCTCCTTCTTTAAGTATAGAGGCTTAAAATATATCCAACTTAAAAACAACTAAGGGAGGCTGGTCCCTCTTACGGTACACTCAAGGTCATCAAGTATGAGGAGGGGTGGTGAGGGGGGACCGCCCCTACTGCGAGGATCCTGTTTTTACACCTGTCCCATAGAGGGAGGTGGGGGGAGGGGTAACTGCCACTCACCTGAGTGTTTATTATACAAATATACTGTCATACTTTTCTGTATAAATGAACATGAACATGAACATAGCGACACATAATAGATACCTATCTTCACTATTTTTACGATTGTTGCTGCCCCACACCTTCGACGACCTAATATGGGGTGGCTCTAAGTGGCACTCCGCCTCTGATTTTCTTATCTGATTGCCCTTCATAGGTAGCTACTTTACTGTAAATGAACATGATCATAGTGGCACATAATAGATTCCTATCTTCACTATTTTTACGATTGTTGCTGCCCCACACCTTGGACGACCTAATATGGGGTGGCTCTAAGTGGCACTCCGCCTCTGATTTTCTTATCTGATTGCCCTTCATAGGTAGCTACTTTACTGTAAATGAACATGATCATAGTGGCACATAATAGATTCCTATCTTCACTGTTTTTTCGACTGCTACCACACACACCTTGGGTGACCTAATATGGAGTGGCACTATGTGGCTCCCCGCTTCTGATTTCTTATCTGATCTCCCTACATAGGTGGCACTATGAGGCGCCTTCTAATCTACTTGAATATATATAGAATTTATATATTTCGATAGCAATTTGCATGATGTTTAGCGGACTGTATTTCTGCAATATTCTCGCAAATCGATTTCTTGCACATTAGGGGTTTTTATAATAAATTTATATATATATATATATATATATATATATATATATATATATATATATATATATATATATATATATGTATATATATATATATATATATATATATATATATATATATATATATATATATATATATATGTCGTACCTAGTAGCCAGAACTCACTTCTCAGCCTACTATTCAAGGCCCGATTTGCCTAATAAGCCAAGTTTTCCTGAATTAATATATTTACTATAATTTTTTTCTTATGAAATGATAAACCAACCCTTTTCTCTATGTATGAGGTCAATTTTTTTTTATTGGAGTTAAAATTAACGTAGATATATGACCGAACCTAACCAACCCTACCTAACCTAACCTAACCTATATTTATGGGTAAGGTTTGGTTAGGTAGCCAAAAAAAGCTAGGTTAGGTTAGGTAGGTTAGGTAGACGAAAAAACATTAATTCATGAAAACTTGGCTTATTAGGCAAATCAGGCCTTGAATAGTAGGCTGAGAAGTGCGTTCTGGCTATTAGGTACGACATATATATATATATATATATATATATATATATATATATATATATATATATATATATGCAGATAATCAAACTACAGTATTAAGCTACATATATTAGTAATAATAATTAAGATCTTATCTTATTGTAGAGTAGGCTTAGTCCACCAAGAATAAACATGAATGAAGGCACCAAATAATCTTCATAGTTGAATCTAGCATCTCCATTCCTGTAATGGTGTACCAAGCAACTGTACTGCTTCCATTTTTATTATTCTTGTCAAAGGGCACTAGCTGTAAAGTCAGAATTCAAATATATAACAGCTATATCAGATGAAACATTTGTTATATTATTAGATTAAGGTTTATTAGACCAAGGATTAATTACCTGGGTTGAGTCGATGCCTCATGTCCTAACCGGAATTAATCCTATGTATCTGACATTACTGGCCAGAAATGACTTAGAGGAGATTTTGGAAAGACACTTCCATTGTTTAGATGTTGACTGCATGTTGATGATGGAAAAAGCACTAATTTGATCTCCATAACACTTTGTCCAAGGGAGAATTATAGGAGCTGAACTTGCTCCAAGCGACTCAGTCTAACAACAATGGTTGACCTTCCTCCCACCTCTGACGCCTGGCTCACCTTGTCCAGATGTCAGTAATTGCTAGAAAGGTCACATTTATCCCATTTTGATAATTAAGTTAATTCAAATGATATGTTTTTATGATGTTATTAGTCCAAAGACTGCAGTATTAAGAATAACTCCCAACAGAATAGCTGGTGAATTTATAGCGCTATGTGGCAATGATATCTTGTTTTCTATTGACGGAAATTTCCACTGTGCTACATTTTGTATGGGTTAACTTGTGTATATAACAGTAGCAATATTATCTGCCTAATACAATATTCCTATTGTATTTAATGTTAGTAAATGGTGTCGAGTTTTCTGACATGCTGCTGGACTTTTCAAATTTATTATTTTTCTGTTATCTTCTTATTATGTATTTGATGTAACAGTACTTTATTGCCATTTGCATTTGTTATATCGAAACAATCAAACTACACTTTTAAATTATCCAAGTACTGCTGAATTTGGTATTTACTTTGAATCCTGTGATATTTACATCCCCTTAGCCTTCCTGGGTAGTAACCCAGTTCAATCTAGTTTTCATTGAAAATATTTCCATTTCTTCACTATATTTCTAAGCTACTATAAAACAAATATTTTACTAGATAATGATTTTTAGGAATATAACAATTCCGCTTAATTATTTGGTGTACTCCAAATTTAATAAGTGGTATTGTATAGTGTGTTATGGTGTAATATAGTTGAGTTATACCATCTCTGAAGTCAATGAAATATAAATTTTGGGGGAATTAACAAGAAAATATTAAATAATGATTATATAAACGTGTAATATTCATGTAATTTTAAGGGCTTCCTGAACCATTACAATTAATTTTTCAGACATTTCTGTGTACTGAAGCACAATTAAATATGGAAAAAAAGCTAACATAGTTCCATTTCACAAAGTGTCAGCATTGAAGACCCCTTCATTATTGACCTGTGTTATTGGCAAGTGTAGTACTTAAAATAAATAAAATAAAATAGGTAGAACACTTGGAGAAAAATAATATGACTAATAGGACTGATAGTATAGTTTTCGATGTGGAACTTCCTGTGTAAAAAATTAACTTGGTTTCTATGATAGAGCAACAGAGATTTCACAGGAAATAGATGGTTGGGTTGACTGCATATATCTACACCTAAAAAGAGTCTTTTGACAGAGACTCATTTAAGATGTAGTTCTGGAAACTGGAAGATACTGGAGGAGTTACAAGGAGGGTTCGAACATGGATGACAAATTTTCTAACCAACAGAATGTGGAGGGCAGTAATCAGAAGCAATTTATCAAACTGAAGAATAGGCACAAGGGGAGTACCACAGGGCTTATTTCATGCACTAGTAATCTTCATTGTATGCATAACCAACCTATTAGAAGATATATTGAATTATAAGAATAAGTTTGCTGATGATGCTAAGATACTAGGAAAGATTAAAAACATAGACGATTGTTATGCCCCTCAAGAAGACCTGGAAACTATTAGTGTATGTAGCACCACTTGGCAAATGGAAATTAATGTGAATAAATGGCATGTTATGGAATGTTAAGGAAGAGAAGATAGACAAACACACAACGTACAAATTCATCACTTAATAAAATTCATTATCACAATTAAATATCAAACGAGGTTGATGTGAGGCTACTAGACATAAATGTATATAAATTTCTCTTAAGTTTAGAGAGAAACATTTAACATATAAATAAAACCCAGATAAAATATTGCACCTTCGTCTTTACTGAACACTAATATATCAATTTTATGTTGCCAACCCTTATATAGGGTAGGATGCCCAACTTGTCCAGTGTTGAGCAAAATATTGAACAACTTAATAATCATTTAAACATTGTACAGACCCCAGAAAGGGTCGGATCAATACCAACACGAGTTGTGCTGTACATATAATTAGATTACTCATATTATATTAATAATTACTACATTCATTTATATTTTATCTATAACATTTTCATTTTTGAATCTTCATTAGTGTCTCTAATCCTTCGAATAGTGATAATGATAGGCTAGCCAAAGGTATTCCTACAGTGACACTGGTCACCACTCAAATTATTTGTGTGATTATATATGTACAATTTACTTTTAATGTGCCAACCCCAAAGAGAGGTAGAATATAGCGTAGTGACTGGATATTAATCCTAGGCTATTACTCCTCAAAATTGTTTACCTCAATGAATCAGTACCCCAGATATCTTCATTTAGAAGCTATGGAATAAATCAGCCACCATGGCTGATCCAGAGTAAACAAAACGTGCCTTAGCAGCACTTAAACGTCACCTGACAAGACTACTCAATATATTTGAGAATTTGTCACTAGAGTCTCCATTTGATTTTACCCATATGGAAATCTCTCCATTGGTGGCCGATAACAAATTCGATGATATGAAAAGATTGATTGAATTTTACCGAAGTAAACTCCTTGCCAACACAAACAGCAGTAAACATAACCCTGACGAAATGTAACAAATCATGTCTGAACTGGCAATGTATGAGGATGATACTCAAGCCAAGTTAAGTCCTTTACTACACCTATTAGCTGTTCATAAGGCAACACCTAGAATAATAGTGTTTCAATCCAGTTCAGCACAGTAACCAACTTTTGCTAGACTAGACGAAGAAAACTGGGACACCTTTTGGATGTCTTCTAACACTCATGTTTATTCTAAGGCAACCATACCAAAGGTGACAAAGTTCACATACCTTCAAAGCCTTATCAAAGAGGAGGCCAAGAAGGTCATAGCTAATCTGTCCCTTGATGAGGACACTTATGATATAGCTATACAGTTGTTGAAAAGTCAATTACTACACCAAACAAATAGTATAGCTAATCAATTGGTCGATTTAACCTCACCTATCAACTGAACAGACTCCCTTCAAGACTTCAGGTTAGAGTTGGAGTCGCTTGTGAGAGCCCTTACCACCAAAGTAGATGTACAAGCTTCCGAATGGTTACTAAAGTTGAGCATCCAGAGGAAGCTCCCTTGAGATTTTTTAGCTGAAATCTCATCTCATTTTAAGACAAACGTCCCATCCATAGATGAAATCTTCCAGGGATTGAGAATAACAGTCAATAGAATGAAAGCTCACAACAAAATTTAATCTGATACTGAAAAGTCATACACTGAGAAATCAGGGAGACCAACGAGCATGACAAATAATCCTAATAAATCTAAATCTACCATCTCCAATCCAAGGTGGAAGAAAGGCCGTGTGGGTACATATGCAGCGAGTTCCTCAAAGCCTTTTATTTTTTTATTTGGATCCACCAAATGGGGCCTCGTAGCCTGGTGGATAGCGCGCAGGACTCGTGATTCTATGGCGCGGGTTCGATTCCCGCACGAGGCAGAAACAAATGGGCAAAGTTTCTTTCACCCTGAATGCCCCTGTTACCTAGCAGTAAATAGGTACCTGGGAGTTAAGTCAGCTGTCACGGGCTGCGTCCTGGGGGTGGAGGCCTGGTCGAGGACCGGGCCTCGGGGACACTGAAGCCCCGAAATCATCTCAAGATAACCACCAAAATAAACGGTTGTGAATCCCAAAGGTGCTGTAGGCTGGGGAACGTGTGTGCTCTGCCAAGAAGGACATTTAATATATCACGCGCAAATTACCCTGATCGTACTAAAAGGGTAAAGAGACTCAAGGAGTTGCACAAACGCACAAGGTACCTACGGTCATATGACTCCTGTACCTGTGCAGTCCAACTAAGCACCTACAGTAGGTGCAATAAGGGCCAACACCAGACCGCACTGTGTGGAGACAAAATCAAAGTTCTCCAAGGCCAAGACAGAGGTAGAGACTTCTACCTCCATGCAGTACTGCAAAGTATGACATGATATAGGTGTCCTATCCACAAAGTTAAGCAATGGCACAACTTTACCCACTACCCAATTCATCCTTAAAAACAAAAGGGCCAAAGTCAACACCATATTTTACTTATTTCAGGGGACAAGAAGCGCGAGTGTATTCATTCACATTAGGCCCCTCATCCCAGTATCCTCTGCAACCCTGGTATCCACCTCACAAATCCTCACACCCATGGCACAGCTTCCTCCACCAGCAGAACATTCACCAAGGAGGAGATTTGAGAAGGGACAGAAGAAAGTGAGCCTCAAGGCAATGTACACTAACATAGACGGTATTACAAATAAAGCAAATGAACTTGGAGAATGGGTACTAGAGGAAAACCCAGACATAATAGCTCTCACAGAAACAAAACTGACGAAAACAATAACAAATGCAGTGTTCCCACAGGACTATTATGTTATGAGGAAAGAGAGAGAAGGAAGAGGTGGGGGTGGTGTAGTTCTGCTGGTAAGAAAAGGCAGGAATTTTGAGGAGTTGGTTGTTCAGGGATGTGAAGGTTTCAGTGACTACATAATAGGAACAATAACAACTGGAGGGCAAAAAATTATAGTCGTAGTCATATATAATCCGCCACCAAATGACAGAAGACCCAGACAGGAATATGATAGAAACAATATGGCCACCATTAACATAATGGAGAGAGCAGCTTCTGTTGCTAGCAGGAATGGATCTGGACTACTAATCATGTGAGACTTCAACCATGGGAAGATAGATTGGGGGAACAGAGACCCGCATGGAGGACCAGAAACATGGAGAGCTAAGCTGCTGGACGATGGCAACAAAAAACTTTCTAAGCCAGCACATCAAGGATCCAACAAGAATGAGAGGAGAGGATGAACCAGCAATGCTTGATCTGATATTTACCCTAAATGAGTGGGATATAAGGGAAGTCAAGATGGGAGCACCCTTGGGAATGAGTGATCACAGTGTATTGAACTTTGAGTACCTGGTAGAGCTAGGAATTATCCCCCCCCAAAAAAGAACTAGGAAACAAAAGGCTGGCATACCGAAAGGGAAATTATGAGGAGATGAGAAGCTTCCTAAGTGAAATACCTTGGGACACAGACCTCAGACCTAAGTCTGTATAAGATATGATGGACTATGTCACCCAAAAGTGTCAGGAGGCAGTAAGCAGATACATCCGCCCCAAAAGGAAAAATCCGAGAAGCAAAAGAAGAATCCATGGTATAATAGGGCATGTACGAAAGCACAGAAACTGAACAAAAGGGCGTGGAGGAACTTCCGGAATAACAGAACACCAGAAAGCAGAGAGAGATACCAGAGAACCAGGAATGAGTATGTCTGGGTGAGAAGAGAAGCAGAGAAAACTTATGAAAATGATATAGCAAACAAAGCCAAGACCGAACCAAAGCTACTCCACAGTCACATCAGAAGGAAAACAACAGTGAAAGAACAGGTAGTGAAACTTAGAACAGGCGAGGACAGGTATACAGAGAATGACAAAGAGGTGTGTGATGAACTCAACAAGAGGTTCCAAGAGGTCTTCACAACAGAACAAGGTGAGGTCACTGGCTAGGAGAAAGGGAAGTAAACCAGGCGGCCTTGGAAGAGTTTGAAATTACGAGAGAGGAGGTCAAGAGACACCTGCTGGACCTGGATGTTAGAAAGGCTGTTGGGCCAGACGGGATCTCGCCATGGGTACTGAAAGAGTGTGCAGAGGAACTTTGCTTGCCACTCTCCATAGTGTATAGTAGGTCACTGGAGACGGGAGACCTACCAGAAATATGGAAGACGGCGAATGTGGTCCCAATATACAAAAAGGGCATAAGGCAAAAGGCACTGAACTACAGGCCAGTGTCCTTAACTTGTATACCATGCAAGGTGATGGAGAAGATCGTGAGAAAAACCTGGCAGCACATCTGGAGAGAAGGGACTTCGTGACAAATCGACAACATGGGTTCAGGGAGGGTAAATCTTGCCTGACGGGCTTAATAGAATTCTATGACCAGATAACACAGATTAAGCAAGAAAAAGAGGGCTGGGCGGACCTCATTTTCTTGCATTGTCGGAAAGCCTTTGACACAGTACCGCATAAGATGCTGGTACATAAGCTGGAGAGACAGGCAGATGTAGCTGGTAAGGTGCTCCAGTGGATAAGGGAGTACCTAAGCAATAGGAAGCAGAGAGTTACGGTGAGGGGTGAGACCTCCGATTGGCGTGAAGTCACCAGTGGAGTCCCACAGGGCTCTGTACTCAGTCCTATCTTGTTTCTGATATATGTAAATGATCTCCCGGACGGTATAGATTCATTTCTATCAATGTTTGCAGACGATGCCAAAATTATGAGAAGGATTAAAACAGAAGAGGACTGTTTGAGGCTTCAAGAAGACCTAGACAAACTGCAGGAATGGTCGAACAATTGGTTGTTAGAGTTTAACCAACCAAATGTAATATAATGAAGATAGGTGCAGGGAGCAGGAGGCCAAATGCAAGGTATTATCTGGGAGAGGAAATTCTTCAGGAGTCAGAGAAAGAAAAAGACTTGAGAGTTGATATCACGCCAGACCTGTCTCCTGCAGCACATATCAAGAGGATAACATCAGGGGCATATGTCAGGCTGGCCAACATACGAACGGCATTCAGAAATTTGCGTAAAGAATCATTCAGAACTTTGTATACCACATATGTCAGGCCAATCCTGAAGTATGCAGCCCCAGCATGGAGTCCATATCTAGTCAAGGATAAGGCTAAACTGGAAAAGGTTAAAACATTTGCTACCAGACTATTACCCGAGCTGAGGGGTATGAGCTACGAGGAGAGACTACGGGAATTAAACCTCACTTCGCTGGAAGACAGAAGAGTTAGGGGGGACATGATCACCACATTCAAGATTCTGAAGGGAATTGATAGGGTAGATAAAGACAGGCTATTTAACACAAGGGGCACACGCACAAGGGGACACAAGTGGAAACTGTGCGCCCAAATGAACCACAGAGATATTAGAAAGAACTTTTTTAGTGTCAGAGTGGTTGACAAATGGAATGCATTAGGAAGTGATGTGGTGGAGGCTGACTCCATACACAGTTTCAAGTGTAGATATGATAGAGCCCAATAGGCTCAAGAACCTGTACAACTGTTGATTGACGGTTGAGTGGCGGGACCAAAGAGCCAGAGCTCAACCCCCGCAAGCACAACTAGGTGAGTACAACTAGATGAGTACACACACAAACACGCACTCACACACACACAATCACACACACACACACACACACACACACACACACACACACACACACACACACACACACACACAGATGTGATGAAACAGTTGACAACACTAGATGCAAATAAAGCTGTTGGACCAGACAAAGTTTCACCGTGGATACTTAAAGAGGCAGCGCAGGCTCTCAGCGTGCCTCTGGCAATGATCTTTAATGAGTCACTTATGTCGGGAGAATTGCCCAGTTGCTGGAAGGAGGCAAATGTCGTACCGATTTTCAAAAAAGGTGGTAGAGAGGAGGCACTTAACTACAGACCCGTATCACTGACAAGCATCCCCTGCAAAATACTTGAAAGAATAATTAGGCTAAGACTTGTTGAGCACCTGGAGAGCATTGGGTTTGTAAACAAGCACCAACATGGGTTCTGAACAGGGAAATCATGCCTAACAAACCTTTTAGAATTCTATGATAAAGTAACAAGGATAAGGCAGGACAGAGAAGGCTGGGCAGACTGCATATTTCTTGACTGCCAAAAGGCCTTTGATACAGTACCGCACATGAGACTGCTATATAAACTTGAGAGGCAGGCAGGAGTAAGCGGAAAGGCCCTAGTTTGGGTGAAGAACTACCTAATAGGAAGGAGCCAGAGGGTAATGGTAAGGGGCGAGAAGTCGGACTGGCAAACAGTAACAAGTGAAGTACCTCAAGGGTCGGTGCTGGGACCAATCCTCTTTCTAATTTATGTAAATGATATGTTTACAGGAGTGGAATCATACATGTCAATGTTTGCGGATGACGCAAAATTAATGAGAAGAGTTGTGACAGACGAGGATTGTAGGATCCTCCAAGAGGACTTAAACAGGTTGCAGAGATGGTCAGGGAAATGGCTACTGGAGTTTAACACCAGTAAATGTAAAGTTATGGAAATGGGATCAGTTGACAGGAGACCAAAGGGACAGTACACAATGAAGGGGAACAGCCTATCTGTAACGATTCGAGAAAGAGACCTGGGAGTGGATGTGACACCTAATCTAACTCCTGAGGCACATATAAATAGGATAACGACAGCAGCGTACTCTACACTGGCGAAAATTAGAACTTCATTCAGAAACCTAAATGAGGAGGCTTTTAGGGCGCTTTACACTCCCTACGTGAGACCCGTCTTAGAGTATGCCGCGCCATCATGGAGCCCCCACCTGAAGAAACACATAAAGAAACTGGAGAAGGTTCAGAGGTCTGCGACGAGGCTTGTCCCAGAGTTACGAGGGATGGGATATGAAGAGCGTCTGAAGGAACTGAACCTTACGACACTAGAGAAAAGAAGGGAGAGAGGAGATATGATAGGGACATATAAAATACTCAGGGGAATTGACAAAGTGGAAATAGATGAAATGTTCACACGTAATAATAACAGAACGAGGGGACATGGGTGGAAACTGGAAACTCAGATGAGTCACAGAGATGTTAGGAAGTTTTCTTTTAGCGTGAGAGTAGTGGAAAAATGGAATGCACTTGGGGAACAGGTTGTGGAAGCAAATACTATTCATACTTTTAAAACTAGGTATGATAGGGAAATGGGACAGGAGTCATTGCTGTAAACAACCGAGAGCTGGAAAGGCGGGATCCAAGAGTCAATGCTCGATCCTGCAAGCACAAATAGGTGAGTACACACACACACACACACACACACACACACACACACACACACACACACACACACAGCGGCATATGCCAGGGTGGCCAACATACGAACGGCATTCAGAAATTTGTGTAAAGAATCATTCAGAACTTTGTATACCACATATGTCAGGCCAATCCTGGAGTATGCAGCCCCAGCATGGAGTCCATATCTAGTCAAGGATAAGATTAAACTGGAAAAGGTTCAAAGGTTTGCCACCAGACTAGTACCCGAGCTGAGAGGTATGAGCTATGAGGAGAGACTACGGGAATTAAACCTCACTTCGCTGGAAGACAGAAGAGTTAGGGGGTACATGATCACCACATTCAAGATTCTGAAGGGAATTGATAGGGTAGATAAAGACAGTATATTTAACACAAGGGGACACAGGTGGAAACTGAGTGCCCAAATGAGCCACAGAGATATTAGAAAGAACTTTTTTAGTGTCAGAGTGGTTGACAAATGGAATGCATTAGGGGGTGATGTAGTGGAGGCTGACTCCATACACAGTTTCAAGTGTAGATATGATAGAGCCTGATAGGCTCAGGAATCTGTACACCTGTTGATTGACGGTTGAGAGGCGGGACCAAAGAGCCAGAGCTCAACCCCAGCAAACACAACTAGGTGAGTACAACTAGGTGAGTGAGTACACACACACACACACACACACACACACACACACACACACACTCGTACACACTCTCGCACACACATACACACACACACACACACACACACTCACACACACACACACACACAGGTCAAGCGGGATGGTAAGACAACAGAATGAAGCTGGAGGAGAGGGCCTGGACGAGTCATTCATGGAGATGATTGCTAAGGCATGGAAGGAAGTCAGTGGGGAATTGAAGGACCTGAGGGAAACTATATGTAAGCTGCAGACAGAACTAAGTGCAGCGCAAGAGGAGATAAAAAGCCTAAAAACAGGCCCTCCTCAGACTCTGGTCAAGGGGACCAACCCCCAGGTAGCAGGAGATGTAGCAATGGCAGGGACCGCAACAATTGGCCCAACCTTTGCTGAAATGCTGAAGAGCCCAGGAGCAATGTCCACAGTCAAGGAAGTTGTAATGAAAGCAGTAACCTCACAGGAGGCAGCTAGATGCACGAGCCAGTTACTAGAAAGGAAAAGAGCTGTATTAGTGGTAGGTGTGAAGGAACAAGAGGGCTCCACAAGGGAGGAATCGAGGAATAAAGACAAAGCTGAAGTGGCAGGGATATTAAAGGAGATAGGAATGGAAGGGGCTGAACGAGACATAGAACATTTTTTCCGGATTGGCGAGTACAACAGAGACAAAAAGAGATTGATCAAGGTAGTATTCAAGAGCGAGGACATCAAAGAGGACATCCTAGTAAAGAAGAACAAATTGAGGTATGCAAGGAACTACAAAGAGGTATATGTTCAGAGGGACATGACCAGAGACGAGATAGTAAGGGCAGCAGATGCAAGGAAAAGGCGCAAGGAGAGGAAAGGGAGCCAGGGAACCTCAACCTCCATCCCAGCAATCCCAGAGGGGAGTGAGGAGCCCCAATCCAGCAACCCAGGAACCCCAGGGGGGAATGCAACACCCCAGCCCACCACCCAATAGGGCCCTCCCTACCCCCCTGCACAATGCCCATCAGGAAACCCAAATCCTCCCCCTCCCCTTACCCCCAAGTAGCCCCTGTTTTCCCCAGCTCCTGGTCTTCTCCCTGCCCCAAGCAGGCCTGAGCAAGACCAAAGCCCTCTATCCCCCACTCCATCTCCCTCCAAACCCCTGTCAACTACACTGCAGGAAGGCGTGCCCTTTCCCCAAGCAATCCCTGCTCTCTCACCCTCAGGACTTCTTCCTGCCCCAAGCAGGCCTGAGGAAGACCAAAGCCCTCCATCCCCCACTCCACCTCCCCCTGAAACCCTGGAAACTACCTCACAGGAGGAGAAGCCTACCCAAGTAGCAATGACCATAGAACAAATTCCTACACTTGTGGGGAGTGAGGTTGAAATTGGATATAAGAAAGTGAGCTTCAAGGTAATGTACTCAAACATTGATGGGATTACCAATAAAGCAAGTGAACTGGCAGAAAGGGTGCAAGAAGAAAACCCTGATGTAATAGGACTAACGGAAACAAAATTGTTAGGAGTCAAAACAGATGCTGTGTTTCCAAAGGACTACTATATAGTAAGGAAAGAGAGGGAAGGGAGAGGAGGTCAAAGTTGAAGCCCCCATATGAATGAGTGACCACAGTGTACTGACCTTTGAGTACTTGGTGGAGGTAGGGATAACCTATCCAAGGATGGGAGTAGAGGGAAAAAGACTGAATTACCGAAGAGGAAAATATGACGAGATGAGGAGCTTCCTCAGGGGAATTCCATGGGAAACAGAACTTAGAGACAAGAATGTGCAGGTCATGATGGATTTTGTCACCCAGAAGTGCCAGGAAGCTGCAGACAGGTTTATCCCCGTCCAAAAGGAGAAAAACGAAAAACAGAAAAACCCATGCTCCAACCAGGAATGCAAGGTAACGAAGCAACTGAGTAAAAGAACATGGAGAAACTACAGAAATAACAGAACACCAGAGAGCAGGGAGAGATACCAGAGGGCCAGAAATGAGTACCTCAGAGTGAGGAGGGAAGCAGAGAGACAGTTTGAAAATGACATCGCGAGTAAAGCCAAGACCCAACCAAAGCTGCTCCACAGCCACATCAGGAGGAAAACACCAGTGAAGGAACAAGTGATGAAGCTGCAAAAAACGGAGAACAGATACACAGAATGATAAGGAGGTGTGTGAAGAACTCAACAAGAGATTCCAGGAGGTCTTCACAATAGAACAAGGAGAAGCCCCTGCACTAAATGAGGAGGCGGCAAACGAAGCAACCTTGGAGGAATTTGACCTCACCAGTGATGAAGTCAAAAGGTGTCTGCTGGAGCTGGATGTGACAAAGGCTGTTGGGCCTGACAGAATCTCACCATGGACACTAAAGGAAGGTGCAGAAGCACTAAGTGTGCCACTCTATGGTGGTCACTGGAATCAGGAGACTTACCAAAAAGTTGGAAGACAGCTAACGTGGTCCCATTATACAAAAAGGGTGACAGGCAAGAGGCACTGAATTACAGGCCAGTTTCCTTAACTTGTATGCCATGCAAGGTGATAGAGAAGATCGTGAGGAAAAGGCTCGTAGAGCATCTGGAGGGAAATAACTGTAACGCACCACCAACATGGGTTCAGGGATGGTAAATCGTGCCTCACAGGTTTAATAGAATTTTATGACCAGGCAACGAAAATTAGGCAGGAAAGAGAAGGGGTGGGCCGACTGCATTTTCCTGGATTGACAAAAAGCCTTTGACACAGTACCCCATAAAAGGCTGTTAAAAAAAGTTGGAGCAGGAGTAAAAGGGAAGGTGCTCCAGTGGATAAGGGAGTACTTAAGCAACAGGAAACAGCGACTAACGGTGAGGGGGAGACATCAGAGTGGCGAGATGTCACCAGCGGAGGCCCACAGGGCTCAGTATTTGGACCGATCCTGTTTCTAATATATGTGAACGATCTTCTTGAGGGTATAGACTCATTCTTCTCAATGTTTGCTGATGATGCAAAAATTATGAGAAGAATCAAGACGGATGAAGATAGACAGAGACTACAGGATGACCTGGATAAACTGGAGGAATGGTCTAGAAAATGGCTGCTAAAGTTCAACTCGGGAAAGTGTAAGGTGATGAAATTAGGCGAAGGGAGCAGGAGGCTGAACACAAGGTATCATCTGGGAGGTGTAAATTCTGTAAAAGATAGGTGTAGGGAGCAGGAGGCCAGATACAAGGTATCTTCTGGGAGAGGAAATTCTTCAGGAGTCAGAGAAAGAAAAAGACTTGTGGGTTGATATCACGCCAGACCTGTCTCCTGCAGCTCATATCAAGAGATAACATCAGCGGCATATGCCAGAATGGCCAACATACGAACGGCATTCAGAAACTTGTGTAAAGAATCATTCAGAACTTTGTATACCACATATGTCAGGCCAATCCTGGAGTATGCAGCCCCAGCATGGAGTCCATATCTAGTCAAGGATAAGACTAAACTGGAAAAGGTTCAAAGGTTTGCCACCAGACTAGTACCCGTGCTGAGAGGTATGAGCTACGAGGAGAGACTACGGGAATTAAACCTCACTTCGCTGGAAGACAGAAGAGTTAGGGGGGACATGATCACCACATTCAAGATTCTGAAGGGAATTGATTGGGGTAGATAAAGACAGGCTATTTAACACAAGGGGCACACGAACAAGGGGACCCGGTGGAAACTGAGTGCCCAAATGAGCCACAGATATATTAGAAAGAACTTTTTTAGTGTCAGAGTGGTTGACAAATAGAATGCATTAGGAAGTGATGTGGTGGAGGCTGACTCCATACACACTTTCAAGTGTAGATATGAAAGAGCCCAATAGGCTCAGGAATCTGTACACCTGTTGATTGACGGTTGAGAGGCGGGATCAAAGAGCCAGAGCTCAACCCCCGCAAACAAAACTAGGCGAGTACACACACACACAGTAATATTTATTTGGTGTTGGATGTAATGTACTAGACACGCTTTACATGTTGACCAATCCACACACTAGAAAATGAAGTGGCGACGATGTTTCGGTCTATCCTGGACCATTCTCAAGTCGATTGTGCTTAACATTTCAAAAATGATATATATTTTGGGACAGCAGATAGCTGATTTTCTGCATTACGTTACATTGTGTGTTACAAGGTGTAAAAATCTGTCACACACTAATAATTATTTTGTGTTGAATGAAGTGGAGAAGGAGATTGACTAGACACGCATAAATATCATTTAAAAAATTATATATATTTTGGACAGCAGAAAGCTGATTTTCCGCAAGGCGTTTTTTATGCTTTTTTGGTTTTGAAAAGAATATTAGCTGGCTGAAAACCTCCACTATTACACAGAGCGTACGCTAGATAGATGTATCAGCCTTGAGAGCACAAAATATTCTAATTCCAATGGCTTGTGCATGCTTAGTCATCGGCTAGGCAGATGGTGCTGAAGTCGAGTGGAGTCGCCGATTCACCAATCAGAAGCGTGCTGCTGGAAGTGGTAGTTTGGTGATCGATGAAGATGGAGTGGCGACAGCGAGGAGGGGGAGGTGGAGAGCGAGTGTAGGGTACGTATACCCCCTGTAGAAACGTATTCTACTAAATGTGTACTACTCTTGATAGTAGTATCTAGATGTTGTAGATGTACTGAAGTAACATGATGAATGAAAGAGCAGGCCAAATCTCTCTTGAAGGAGATTATCATCACAGCTCTACCCCGAAGCCTGCTCTTACCGGTTAAGTTACTTCAGTAAATGGTAGAGATGTAGGAGTAGCTGTCTCTACCTCGTAGACTCTGGAGAGGGCGTCAGCTATGATGTTGTCCGAACCCTTGATGAAGAAGAGCTCCAGATTAAAATTCTGCAAGTACAGAGCCCAGCGTAGAAGACGTTGATTGCTGAATTGGGCCTGTTGCAGGAACCGTAGGGGATTGTGGTCTGAGTAAATGGTAATAGACCGATTCCCCTGTAAGTAAGGTTCAAAATGTTGCAGATTCAGGATGATGGAGAGGAGTTCCTTTTCTATAGTGCTATAATTCTTTTGGTGGGGCTTCAACTTGTAGCTGTAGTAGCTGACAGGAAGGACCTCTTCGCCACGTTGTTGCATCAGGACGCCCCCGATGCCGGTACCACTGGCGTCGACATTGATGATGAAGAGCTTCGTAATATCTGGAGAGGCGTGAATGGGATCAGAACATAGCAGAGATTTAATTTGTTCAAAGGCAACGGTCTGTTGAATGGTCCAATGATACCGTTGCTTGGGGCTGGTCAGATTAATCAATGGTGTCGCTACCGTACTAAAATTTTTCACAAACCTACGATAGTAAGATGCAAGGTCAAGGAAGCGCAGGAGCTGCTTCCTGGTTGTAGGTTGTGGATAATGCTGAATTACTTTAGTGTGAATGGTTAAAGGAGCAATGCTGCCACTCCCAATCACATGACCAAGATAACGCACTTTACCTTTAGCAAAGGTGGATTTGCCCAAGTGGATGGTAAGGCCAGCTGTCAGGAGCTTGGAGAACAATCGTTGCAGCTGGAGCAGATGTTCGCTCCAGGTCTTAGTTGCCACAACGATGTCATGCAAGTAGGCTTAGGAGTGATCTAGGCCGTAAATGACGCGGTTGACAGCTCGCTGGAAGGTGGCCGGGGCGTTACACAGTCCAAAAGGAAGGCGTTCATATCTGTATAGACCAAAAAGAGTGGTGAAGGCAGATATTTCCTTAGCTCTCTCTGTCAGGCTGATTTGGTAATAGCCCTTTAACAAATCAATTTGGGTCAAATAATTAGCATCACCTACTGCTTCAAGGATATCATCTATGCGAGGTAAAGGGTAAGCATCCCTGACGGTCACAAGGTTCAGTTTCCTATAGTCAGTACATAGTCGTACTTTACCGTGCGGTTTCGGCACCAAGATGCAGGGCGAGGCCCAAGGAGACTCACAAGGGGTGGCCAGCCCATGATCCAGAAGGTACTCTACCTCAGCACGCATAACTTCCTCTTTGTATAGGCTGATACGGTAGATGGGTTGACGAATCGGCCGGGTATCAAAACGCAGCTGAATGTCATGCTGAACCACATTACACTCCTGGGGGATCATCGCTGAACAACTTCTGATGTTCTTGAAGAACTTTGATGAGAGGAGCACTATTACAGTCCTGTAAATATTTAGGAAGATCAGTAAGGATTTCTGAGTTGGAAAGCACTGACTCAGAGTTAGTGCTTTCAGGAGTGCAAGGAAGGTCTCACTGTGGAGGTATGGATCTTTAAAAGTAGAGAGAAATATTAGCACTGTGGGGAGAATACCTTTATACTCCTTCAAAAGATTGACGTGGCACAACTGGGTCCTCTGCCGGCTATCTGGAGTCTCAAGAACTTAGTTGTTTGTTTCTGCACTCCTTGATGCGGCAGGGTCCTGAAAACTTATTTTGCAATGGAGAACCTGGGATAGGAAAATATGCCAACACGAAGTCTCCCGTTTTAAATTTCCTGATTTTGCTGTGTTTGTCAAAATGAGTCTACATCCTATCTTGAGCTTTCAATAAATTATCAATAGCAAATTTACGTACTCTCTCTAGAATGTGCTTTAAGTTTTGAAGAAACTGAGGCACATACTGAGGGTCACTGAAGGTGGCACTGCGTAGAGAGTCTTTAAAAGCTTTAGGAGGAGTACGGCACTTACGTCCGTAGAGCATCTCATAATGAGACACTCCTATAGACTCATTTGGGAGACTTCTGAAAAGGCACATGATGATGTCAAGTTGTTTATCCCAGTTTTTCATGGTTTCATTGCAAAATTTCTTAAGGATTGATTTTATCGTTTGGTGACTACGTTCAAGAGAACCCTGTGAAGCAGTATGATAGGGGCTGGACAATACCCGAGTGATGTTGAATTCTTCCAGTGTCTTCTTGAAGAGATCACTGGTGAAGTTGGTGCCACAGTCACTTTGAATCTCCCGAGGAAATCCATATTGGGCAAAGATCTTCAATAGTTGTTTCACCACCATAGCAGCCGTAATGTTCTTTACAGGAACTGCTATAGGGAATCTGGTGGTTGGACACAGGATGGTTAGTATATATGCGTTGCCAGAACTGGTCCGGGATAAAGGACCAACACAGTCTATGATGAGTCTGTGAAAAGGTTCCGAAGGCACCGGGATAGGAATCAAAGGAGCCTTGGGAATCGGGATGTTAGGTTTTCCTGCCATCTGACATGTATGACACTGTTGTACATAAGTTTTTACATCTTTAACCATACTTGGCCAGTAGTAGTTTTGTCCGATTCCGTGATAGGTTTTATTAAAACCATAGTGAGAAAGTGTTCCATGGGCCAGGTGTAGAATATCAGGCCGTAGGCTGGTGGGAACTACTAGTTGGTCGACATTAGCCCAATCGTCATCCTCCGTTAGTTTACTGTGTCGGTACCTCCGGTAGAGCAATTGGTTCTCTTGGAAGAGCCCAGGAATACTGTCAGATTGAGTCTTCGCCTGGAGGAATAATGGTGTTAATGAAGGATCCTCCCTCTGAAACTTACGGAACTCCAACATAGTAAGATTCGGTGGTAGATTCTGATGATCTTGAGGGACAGCTGTTTCAGTAGAGTCAGCTGGTTATGGGCATGCAGTTTGCGCATGGGTTGTCACCAAAACTGGAGGAGAGACTTCATCACTTTCTTGGACCTCTGCTGGAACATACTTCAAGATGGGGTTTTCCCACTACAGAGTCACATACCTGGGGTTTGTCCATGATGATCAAGTTGGAAGGTTGCAGATCTTCGGCCGAGTCGTTGCCCAGGAGAAGTTGTAGCCCTTTCATGGGAAAAGGCTTTTCCCAGATGGCGACTTGGACTTCACCTTGCACGAAACAACAATCCAGGTGGACTCTGGCGAGTGGATACGGAGTGGTAGCAGTGAGGTCAGTGATAAGGACGGTTTCCCCGGTGTAGGTGATGTTAGGCACAGCCGATTTCAAAATGATAGACTGAAGAGCAGCTGTGTCCCTCAAGATCTTCACTTTAGAACTTCCCTTCGAATCTGTTCTGTTGGCAGAGACAGTTCCAGGGTATAGGTGTTTGTTGAAGAGAGAAAGATCATTAACAGGAACATCAACATTCATCATAGGCTTACCGGACTTAGGAGAAGTCGGTTTGGGTTTAGGAGTTTCACTATAGCCTTTGTACTGCGCTTTTCCACATTTATCTATAGTATGTACATAGAGCTTGCAATACTTACAATATAATTGGGAGGTTGCTTGATGGGTACTCACTTTGTCATAATCAGGCCAAGATTTCTTACTGGAAGATGTGTCAGTTGTCAAGCTGTGTATAAGGCTGTAGGTGTCAGCCGACTTCGCACATCTGATGTAGTCTGTTTCCTCCCTATCCGCTAAGTGAAGACGGATGGAAGGAGGAATACGTAGAAAGAATTCTTCGACTAGAATAAGGTTGACAAGGTCTGAAAATGTAGAAACATGGGCTGCTTCCAGCCATTTCATGAAATATATTTTCTTATCATTGGCAAATTCTAAATAGGTGGTAGCACTTGCCTTTAGATAATCACGGATTTTTCGTCTGTAGCTTTCGGTGGAGAGAAGGTAGGCGTCTAAAACTGCTTGCTTTAGGGTCTTGTAGTCACTCAGACGCTAAGGTACCGAAAGTAACTGCAGCTCTACCTGTGAGTTGCACTCTGAGAAGTGTAGACCAATGATCTTCAGGCCAGCTAAGTCTTTTAGCTAGGGCCTCAAAAGTAGTAAAAAACACATCTATCTCTGTCTCAACGAATGGTGGCATTAACTTACTTGCCAGGGAGACATTGAAGCTTACTGGAAGACTGGCTGTAGCTTGTTGGCGCCGAGTATGGTGTGTAGTTTCAAAGTCAAGTTCTTGTCGACGGTATTCTAGAACACTATCAGCTTGCTTCTTATCGTGCTCACGTTGCATCTCCAGGTGACGTTTTCTTGCTTCAAGCTGTTCCCTCTCACGCTCACGTTGTAGGGCGGCATCGCGTTCCTGTTCTTCCTTCTTTAGGGCAGGCTCTTCCTTCTTTAGCTGGAGAGCTTCTTTCTGTTGTTGAAGAGCTTCTTTTTGTTTTTCACGCTCTATTTTCGCTAGTTCGAGCTTTAACTTCATGGCTGCCAGAGCATGCCGATCTGCAATAGAATAGTTTTCGTTAGAATCAGAGTCTATAATTCCTTCATCTAAGAGGTGGTCGAGGATAATGTTGTGCAAGTCACTTTTGTTGGCTCCATGGGGAACATCTAGTTGATACTCATGTGCTAGAGCTCGTAATTCTGTCCTCTTGGCACGAATTAAGTTCCCTACTTCACTTGCTGGATCACTACGAAATGCTGAGAGACGAAACATTTTGAGATAGCAAATAAATGTACAGCGAATATACATGTGATATTATAAGTGTCAGTAACAGGATGACGTGGCAACTGGTGACTATCCTGTGGAAATTCAATCGTTAATATAAAAACAATTAACGTTAATATTAGATGTTAAATAATTATTCAATCAAAATCGCAATAAATCTTGTACCCGGCACTCAATATACGAGAATAAGGGCAAGAAAATCCTACTAAACAAATGAAACTTTTAATGGTTTAAAAAATGAAAGGGTAGTCGAAGAATGTAGGGATACCTTGCCGGGACTATATGACAGAAGCAAGGGGGTTTCCTACTTAACTAAGTGATACTTACAGAATTACGTTCTTTGTGCTCTGAAAAAGAAAGCCAATTCCCTACCTGAGTAAATATCATAATCTCTGACCGATGTGTATGAGTGAGAGTGTCAACTGGTGATGAGAAGTGGTATTGAGGTCCCAACTCAACAGCGTAGTCCGTGCTAGAGGAACTATGGCCCTCTTTATCCTCCTTCGGTCGGATTGCAGAAGATAGGGTACGTGGCCCGAAGACAAACCAAAGTACCAGGGTATCAAAATGATGATCTGCCATAATTGAAAAATATTCTAGGGACGAAAAAGGTGGAATACACGAGTAATAACACTGAGGGAGGAACGACCAATTAAGAGCGTGACTGAGGCCTCCAGTCACCACGTAATCCACAGTTATCCAACACTCACCATATGTTACCCTCGGAATGCACAAAATACACAGCACCATATGAATATTAAAAGTTATGAAAATATTGAAAAGCAACTGTATCAAGGACAAGTACACTTACCACAAATTGATGTTCTAGTATCAGTACCTGAGTGAGGCTCCTAGGACAGGCCCCCATTAAATGTGATGGAAATAAATGTAGGTGTACGGCAGTCCTCCCAATGGCTGGTGTCAATGCCAATCACATTTACAAAAAAAAAAAAAAAATAAGAGAAAAAAAGGTTGACTGCGTGGCTGTTGCCTCCTGTGGTCAATTAAAAGGGAAAAACATGCAAAACAAATCGTATGAAAAATGAAACATTAAATGACTTGGAAACAAATATGAACAAAGATAATCCCTTGGCTATGTACAGTGCGAATAAACAAAATTACAAAGTCAAAAAATAATATAAAATAAAACAATGGTTACGTTACTCTACAATGAACAAGACAAAAAATGAATTAATAGGTGCTGAGGATATTGGCTGGCTGAAAACCTTCACTATTACACAGAGTTCACTAGATAGATGTATCAGCCTTGAGAGCACAGAATATTCTAAATCCAATGGCTCATGCACGCTTAGTCATCGGCTATACAGATGGCGCTGAAGTCGAATGGAGTCGCCGATTCACCAATCAGAAGCGTGTTGGCTGGAAGTGGTAGTTTGGTAATCGACGAAGGTGGAGTGGTGACAGAAGGAGGTGGAGGTGGAGAACAAGTGTAGGGTACGTATACCCTCTGTAGAAACGTATTCTACTAACTGTGTACTAACTACTAACTTGATTGTAGTATCTAGATGTTGTAGATGTACTGAAGTAACATGATGAAGGAAAGAGCAGGCCAAATCTTTCTTGAAGGAGATTATCGTCACAGTACCTATACCAAACCAAATTCGAGGAAAAGATCCCGGGTAGGATGATTGTTTCAAAACAATCCATGTACAAATTGCTTAAAACAGGGGAAAGGAGAATACCCATCGCCATGCCAAATGTTTGTTTATAAAATGAATCATTAAAGTAGAAATAATTATCTTTAATGCACAATTTTATGAGTTCAACAATGGTGTTAAAGTTATTACATATTTAGGGAGTAGATCCCGTAAGAATGCCAACAGGTCATCAACAAGAACTCTGGTGAACAGAACCATCACATCAATACTAAAAAATTTAAAATCTTAATTTTATTTCAAACAAGAAAACTTGTTAACCAAGTCCAAGTTGTTTGTTATGTGTGTGTTGGAAATGGAACCTACTACCAATGACAAGACTTGGACAAGCCATTTGGAAAGTCTATATGCTACAGATCAAACAAAACTAATAATAGTCTTGCAGGATTATTGGGGTTGTGTGTCTTAATAAGACCCAATAGATATGGTAGGGAAAGGGAACGACTTTAAAATTTAAGAATCAACTCCTTATCGTTCTTGAGCAAGGTTTCAAGAGTTTTGTTAAAATATGCAATAACTTCTTAAATTGAATCTCTATTAACAGGAAAGAAAGTGTTTCCGTCCTCCAACAACAGATCAATTTTTTAAACGAAGTCTTCCTTGTCAATGATGACAAGAGCATTGGACTTATCAGACTTAGTGATATGTAGAGAGTTATCTTTTTTGAGGGTTTTGAACACACGAATCAACCTCTCTGGACAATGACGAACAGTACTTAGTTTTTTTACTTCATAGGTTTCCATCTTCATTCTACTTTGCTCTGATGAAGACGAATTAAGCCGAAAACGCATTTAGAATTGTCTGTTTTTCACGTGTGGTTTTTCTGCATACTTCGATCAGTGTTTTGTGATCGTTGTTACATATTAAATATATATATGTTGTACCTAGTAGCCAGAACGCAGTTCTTGGCTTATTATGCATGGCCCGGTTTGTGTAATAAGCCAATTTTTCCAGAATTTCAATATTTTTCTCATTTTTGTCTTATGAAATGATAAAGCTATTCATTTCATTATATATGAGCTAATTTTATTTTATTTTAGTTAAAACTAACATAGATATATTACTGAACCTAACCAACCCTACCTAACCTAACCTAACCTATCTTAACCTAATCTAAACTAACATAAGTAAATCAATAATTTATGTTCTTTATACAATATAATAATAATATTTAAAATAAACTAATATGAAACAATTTATTGAAAATAAAGAAAATCACTCGGCCTATTAGGCAAATCGGGCCTTGCATAGTAGGCTGAGAAGTGCGTTCTGACTACTAGGTACGACATATATATATATATATATATATATATATATATATATATATATATATATATATATATATATATGTCGTACCTAGTAGCCAGAACGCACTTCTCTGCCTACTATGCAAGGCCTGATTTGCCTAATAAGCCAAGTTTTCATGAATTAATTGTTTTTCGAATACCTAACCTACCTAACCTAACCTAAGCTAACTTTTTCGGCTACCTAACCTAACCTAACCTATAGAGATAGGTTAGGTTAGGTTATGTAGGGTTGGTTAGGTTCGGTCATATATCTACGTTAATTTTAACTCCAATAAAAGAAAATTGACCTCATACATTATGAAATGGGTAGCTTTATCATTTCATAAGAAAAAAATTAGTGAAAATATGTTAATTCATGAAAACTTGGCTTATTAGGCAAATCGGGCCTTGCATAGTAGGCTGAGAAGTGCGTTCTGGCTACTAGGTACAACATATATATATATATATATATATATATATATATATATATATATATATATATATATATATATATATATATATATATGTTTCATTGAATATGACCGCATATTCTGTATTTATTATTTTCTGGTTTAGGGCTTCTATCCCTCTAACTATTTTCTTAGCATCAGGGCTTAATTGGAATAGGAGTTCTCCAAAACTCATTTTCGTACTTTTAAGGTGAAGAAAAGAAGTGATTTACTATAGAGTGTATTACACTTATTTGTATAATTTGCACGACGTTTCGAACCTCCATGGTTCATTCTCAAGTGAACAGATCTTACAATACTAGTTGATTTTATACCCGCATTAGGTCAGGTGATAATACAATGAAGGTGAAAAACATGGGGGGATACATAAGGGATAAACATAGGGGCTGCAGAAGGCGTATTGGCCCATACGAGGCATCTCCTATCTAAACACAAAGATTAATCCAGTGTAATTGGCCTGTTATGTTGGACATTGTCTTCTGTGTTGGCATCGATATGTTCTTGTCTTGTCCTTACTCTCATGGTGGGTAGAGTAAATAGTTCCGTGATTTGGGTGTTCATGGTAGGTCGCTCTATTCTTATGTGAATTGCCTCAAGAATTTGTAAACTTCTTGAATCTTGGGTTTTGTCTATTATGCAAGTATTCTTGTTCAACATTTCTCTTGTTAGAGTAATGTCATGGGCTTGTCTCATGTGATTCCTAGGGGCACCAGATTGAAGATGGCATGTCAAACGCCTCGTCAGCTTGGTCGACGTCATACCTATGTACTTACATTGAAGGTTACATCCTTCGTGGGGGCAAGTGTACATGTATACAACGCTTGACTGCTGTAGAGGGTTCTCCGTCGGCTTCGGGCTGTTTTTGATAAGGAGTTCGGAAGTCTTCTTGGTTTTGTAGAATATTATCAGGTTTATGTTTTGGTTAGGAGTAGTGCTTTTTACTCCTTTACGGATTATTTCTTTCATTATTCTTTCCTCTTTTATATGTTCACTGTGCATGGTTGATTTGTAATATAATTTTATTGGGGGTGTTGTGGTTTCTGTTCTAGGTTCTGAATTATACCAACGGTCCAAGTGTCTTCTTATAGCAGCGTTTATTTCCGCGTTGCTATATCCGTTGTTCACCAATACCTGAGTTACTCTTCAACTCAGTAGCTTCAGTAGCAGACAAAAACCAACTGTATACTGCCGTTATGTAGATGACATATTCGTAATAGTAAAAGACTCAGATGAACTAATTGACCTAAAAAGACACCTAGAGAGAGAGTCAGTACTCCGATTTACACATGAAAATAGTGAAAATAACAGTCTGCCATTCTTGGATGTACTAATAACAAAAACAGGAACCTCTTTAAGCACCAACGTATATACCAAGCCCACCAACATAGGATTATGCCTGAACGGTAGAAGTGAGTGCCCCCAAAGATACAAAGCCAGTGTTCTCAATGCTTATATTCGTCGAGCGCTTACCCACTGCTCTGAATGGAGCATCGTGAGTAGAGAGTTTGAAAGAGTAACTCAGGTATTGGTGAACAACGGATATAGCAACGCGGAAATAAACGCTGCTATAAGAAGACACTTGGACCGTTGGTATAATTCAGAACCTAGAACAGAAACCACAACACCCCCAATAAAATTATATTACAAATCAACCATGCACAGTGAACATATAAAAGAGGAAAGAATAATGAAAGAAATAATCCGTAAAGGAGTAAAAAGCACTACTCCTAACCAAAACATAAACCTGATAATATTCTACAAAACCAAGAAGACTTCCGAACTCCTTATCAAAAACAGCCCGAAGCCGACGGAGAACCCTCTACAGCAGTCAAGCGTTGTATACATGTACACTTGCCCCCACGAAGGATGTAACCTTCAATGTAAGTACATAGGTATGACGTCGACCAAGCTGACGAGGCGTTTGACATTCCATCTTCAATCTGGTGCCCCTAGGAATCACATGAGACAAGCCCATGACATTACTCTAACAAGAGAAATGTTGAACAAGAATACTTGCATAATAGACAAAACCCAAGATTCAAGAAGATTACAAATTCTTGAGGCAATTCACATAAGAATAGAGCGACCTACCATGAACACCCAAATCACGGAACTATTTACTCTACCCACCATGAGAGTAAGGACAAGACAAGAACATATCGATGCCAACACAGAAGACAATGTCCAACATAACAGGCCAATTACACTGGATTAATCTTTGTGTTTAGATAGGAGATGCCTCGTATGGGCCAATACGCCTTCTGCAGCCCCTGTTTATCCCTTATGTATCCCCCCATGTTTTTCACCTTCATTGTATTATCACCTGACCTAATGCGGGTATAAAATCAACTAGTATTGTAAGATCTGTTCACTTGAGAATGAACCATGGAGGTTCGAAACGTCGTGCAAATTATACAAATAAGTGTAATACACTCTATAGTAAATCACTTCTTTTCTTCACCTTAAAAGTACGAAAATGAGTTTTGGAGAACTCCTATTCCAATTAAGCCCTGATGCTAAGAAAATATTTAGAGGGATAGAAGCCCTAAACCAGAAAATAATAAATACAGAATATGCGGTCATATTCAATGAAACATGTTTGAAAGAAAACCTGCTGCCAGTATACACCAATATATATATATTTGTATATTTTGGTAGCAGTCTTTCCTGTAGACATATAATATTAAATATGACCGAAAAAGTAAGATTAATAATTTTAACACGAATTTTCTCAATCTTTCGTACATTTCTTTTCACTGTTGGAGGTAAATCAAAAATCAATTCTCCAAAATTCATTTTTATTTCTAGTCTGACGCGACACGAGCGCGTTTCGTAAAACTTATTACATTTTCAAAGACTTTAGTTTACAAATACACAACTGAATAGAACTTACGCATCTCCGATTTTATATCTACATTTGAGTGAGGTGGATGGGGTGAGGTGGCATTAATAGGGTATTAATTTCATCAACACAAGACAGAACAAGAGGTGGCATTAATAGGGTATTAATTTCATCAACACAAGACAGAACACGAAACAATGGGTATTGAATAGAAGTGTTTGTAGAAAGCCTATTGGTCCATATTTCTTGATGCTTCTATATTGGAGCGGAGTCTTGAGGTGGGTAGAATATAGTTGTGCATTAATTGGCTGTTGATTGCTGGTGTTGACTTCTTGATGTGTAGTGCCTTGCAAACGTGAAGCCGCCTGCTATCGCTGTATCTATCGATGATTTCTGTGTTGTTTACTAGGATTTCTCTGGCGAAGGTTTGGTTGTGGGAAGAGATTATATGTTCCTTAATGGAGCCCTGTTGCTTATGCATCGTTAAATGCCTAGAAAGAGATGTTGTTGTCTTGCCTATATACTGGGTTTTTTGGAGCTTACAGTCCCCAAGAGGGCATTTGAAGGCATAGACGACGTTAGTCTCTTTTAAAGCGTTCTGTTTTGTGTCTGGAGAGTTTCTCATGAGTAGGCTGGCCGTTTTTCTGGTTTTATAGTAAATCGTCAGTTGTATCCTCTGATTTTTGTCTGTAGGGATAACGTTTCTATTAACAATATCTTTCAGGACCCTTTCCTCCGTTTTATGAGCTGTGGAAAAGAAGTTCCTGTAAAATAGTCTAATAGGGGGTATAGGTGTTGTGTTAGTTGTCTCTTCAGAGGTTGCATGGCGTTTCACTTTCCTTCTTATGATGTCTTCGACGAAACCATTGGAGAAGCCATTGTTGACTAGGACCTGCCTTACCCTACAGAGTTCTTCGTCGACTTGCTTCCATTCTGAGCTGTGGCTGAGAGCACGGTCGACATATGCGTTAACAACACTCCTCTTGTACCTGTCTGGGCAGTCGCTGTTGGCATTTAGGCACATTCCTATGTTCGTTTCCTTAGTGTAGACTGCAGTGTGGAAACCTCCGCTCTTTTCCATGACTGTTACATCTAGAAAGGGCAGCTTCCCATCCTTTTCCATCTCGTAAGTGAAACGCAGCACGGAACTCTGCTCAAATGCCTCCTTCAGCTCCTGCAGATGTCTGACATCAGGTACCTGTGTAAAAATGTCGTCAACATACCTGCAGTATATGGCCGGTTTCAAGTTCATGTCGACTAAGACTTTTTGCTCGATGGTACACATGTAGAAGTTTGCAAACAGGACACATAGAGGAGAACCCATGGCGAACCCATCTACTTGCTTATACATGTGCCCATCCGGGCTCAAGAAGGGTGCCTCTATAGTACAAGCTTGAAGTAGTTTCCTCAGAATATTTTCTGGTATGTCAAGAGGAGTACAGGCTGGATCACGATACACTCTGTCGGCTATCATCCCGATTGTCTCGTCCACAGGTACGTTGGTAAATAGCGATTCTACGTCCAACGAGGCTCTTATCCCTGTGGCCCGTGTGCCCCGCAGTAAGTCAACAAATTCCTTTGGAGACTTCAGGCTTAAGGCGCAGGGAACATAAGGAGTCAGCAGGCCGTTGAGTCGCTTCGCCAGTCTGTACGTGGGTGTGGGTATCTGGCTAATGATTGGCCGAAGTGGGTTTCCAGGCTTGTGTGTCTTGACATTTCCATACGCATATCCTGGTTTATATTCCTCAAACCTGGAATATAAACCTGGATATGCATACCAGGCATATCCAGGTCTCGTTGGACGAGACAGGATTGTCTCGTCCAACGTACCTGTGGACGAGACAATCGGGATGATAGCCGACAGAGTGTATCGTGATCCAGCCTGTACTCCTCTTGACATACCAGAAAATATTCTGAGGAAACTACTCCAAGCTTGTACTAAAGAGGCACCCTTCTTGAGCCCGGATGGGCACATGTATAAGCAAGTAGATGGGGTCGCCATGGGTTCTCCCCTAGGTGTCCTGTTTGCAAACTTCTACATGGGTACCATCGAGCAAAAAGTCTTAGTCGACATGAACTTGAAACCGGCCATATACTACAGGTATGTTGACGACATTTTTACACAGGTACCTGATGTCAGACATCTGCAGGAGCTGAAGGAGGCATTTGAGCAGAGTTCCGTGCTGCGTTTCACTTACGAGATGGAAAAGGATGGGAAGCTGCCCTTTCTAGATGTAACAGTCATGGAAAAGAGCGGAGGTTTCCACACTGCAGTCTACACTAAGGAAACGAACATAGGAATGTGCCTAAATGCCAACAGCGACTGCCAAACAGGTACAAGAGGAGTGTTGTTAACGCATATGTCGACCGTGCTCTCAGCCACAGCTCAGAATGGAAGCAAGTCGACAAAGAACTCTGTAGGGTAAGGCAGGTCCTAGTCAACAACGGCTTCTCCAATGGTTTCGTCGAAGACATCATAAGAAGGAAAGTGAAACGCCATGCAACCTCTGAAGAGACAACTAACACAACACCTATACCCCCTATTAAACTATTTTACAGGAACTTCTTTTCCACAGCTCATAAAACGAAGGAAAGGGTCCTGAAAGATATTGTTAATAGAAACGTTATCCCTACAGACAAAAATCAGAGGATACAACTGACGATTTACTATAAAACCAGAAAAACGGCCAGCCTACTCATGAGAAACTCTCCAGACACAAAACAGAACGCTTTAAAAGAGACTAACGTCGTCTATGCCTTCAAATGCCCTCTTGGGGACTGTAAGCTCCAAAAAACCCAGTATATAGGCAAGACAACAACATCTCTTTCTAGGCGTTTAACGATGCATAAGCAACAGGGCTCCATTAATGAACATATAATCTCTTCCCACAACCAAACCATCGCCAGAGAAATCCTAGTAAACAGCACAGAAATCATCGATAGATACAGCGATAGCAGGCGGCTTGACGTTTGCGAGGCACTACACATCAAGAAGTCAACACCAGCAATCAACAGCCAATTAATGTACAACTATGTTCTACCCACCTCAAGACTCCGCTCCAATATAGAAGCATCAAGAAATATGGACCAATAGGCTTTCTACAAACACTTCTATTCAATACCCATTGTTTCGTGTTCTGTCTTGTGTTGATGAAATTAATACCCTATTAATGCCACCTCTTGTTCTGTCTTGTGTTGATGAAATTAATACCCTAATAATGCCACCTCACTCAAATGTAGATATAAAATCGGAGATGCGTAAGTTCTATTCAGTTGTGTATTTGTAAACTAAAGTCTTTGAAAATGTAATAAGTTTTACGAAACGCGCTCGTGTCGCGTCAGACTAGATATAAAAATGAATTTTGGAGAATTGATTTTTGATTTACCTCCAACAGTGAAAAGAAATGTACGAAAGATTGAGAAAATTCGTGTTAGAATTATTAATCTTACTTTTTCGGTCATATTTAATTATATATATATATATATATATATATATATTTATGTCGTACCTAGTAGCCAGAACGCACTTCTCAGCCTACTATGCAAGGCCCGATTTGCCTAATAATCCAAGTTTTCCTGAATTAATATATTTTCTCTAATTTTTTTCTTATGAAATGATAAAGGTACCCATTTCATTATGTATGAGGTCAATTTTTTTTATTCGAGTTAAAATTAACGTAGATATATGACCGAACCTAACCAACCCTACCTAACCTAACCTAACCTATCTTTAAAGGTTAGGTTAGGTTAGGTAGCCGAAAAAGTTAGGTTAGGTTAGGTTAGGTAGGTTAGGTAGTCGAAAAACAATTAATTCATGAAAACTTGGCTTATTAGGCAAATCGGGCCTTGCATAGTAGGCTGAGAAGTGCGTTCTGGCTATTAGGTACGACATATACCTATATACATATATATATATATATATATATATATATATATATATATATATATATATATATATATATATATATATATATATATATATATATATATATATATATTTTGGATATTTCCAACACCGAATACAACATTGTTGTATTCTCATTACTTATTACTAACCATACTAAATATTGTAGTAAGTAAAATTAACAACTCGTAGAATTCTCATGTACTAATAATTCATCTGTGCATTAGGCTAGAATTCTCACGTCACCTGACGCCAGTATTGTGTCAGATTTCCTTACAGTAAACACATTATATCCAATTTGTGTGAGAATTAAATACGATTCTCCATAATTAAAGCATTCTGTATGACAACTGATTGCAGACGAATTGTTCTCTAACTAAAAGCCGAATAGAGCGTTAGAATCATAGCGTCTACCTCGCGATAGAGTTAACGTCATCAATGAATGCCATGGGGAGACATTAATTCCTCTCCCTTATATATTTACTATTCTTAAATTGGTAAATAATAATAATTTGTTCCTCTAAATAATAAACCCGTCCAGTCTTTAACGTTTCAAGCGCAAATGCGAGAAATATTAATGTTCGAGCCAATAATTCGTTTTATGAACGTCGACTCGGCGTGGGTTGGAGGGACGCCATCCTCCTCAGTACGCGGACATGTGCAGAACCGAAAGGAAGCAGAGCCGCGCTTACCGTACTCATAAGAATACGCCATTGCCCAGCAAATAGGGCAGGTGTTATCCATCCACAGATGAAAGCCGCCACTGTGAGGCATGAACAACCTTGCAGATAATATCTTCAACTAGTGCTGGTGTTAAATAAGGAGCCCTTTGACTTGGTTCCTGACGACACGTGATCAGCCAGCTGAAGCGCATCACTATCCAGGATAGGTTCACCGGAGCCTGGGATGCGAAATACGGCAATCTCAATACTTATACAGTGCCCACAGCTAAGTATTCTTTTATTTGATGCATCAGGTAGAAGTGTGATAATAGCAGGGTGATTGTTCGTTAAGCAGCGTTATAACACCTAATCACAGGTGATTAAATTGGTCATCTGTAAATTCTTAATATTCTTGAATATAAATTGAGTAGTTAAATCAATTGCTACTGGAAATTATTTATCTTGCAGCACGAGAGAAGAATTCCTCATGCTGCCTTCATCCATGTTAGCCCGTTCAATTCGTTAGTGTACCGAGTCTGGAGATTAAGAGGACTTCTATGGCTTACTAAAGGAATCTTCGTCAAGCTAAGATTTATTTCTCTTTTTTCCATTCCTTTGCAATTAATTTGTGCAGAGTGCTTTGAGATTAATGTATGATTTACTGTAACTCATTATTATGCTCATATTTATATTCCTCTTTATGTGAATGAAATTAGTTTCAACATTACCTTATAGGATTAGATTATTATTAATTGAATTAGTGAATGAACCACACTAATTCCTTGACGTACTTACCTCCAGTAATAACCCCCCAATGTAGGTGTTTGAGGTTTGTTTCTTTTAATAATACAGCCCATTAATTCTTATTATGATCATGCTTTCTAGTTATATCCATAGTCACTGGTTTCCTCTAGAAATTATCCAATGATCAGAAATTCTCAGTTTCCCTCTTTACTTTAAAAGCGGGTGGTCCTTCGTAATTTAATTTACTACATTAATTATTAATTAATCAGAATCAAGCCCAAATATCCCACATTATGGTCCTTCGAACCGAATAGGCATTAAATTTATAATTAAAATATTAACCATTAATAGCTAATCCTAGTGTGATAGAAGCTAAACTAACTATTCAATTAATTGTGTCAACTAACATTGTAACACATTAGTTAGCCTAGATCACACTAACATATTGCTACTTTTACCTCATGTATAAAGTGGCTTTAGTGGGTCATAGCCAATTACCCACAACACTTAGACCTATACCTCACACTGAGGTGAGAATCTTTAGGTCACCAGGAGCAACAGCTCATAACTTTTACAATAACACCACCCTAACACCTGCGTTAGAGTGGCCTCACCATCTAACCATTATATATTTAGGTGGTAATGACATCCACCCCACTCGTCATCCAGCCGAGGTGATCAAACACCTCAAAACCATAATTTCTTCTTTCAAGCTCATCAGTGAATCAGTAGTATTCACATTAGTGGAACCTCGCCAACCAAGTCAAGATAATCGTTGGGGAGTAACTCCGGAATACTACCTGAGAGCTGCGAAGTACATAAATTTCAGGCTGAAAAAACGAGTGAGATTGGATGCCACATATATCCAATTTACAGCCAGACCTTACAGACAGAACCTGACCAGAGACGGTGTACATTTGTCAGGGGAATCTAGGTTGCATGTGGTTGACAAGTTAATTAACACCATCAACCATCACAAAAGGCTGTGGCTAGCAAGCCAAACTTAACTGTACATAATTGTTCACCTGTGTGTGCAAGAGCACTCTTATAAAACAAAAACCCAAAAATACAGCACAACTATATTTACTTTATTGCACCACAATAATTTTTGCCCATGTTATTAGGTAGAATTTAGGCTGAGATTGTGCTGAATTTGGTACAAGCCCAGACTAAATAATTTTATAGTTCTTAGTTAGGAATTATTACGACTAGATCTAAAACTAGTCAGTGTTGTGTATATTATATTATTTGTGCTGACCCTATACAGGGTGGGATAAATTTTGAGATAACTCTGATTGGAGTGTCTCCATAATATTTCTCTTGTATGCATTATTTTGTGTATCTATTTTGTGTATTGCTGGATTATCTCCATTAACTCTGATGGTGATATGGATGAGCTAACCGGACGAGAACTAATGGTGGAGTTCAGACAGTACACAAAATATCTAGCTATTTGTTGTTAGGTAGGTAGGTACATTCAACCTCAAGTGAGGTAAAATATCAAGTAGTCACCTTAAATTAGGATACAATTAATGTTACCTGTTCACTAATGAACAAGTACCCAAGCTTCATTAGTAATACATATACTAACACTGTGAAGTTTGAACCTAAGCCCAACATGGCTACTCCTGAACAATTGAGGAGAACCTACATTAGCCTTAAAGGTCACTTGACCAGATTAATTAATAAGGCTGAGGGCTTAACTAAGGATAATCCCATTGACTCTTATCACTTAGAGTCAGTAGTTAGACTGGCTGATCTGAAATTTGATCAAGTCAGATCTGCAGGTCAATCTTATTTTGATCTGCTAAATACTGTAGAAATTGATCCTGATGAAACAAGTCAAATTGTAAACGACATCTCCCAATATGAAGAGAAGACTCATGATAAAATTTTCTAGTCTTTTTTCAGTCTCTAGACAAAGTTTCTAAATTTTCATACCTACTCAGTCTTCTCACAGGAGAAGCTAAAAAAGGTCATACATAACCTTACTCTTAATGAGAGTAATTATGAGGAAGCTATAAAACTTCTGAAGTTGAACTATTGCAACAAAGAGTTAAGTATAGCTACCCTTTATTATCAATTGCTAGATCTGAATGCACCAAACAGTAGACCAGAGTCACTTCAAAGCTTCAGACTAGAAGTAGAGTCTCTAGTAAAGGCCTTAGGTACCAAAGTTAATATACCTAGTTCTGAATGGTCTATCAAGCTATTGTTACAGAGGAAATTACCTCGAAACGTCTTGACAGAGCTCTGCTCACATTATAATACTGAGTTTCTTACTCTCGATCAGATTTTCGAGGGGTTGAGGATCACAGTTAACAGGTTAAAGACTCATGACAAAATTAAACCTGAGTCCAAACCAATTTCAGTCAAACCTAAATAGACTCCAAGTAAGTCTAATAAATATAAATCCAAACCTACTCCATCCACCAGGAAAAGAAGTGGAAATGTAGGTACCTATTCAGTATCTCCTTCAGAGATAAACAATGACTTGTCTACTAAAGAGACTAAGTCTATTAACCAGAGAAAGTGTCTGTTCTGCAATCAGGAACACACCACTTACCAATGCTCTGCTTATCCTACGTATAATGCTAGAGTTAAAAGGTTACAGGAATTGCACAAATGCACTAAATGTATGGGTTCACATGATCCCAAGAAATGTGCAGTACCACTACGTACTTGCAACCGTTGTAACCAAGGTGTACACCACTACGCATTATGTAGGAAATCTCCTACACCAACTATGACCACTGGAGAGAATTTTACTAATTCTACTGCAGTGCAATATTGTAAAGTACATCACGAAGTGAATGTACTCGCTACTGAGTCAGGCAATAGTACTACCTTGCCTACCGCTCAGCTTAAATTAATAAACCGAAGATCTAGAATTAACAGTAGAGGTCTCTTTGACCAAGGTTCCCAAAAAACCTTCATCACACAACAGTTGGTAGATGATTTAAATTTAAAACCTACTAAAAGTGTGAAGTTAAACATTTCTGGTTTCCTATCAAATAGTGGGCCGCGTGACTACAAGGTAGTTAAATTACTAGTTAGATTAGGATCCTCTGCCAGCCCAATCCATGCGGTGGTAGTGGATAAGATTCCTACGGACCTGCAGGTCACAGGATTAGCTCGCACTGCGAGACACCTTAAGCGAAACCGCATGAGGCTAGCGGATCATAAAATAAATTCCGATTGCCTCACAGATATTGGGATATTAATAGGCGCGGATCATTATTACAAGTTTATCACTGGATGCACTAGGCAACATGGTATGAATTTGTTGTCGTCCGCAGGGGGCAAATTGCTCACAGGACCCGTGCTTTTCAGACAAGGTCCAGCGTCCACAAACCAACAAACCATTAATGTAATTGTGGCGTGACTAGGCTTAGAGCAGTCACCCCTACGCTTCAGGGAAATAGCCGAGGACATTGAGTCTGACCCACCAATACATCGTTTGTGGGATTTAGATACGTTAGGCATCATCCCTGAGCAACCAAGTCCTGATGATACATGGACTTACCAGCAATATCTGGATACAGTTGTCTACTCAAATAAACAATACTGGGTAAGACTTCCATGGAAGTTAGATCATCCACAACTTCCAGTGAATTATTTTATGGCAGCCTCACAATTGCAGTCTCAATTAACACGACTACAGAAGCAGCCAGACAAACTAACCATGTATCACCAACTTATCCAACAACAACTTGACAATAAGTTCATTGAAGTTGTTGAACACGATGACCAAAAAACAGGTCATTATTTACCTCACCATGCTGTGGTGAAAGACTCACTGACAACACCTATTCGTATTGTCTTTAATTGCAGTGCTAAAGTAAAGCCTAACAGTGTGTCTTTAAATGAATGTCTCCAAACGGGACCTAGCCTAACACAAAGGCTACATGACGTGTTGTTACGATTTCGCACAGGCATTTTTGCCTATACTGCTGACATCAGCAAAGCCTTTCTACGAGTAGGATTGCAGGAGGAAGATCGTGACTACACAAAATTCCTCTGGTTCAGGGATCCACTGGATCCTAACAGTGAAGTAATCACCTATCGGTTTGCCTCTGTATTATTTGGTGCTACGTCCTCACCGTTTCTTTTGCAAGCAACATTAGACACGCATTTGAGGAAATCAGACAGCCCTTATAAGGCAACCATTAGCGACAACTTGTATGTCGACAATTTCCAGGGGACAACTAATGATCAAGCTGATCTGGTAGAAATCTACCATGAGGCTAACCGTGAACTGTTAGGAGCCAATATGCCTCTACAGTCATGTGCCTCAAATAATAAACTGCTTAACCAGTTAATCGAGAAAGAATTTCCCGATTATCAGGTACCCAGTAAATTAAAGGTTCTAGGCGTGGAATGGAACACCAACACTGACGAGATGAATGTCAAGTCAGTGCAAACTGATAACTCAACCCTTACCATGAGAACACTGCTCTCATTTGTCAGTCAACCATTTGACCCTTTAGGCCTACTTAGTCCTATATTAATAAGGGGCAAACTCCTAATGCAGGAGTGCTGGCAGCAACATATGGGATGGGATGATCCGTTATCAAGTGAGTTACAAGCCAAATGGCAAATACTCTCAACGAATTTTAATCAGTTGGGTGTTTTGAAATTTCCTCGTAATGCTTCAGGACCAAACTTACCCACCAATTTGCACGTTTTTTGTGATGCCTCTGGCAAAGCATATGGCGCAGCAGCCTATTTAGTTAACAGTGCTCAATCAATTTTACTCACATCAAAAGCAAGAGTTGCTCCCATCAAGAAGAGATCCTTACCTCAGATGGAGTTGACTGCATTGCTAGTGGGAGTAAGATTGGCCCATTGCCTGGCAAAGACACTCAGTAATATCCACTTTGGTGAGATTGTAGTGTGGTCAGACAACGAGGCAGTCTTACAATGGGTAAGAAACAATAACAACAAAACTCCTTACGTAAGTAATCGCGTCAGGGAGATTCATGATTTATCCGCAGGTTATAAGTTTAGACATGTCCCTACTAAGGACAATCCTGCAGATTATTTATCAAGAGGATTGACATTAAAACAACTTGTCAAATCTTCGCTGTGGTTCAATGGACCTTCATGGCTTGTTGGTGGTCAGTGGCCCAAACAAAAGCCACAAGTCATAGTGACCAATATCACCACTCCCATGAAGGACCCAGAGCCTCAGCGAACATTAGCCATTGATCCTCATCATTATTCCAACTTAAGTAAATTGTTACGAGTGACTGCACACGTGTTTGATTTCCTCTCTAAAGTAGGAATTCGACACAAATTTCCCAATCCTGTTCACTATTGGATTAAGCGGGCGCAGCAAGAGACCTACGGAAGCGAATTTGAGAATCTTCCGGATAAACTCACTAAGTCTCTGGGCATCTGGTACGATGTCAACACTCATAACATACTACGATGTGGAGGACGTTTGCTACATGCAAAGATTGACTTAGACACTAAGAACCCAATTCTTTTACCTCGTCACCACATCATAACTAAACTTCTTGTCTTACATTACCACCAATATGGTACCCTACATGGTGGAGTTTTAGATACTCTAACCGACCTTAGACAAAAGTACTGGCTTCCTCAAGGTCGTCAGACTGTTAAAACCATTATTAAATCTTGTGTAATCTGTAAGGGATACGACACTAGAGTCTGTCCTTACCCAGGACCTCCCCCACTCCCAGAAGAGAGAGTGGTTCATCTTCGTCCATTCGAAACCACTGGAGTTGATTATACAGGAGCCTTACTCCTCACTGGTAACCCAGATAATATACCAGTGAAGGCGTACATTTGTCTCTTTACATGTGCTACAACCAGAGGCGTGCACTTAGAGGTCACCCCAGACATGAGTGCTGAAGCTTTCATTCAAGCTTTCCGCAGATTTGCTGCCCGTCGATCATGTCCTAGATTAATGATATCAGACAACGGATCTAATTTAGTGGCGGGAGAAAGTTGTTTGCGAGAAGTCTGGAACCACCCTGAAGTGCAATCAGTCTTACAAAGAAGACAATGTCACTGGAAATTCATAGCACCAAGAGCCCCTTGGCAAGGTGGGTTCTATGAGCGAATGGTAGGCACAGTCAAAAGGTGTCTAAGGAAAATGTTACACCGACAAAGGGTCAGTTACTCAGAACTCCAAACTATTGTTGTGGAAATCGAGGCGCGAGTCAATAACCGCCCAATCACCTACCTGTCTGATGATTACACCCAGAGAGAACCACTGAGCCCCTCTCACTTGATCCATGGAGGTCTACTGAGCCCTCTCATCCCTTTAGCCGAAGAGGACCCTGTAGACCCGTCCCATGTGACCAGAGGAGACTTGGTGGAAAGCCACCAGCATCTTTCTAGAGTTCAGATTCAGATTCAGATGTTTATTCAGGTAAGGTATATACATACAAGTGATGTTACATTAATGGATTGATATATAGATAGAGCTAGTACATACAATGCCTAAAGCCACTATTACGCAATGCGTTTCGGGCAAGAAAAACATTAATATCTAGAACTTAATACTAATTGAGCATAAAGAATAAAAGATGTTGAGAACAAATACAAATAAAGATAAAAAAAAAGGGGGAACATGACTGAAAAAGCAGCACAAATACAATAGGTTGACAAACAGTGTTGATTAAAAAAAAAAAAAAAAAAAAAAAGAAAATAACAGACATGGGTTGACAATAGAGGAGTGAGGTAGATTACAGGGAATTTATTAGGTAGTGTTTAGTTTTTATCTTAAACTGGTTGAGAGAGGTACAGTCTTTAACATGGTTGGGAAGGTCATTCCACATTCTGGGCCCCTTGATTTGCAGAGCATTTCTAGTTTGATTAAGACGTACTCTAGGAATATCAAAACTGTATTTATTTCTGGTGTGGTGCTCATGGGTTCTGTTACAACCTTCTATGAAGCTTTTAAGATCAGGATTGGCATTATAGTTTAGCGTTTTATATATGTATAATACACATGAGAGAATGTGCAGTGACTTAATATCTAACATATTAAGAGATTTGAGTAGGGGTACCGAGTGATGTCTGGGGCCAGAGTTGGATATTGTTCTAATAGCGGCTTTGTGTTGGGTAATTAGAGGACGTAAGTGATTTTGGGTAGTAGAACCCCAAGCACAAATACCATAGTTGAGATAAGGATAGATAAGGGAGTAATAGAGAGTCACCAGAGCAGGGCGCGGTACATAATATCTGATCTTAGAAAGAATACCCACAGTTTTTGAAACTTTTTTTGATATATTTAGAATGTGTCCCTGGAAATTCAGCTTGTGGTCAATGAGAATGCCAAGGAATTTGCCATCTAATTTGTTACAAATTTGGGTATTGTTTATTTTGAGATTTATAAGACTAGAGGATTTATTGCCAAACAGAATATAGAAGGTTTTGTCAATGTTAAGGGTGAGTTTGTTGGCAGTTAGCCAAAGATGGACTTTATTTAGCTCAGTATTTACTGTGGCATTTAGAGCAAGAGGGTCAGGACTGGAGTAAATGAAGGTTGTGTCGTCAGCAAATAGAATTGGTTTGAGGTGTTGGGAGGCATTTGGAAGGTCATTAATGTAGATGAGAAAGAGGAGAGGGCCAAGTATGCTGCCCTGAGGAACACCAATGTTGATGGGTAGGGTGGGAGAAATTTTATTATTCACAGAAACATATTGGAGCCTGTCAGTAAGGTAGGACTCGAGGTATTGTAGGGAGTGTCCTCTGACTCCATAATGATGTAATTTAAGAAGAAGGTTATGGTGGTTGACAGTATCAAAAGCTTTACGCAGGTCCACAAATAACCCAACAGGGAGCTCCTTTTTATCAAGAGCTGTATGAATCGAGTTAAGCATAGTAATAAGTGCATCGTTAGTGCTTTTTTTGGGTCTGAAGCCATATTGGCAAGGGCTAAGTATATTGAGTTTGGCTAGATATGAGTAAAGCTGCTTGTATATAAGTTTTTCAAAAATTTTTGACAAGTTTGGCAGAATTGATATAGGTCTGTAGTTGTTAACATCTGTGGGGTCACCACATTTGTGGACAGGCGTTACTCTCGCTTTTTTTAGAATATCTGGAAAGGTTTGGAGTTCAAGTGACTTGTTGAAGAGCAAAGCAATAGCAGGGGCTAAAGATCTGGAGGCTTTTTTGTAAATTAAAGTTGGTATCTCCTCAAGGGCACCAGACTTGGTTTTAAGGGATTAAGTTATTAACAGGTGGAATGAGGTGTGGACTCGAGAGTACCTCACAGCTCTACGAGAGTACCACTACGGAGCTTCGAGCCCTTATAATAAGGTACAACTAAAGCCTGGAGACCTTGTACTAGTCGACAGTGATGGACCAAGGTCCGAGTGGCCTATAGGAAAAATTGTTACCATTCACCCAGATCGACAAGGTGTCCTAAGAGTGGTTAAAGTCTTATGCAGAGGCAACACTACTCTAAAAACTTTAGAGAAGCTGGTTCCCCTTGAACTGACTGAACAAGAATATCAGCCAGATCCAGTTTCCCCAGTAATTTCACAGGACAATGAATTTGTTCCTCCAAGCAACCGCCCCACTAGAGCTGCAGCTCAACAATGTAGGCGGAATTTGCAAGCCTATTACAACTCTGAAGAAGAGCAATTTCCTTCACTTCCCACTGAGAAAACTGTGATGATGCTACGATGTGGTATCACGTAACGAAACATTACACGTCACTATGACCCAGGATATCGCATCATTGTAGATTCTGTTAGTTCAAATTGGGAGAGTTGAATTCTATAAATATTGTGTAGGCTACAAACAACATGTTTCAGTTGACATGTAAATAGCAAGACTCAAATTCTTGTAAGTCCTTGATAAATCCGGGACGTTCGTTATGTGTGTACTAACATACTAACATATTAACATACTAATGTATTAATCTTAATATCACTTCGGGATAGGTCAGTACAACACAGTACACTGCGACCCTAGGATCCTCCCCCCGGAGTTATGTTGGATATTTCCAACACCGAATACAGCATTGTTGTATTCTCATTACTTATTACTAACCATACTAAATATTGTAGTAAATAAAATTAACAACTCGTAGAATTCTCATGTACTAATAATTCATCTGTGCATTAGGCTAGAATTCTCACGTCACCTGACGCCAGTATTGCATCAGATTTCCTTACAGTAAACACATTATATCCAATTTGTGTGAGAATTAAATACGATTCTCCATAATTAAAGCATTCTGTATGACAACTGATTGCAGACGAATTGTTCTCTAACTAAAAGCCGAATAGAGCGTTAGAATCATAGCGTCTACCTCGCGATAGAGTTAACGTCATCAATGAATGCCATGGGGAGACATTAATTCCTCTCCCTTATATATTTACTATTCTTAAATTGGTAAATAATAATAATTTGTTCCTCTAAATAATAAACCCGTCCAGTCTTTAACGTTTCAAGCGCAAATGCGAGAAATATTAATGTTCGAGACAATAATTTGTTTTATGAACGTCGACTCGGCGTGGGTTGGAGGAACGCCATCCTCCTCAGTACGCGGACACGTGCAGAACCGAAAGGAAGCAGAGCCGCGCTTACCGTACTCATAAGAATACGCCATTGCCCAGCAAATAGGGCAGGTGTTATCCATCCACAGATGAAAGGCGCCACTGTGAGGCGTGAACAACCTTGCAGATAATATCTTCAACTAGTGCTGGTGTTAAATAAGGAGCCCTTTGACTTGGTTCCTGACGACACGTGATCAGCCAGCTGAAGCGCAACACTATCCAGGATAGGTTCACCGGAGCCTGGGATGCGAAATACGGCAATCTTAATACTTATACAGTGCCCACAGCTAAGTATTCTTTTATTTGATGCATCAGGTAGAAGTGTGATAATAGCAGGGTGATTGTTCGTTAAGCAGCGTGATAACACCTAATCACAGGTGATTAAATTGGTCATCTGTAAATTCTTAATATTCTTGAATATAAATTGAGTAGTTAAATCAATTGCTACTGGAAATTATTTATCTTGCAGCACGAGAGAAGAATTCCTCATGCTGCCTTCATCCATGTTAGCCCGTTCAATTCGTTAGTGTACCGAGTCTGGAGATTAAGAGGACTTCTATGGCTTACTAAAGGAATCTTCGTCAAGCTAAGATTTATTTCTCTTTTTTCCATTCCTTTGCAATTAATTTGTGCAGAGTGCTTTGAGATTAATGTATGATTTACTGTAACTCATTATTATGCTCATATTTATATTCCTCTTTATGTGAATGATATTAGTTTCAACATTACCTTATAGGATTAGATTATTATTAATTGAATTAGTTAACGAACCACACTAATTCCTGGACGTACTTACCTCCAGTAATAACCCCCCCAATGTAGGTGTTTGAGGTTTGTTTCTTTTAATAATACAGCCCATTAATTCTTATTATGATCATGCTTTCTAGTTATATCCATAGTCACTGGTTTCCTCTAGAAATAATCCAATGATCAGAAATTCTCAGTTTCCCTCTTTACTTTAAAAGCGGGTGGTCCTTCGTAATTTAATTTACTACATTAATTATTAATTAATCAGAATCAAACCCAAATATCCCACAATATATATATATATATATATATATATATATATATATATATATATATATATATATATGTATATATATATATATATATATATATATATATATATATATAAATATATATATATATATATATATATATATATATATATATATATATATATATATATTTATATATATATAAATATATAAATATATATATATATATATATATATATATATATATATATATATATATATATATATATATATATATATGTGTGTATATCACGAAAATAAACACGTGATTAAGAATGTGACAATGTCAGACCACGGAGGAAAAATGAAACAGGAAATTTCCTTAAGTACTTTCGTATATTAAATACATCTTCAGAAGGTCAAAGTACCTTCTGAAGATGTATTTAATATACGAAAGTACTTAAGGAAATTTCCTGTTTCATTTTTCCTCCGTGGTCTGACATTGTCATATATATATATATATATATATATATATATATATGCAAACAAGCCTGAATGGTCCCCAGGACTATATACAACTGAAAACTCACACCCCAGAAGTGACTCGAACCCATACTCCCACAACTGGTATGTACAGGGATGCCTTAATCCACTTGACCATCACGACCGGACAATAAGGAAGTGATAGCCGAGGCTATATGAACCACTTCCCCGCCGGCACTCGGATGGTAATCTTGGGCATAGCATTTTATCAAATCACCTCATTCTTTGGGGCACACGTGAGGAACACAAATGCAAACAAGCCTGAATGGTCCCCAGGACTATATACAACTGAATCCCTGTACATACCAGTTGTGGGAGTATGGGTTCGAGTCACTTCTGGGGTGTGAGTTTTCAGTTATATATATATATATATATATATATATATATATATATAGGGAAGGGAGTACCACCTCTGGCTGGAAGAAGGGGGACCCATAGCCTCGGAGGAAACCACACATAACGCACTGGAGGGAATGTAGGTCCCCTCCAATACAGTTTCTGTGTGCTTTTCTCCTACCACCCCCTTCCCTTTTTTTTTTTTTTCCTTTATTGTGTATTTAAAGGTTACAAAACATACAAGACAAATGCCTAAAGGTTATGGATCTCTTGAATCTCCTCCGCTTCTGGACAGGAACCGAGGACGCAGCAAGCATTTCCCATCTGGATCGCCACACTGAGATGCTGAAATAAAAAACTGGAAGCCCTTGGGTCTCTGGTGACGTCAATGAGCTTGGAACCCAATTCCTTGAGAAATCCCAAGGCACTCTTGCCCCAGGGGCCATGCGTCTCAGACGCTATGGGAACAAAGAGATATTGACCTTCCAGTCGCCTGTACTTGAGTGATTTTGCTGTTTCCCTGTGGTTGGCCGCCCCACCTGCTTGATCAGCTCCGAAGTGTACGTAGGTGTCAGCCATGGTGGATACACATGTGTAGTCCCACACCAACTGTCTACCCTGCTTCCATGAGTATATGGTGATGCCATCAGGGCGAAGTGCGGGGAAATCCGGGTTTTGGACCCCTAGGATGCGAGGTTCTCTCTCCGCTGGGCACCCAGCTGAGACGAGGCTTCTCTTGATGATGTCATTGACCTCGTTGTGTCTTGCATGCCAGCCCTTTGTGCTTCCGCAATGCAACCCATGCAGTCCGTAATGGTCGGCTTCCACCCTGTTGCAAATACACTTGTATTCAGTGTGAATTGGGGCACCAAGGCGGAGGGCCACTGCTACACGAAGGGATTCTGGATCTAGGCGCGTGCCCATTGCTGACATGGGTACTGCCAGGAGGAAGTCTCCTGCATGGGGGGCACGCACTGCTCTGAGGCGGACTTTCTCCTTGTCTGATGTTGCGACGCTGAGCATGGCATCAGCTACTTTTTCCACTAGAGGGTGGTCCCAGCCAGGGTGGTCATATATCTACGATAATTTTAACTCCAATAAAAAAAAATTGACCTCATACATAATGAAATGGGAGCTTTATCATTTCATAGGAAAAAAATTAGAGAAAATATATTAATTCAGGAAAACTTGGCTTATTATGCAAATCGGGCCTTGCATAGTAGGCCGAGAAGTGCGTTCTGGCTACTAGGTACGACATATATATATATATATATATATATATATATATATATATATATATATATATATATATATATATATATATTGTGACGATAATCTCCTTCAAGAGATTGAGCCTGCTCTTCCCTCCAAAATACGTCGATATATACATCTATATAAAACAAGTATGGAAGAAATATCCAACAACGACAACATCTCCAAGGTTTGCCAGAGCGCAAAACGTATGCAGCTAGGAACACCTGCTCCACCTCGAACCACCAAACTACCTGTCTTTCCAGCAAACACAAATCATCTACACAACGTTCGCCTATCTCTTGCCATAGGTGTGGGAATGATTTGCATTGAGAATGGTGCAGGAAAGTCTTTGAGAAACTTTTACTCAAAAAATCCAAACACAAAGGTTTAATTATAAATTGTTTTTCTACAATTATTTTCTTCCAAATGTAAAACAAATAGTTTTTACATGTTTAAATATAAAATTTATGGTGTTTTTTTGTAAAATTCATTAATAAATTGTGAATGATATATATTGGCTGAGTGAAACCTTTATAATCCATTTAGTTATAATTTGAACAGAAAAAAGTATTTTTCCAAATTTTCTAAAAATTGCTCTTTTTAACACAATTTGACTCCTTATACATTCCACTAAACACTATATCATGTTTAAATATATAATTTATGTATTATTCTCTAAAATAATTTATATAAATTATATAAGTTGTTGGAAAGTGGTGTTAAGGATTCTGAAAACATTTTGTTGTGTTAATATGTTCTTATTAACTATGTCTCAAGTTCACAGTTTATCAAACAAGAATATTAACATTCGTCAACTCTTAAAATCTTATATGTTATCTTGCTGGTGCAAAAAAGGGTGAATCTTTAGGAACAGCTATAGTATCTATATATCACAAATGGTGTTTTCCCTAACTCAAACAATGTAGGGTTTATTATTCTACACATATTTCTAATGACTCTTAGATGTTTACATTCTCTGAAGTATAATTGTGAAGGCTGTGTCCATCACTCTCAACACAGATTCTTAAACTCGTCTCTGCAGGTTCAACTATATAATTAGTTTCCATTTTGAATTTCCATGGACATTTGTATCCAAAATGAAACCAATGTGGTTTCCTTCAGCGCCTTCAGCCAGCACATTTGCTCATTCATTTCCACAGATTCCAACAAGGTAGGGGATTTACAGAAATTTGTATATTCATATTGTTATATATTAAAAATATGAATGCAGTTCAATATGATAAGACAAATACATGAGTTTATGATAAATTCGTTTTCTGTGATATACCATTGATATGCTCTTTTTTTCTTTAAACGGCAGACTAAACTAAAGTGCTCACATCAACAGATTTGATGTATAAATGGTCAACGCTCAACAGAGTTAGTATAAATGTATTAGTATAAATCTTACTTGTCTCATTGTTAATTCACATTCAATGTCAACTTGTGGTTTTGATGTGGCACGTTTGGCCAAGACACCCCACCCCATTATGCACCCCATACCCATCTTGTGGGCAGTTGTGGAAAGGGTTACAGAGGCACATAATGGGCTCAGGGACTGAACCCCACAATTCATTTAGCTAAGCAAGTTACAATCTTGATGAGCTAGTTACAAAATTCAATATAAGTCATCACATCAACAATCTGCTATCAGAATAATAACTAACTCTGCTTTCAGACAACACTCAGCTCCCTTGTTTAAATCTCTAAACTTGCTAAATATTAACTCCCTCCACACATTCTCTTGTGTCAACTACATTTACAAAACCCTGTTCTTAAATGCAAACCATGCTCTGAAACTCTCCCTGGACAGATGTAATAGGACCCATTATCACCACACCAGAAATAAATATCTCTTTGATATCCCCAGGGTCAAACTTAATCTGTGTAAACACTCTATGCAAATTAAGGGACCTAGTCTATGGAACTCACTCCCTAGTGAATTGAAAAACTGTAAAACTTTTGCCTTATTTAAAAGCAAAACCAAAAAGTACCTAACTTCATCTATTTAGTTTCCTACACTGAGCTTTAAATTTGCTCTGTACCTAGTGTTACCCAATCTCCTAATTTTTATGTAATATCAAACAACCTTATCATTGTGTTCATTGCTGTCTTCTTTTATGTGCTAGCCATATGCTGTATTGTGACTACCAATTTTTTGTCAACTACCATTCAAGCTGTCATTGCAATCAATCTTATATTGTTTCTGCTGTATTGTGCCTACCAATTTGTTGTCAACTACCATTTTAAGCTGTCATTGCAATCAATCATAGCTACCTATGTGCTTTAATATACTGTACCTATAATTTTCTCTCATCTTTTTTTTCATTCCATGTAATCTGTTATCATTTTTTGTCTATAAATTTTGCAAGTATTTACCTCCTTAAAATTTTCTTAGATTAAGGACCTGCCCGAAACGCTGTGCGTGCTAGTGGCTTTACAAGACTGTAATTACCATATTTGTATCCTCACATTCCTTATGTACATTCTTGTATATGCATAAATAAATAAATAAATAAATAAATAAATGGGTTCGAGATCGACCTCAAGTACAGGTTCTAAATTAAGCAACTGACATATGTGGAGAGCTAGTATCAAAATTTATATGTTTGTCCTGCACACCGTCCCCCATCCAGTGGGCAGCGGTGGATAGGTTACAATCACTTAGTTGTTATCTACAGTTAGCAAACTGGGGATATTTGGCTAAAATTTCTGGTAGCAGATCATTTTGAATGAAATATTGACACATCGCTGGAACATTGGTTATAGAATTGTCTCTAAATTCATGTATCTTTTCGCACTCCATCACATAGTGACGGAGGGTGTGCGAATAATTTTGTTGACACAGTTTACATTTGGTCAGGTCTACATCAGCAGATAATGAGAATTCCCAGAGATACTTGTAACCGAGTCTAAGCCGAGCAGTAGTAACATCTAGAAGTCTGCTGATTTTATTGGATGATCCATAGATGTGTGGCTCCTCTTGTATGATATGTATGATAGATGGAATTACTAGTTCCAGTTTCTAGGCAGGCGATGAGTACTCACAATAACCTTAATTAAGCGTCAAAACAAAAATGTGTATACTCTTTTTACTCTCCTGACCTTAGTTCTCGAGCTATGTATTTCATTTTGGTACCAACGTGTTCGCAATAACATTCTCTAGAAGAAAATCAGCAAAAACGGTCACCAAAAGTTATATGAATACCAGCACCCAATAAATACCTACGTAGATGACTCGCCGTGAGTGCCCAAGAGCAACAAAATGTTTATACTCTTGGGATTGTTATCACTTCCACACTTGTCCTACAGCGTTAATTTTGGTATCAATGTACTCGCAATGAAATTCCCAACACGGTGATATGAATATAAACGTAGAATAATGGTCGCTGCCCACCCGCAAGAGTGTGGGAAGTGGCGGAACTGTTACCCAGTATTGGTGACAAGACGACACATGGGCGATACAGTGCTTTGAAAGTTTATAATTATATCACTGTCCTGACATTATTATTGTATGTACGTCATTCATTTTTGTGCCAATGTTTTCGCAATAGAATGTTCTATGAGCCCGTAGGTAAAAAAGAGCAACAAAGCGTAAGATAGAATAGCACCATATATAAAACAACGCTGGTACATATCAGTGAGCGTCAAACACACACGAAATGTGTGTGTTTGATGGTGGTCAAACGATGTTTGATGTGTTTGATCAGGTGATGTCCTGATCCGCATAATTAAAGTATGAATTATGTTGAGAAAAAATAAGAAAAAAGGGAAAAAACAGGGGTGGGAGAAACATGACAGAAAAAGAGTAAAAATACAATTTGGTCAACAAAACAGCATTGTTTAAAATAAAAGATATGGATTGACATTTTGGGGGTTAGGTTGGTAGGTTACATTGAGTTAATTAGGTAGTACTTAGTGTTTATCTGTTATAGATAGGAGCTGCCTGGTATGGGCCAATAGGCCTTCTGCAGTTACCTTTGTTTTTATGTTTTTGCCCTGTAACCTAAATGGTTAGAGAGGCACATATATGGGCTTAGGGACTGAACCCCACACTACATTTAGCTAAGCTGGTTACAATCTTGATGATATAGTTACAAAATTCTGTATAAGTCGTCACATTATCAATGGGTTCGAGATCAACCACAATTTCCTGAATAGATATAACAAAGGGGATATTAATAGGGTATTAAAATTGTCAACACAAGATAGAACACGAAACAATGGGTATAAATTGGATAAGTTTAGATTTAGGAAAGACTTGGGTAAATACAGGGTCAGTAACAGGGTTGTTGATTTGTGGAATTTTTCTTAACTTATAAATTTATCTTTATTTATCTTAAACTGGTTGGGAGAGGTACAGTTTTTAACATAATTGGGAAGGTCATTCCACATTCGAGGTCTCTTGATTTGTAAAGCATTTCTAGTTTGACTAAGTCGTACTCTTGGAATATCAAATAGGTATTTGTTTCTGGTGTGGTGCTCATGGGATCTGTTACAACCTTCTAGGAAGCTTTTAAGGTCAGGATTGACATTACAGTGCAGCGTTTTATATATATAAAATACACATGAGAGTATGTGCAGGGACTTAATATCTAACATATTCAGAGATTTGAGTAAGGGGTCCATATATACTGCCCGGTTGCCTGAAATGCTATAGGCCTACTATAGTGGCTTTAGGTATTGTATGCACTAGCTCTATCTATAAATCCAACATTATGTTTGTAAATCAACTATGTATGTACTTTCCTGAATAAAATTGACTTTACTGTACACTTATATTCTCTGTGGATTTGTTACCCCTATCGTTTGGGAGAAAAAAAATGACTAATACGTTCGGCGAATGACTTTGACTTCAACTTCACTTTGACTTCGTTCATGTCATCGTATTTTCCGTAATATATAAAGGTTATGACAATGCAATTATATTATTGTGTGCAAATAAGTTTGAAATTTCATGTACCCTAAAAATATTAAAATAAAGAATAAGAATAATTAAATAATTGTTGTAGTAAATTGTCACACGTTCATCATACGCAAACGAACACACAGTTTGGAGCGTCAGTACAAGACCGCCGCCATTTTAAAACACGGCTTCGAATGTAAGTAATGTTTTTCTCGTACTAACACTGTGTTATACAATAGATTTGGTCTTGAATTCACAAATTTAGTTGTTACATCTGACAGAGTATGTTAGACGGTGTAATGCTGGTCCATGTTAACGTATTTGTGGGCTTGGTTGGTTTAAATGTGGAGGCGAGGCCTGGCAGTGCTGGTGTATGTGGAGGCGAGGCGAGGCCTGGCAGTGCTGGTGTATGTGGAGGCGAGGCCTGGCTGTGCTGGTGAGTATGTGGAGGCGAGGCCTGGCTGTGCTAGTGTGTATGTGGAGGCGAGGCCTGGCTGTGCTAGTGTGTATGTGGAGGCGAGGCCTGGCAGTGCTGGTGTATGTGGAGGCGAGGCCTGGCTGTGCTAGTGTGTATGTGGAGGCGAGGCCTGGCTGTGCTAGTGTGTATGTGGAGGCGAGGCCTGGCAGTGCTGGTGTATGTGGAGGCGAGGCCTGGCTGTGCTAGTGTGTATGTGGAGGCGAGGCCTGGCTGTGCTAGTGTGTATGTGGAGGCGAGGCATGTACAACACTCCCCAATAGGAAGAAAACCCACTGGGTTCTAGGCTAGGTTAGGCTTATCTGTAATAATTGAATTAAGCCTAGCAAAGCCTAGAACCTAGTTCAGTAATTTAAAAAATGTTGTAACTTGAAAAATGCCATTCAATACATTACACAATTTAAATATTTTCAGGCAATCAACACAACCCTCATGTTGGCTAACCCTCTCTCATGTTGGTCAATAATTTAATTATTTTTTTATGGAGTAATCTTTGCTGTTGAAATGTAGTCTTTTTGAGACTACATTTCAAATGTAGTGTGTGTGGAGGCGTGTATGTTAGGTATTACCTAATATACACGGTGTAATATATCTATCTGTGTGAAATAGATTAAATCCATTTATTTGATATTCAGCTAATAGTTCTGTATTTTCTACATTCATCCATGTTTTGGTAAGTGCAATAATATGTATTGTTTCATTGCAGATTAGAGATTCAAGATAGTTCTAGATTTCCGAAGTACTGAAACGCGCGCCATACAGGCTTGGTGGATCTAGGTGCAAGGTAAAATTATTTACATTTACTTGTTTTGTATTTATGTTTTGTATTTATATGCATATATGCATTTATATGCATTATTCTATAGAATAATAGATCTCGTAATAATTTTGCAAAAATAGTGGCATTTACTATTTTTAAAAGATTATTAAAAAATTTACTGATATGGTGCATTCGGAAGGGCGAAGAGGGAGAACGGCCTGTTGACATAGCTCGGGTGCAGGGGGGGGGGGGTTGTGTAAAAGCCTGGTTTGTGCCTCGGAGAGGCTATGGGATCCAGTAAGTTCAGTAGAACTTCGGTTTCAACCCTTTTACCCTGTTGTAGCTCAGTCGATTAAGGCAGTGTCTGGGATGCTCCCGGACGCAGGTTCGAATCCTCGTCACGGCCCTTGTGGATTTGTTCATTTGATGCATCACGTTATTGTGATCTGTGTGTGTAATTCTTCACTTGCTACAGCAACAGGAATGTGTGTGTATGTATTTGTGTTGTTGAATATGACCGAAAGTGTAAGATTAATGATTCTAACACAAATCGTCTGAATATTTGTTTTTCTTCACTGTCGAGAGTAGTTAAAAAAATTTACTCGAGTTTATTTTCACACTTTATTTATGGTCCTTAAGTCCCTCTCCTTAATGCTGCTGCTGTTTCTCACATCTTTGCATCGCTTGTATGTTTGGGGGTTTGGCCTCTTGCTATATATTGATTCCATTTGTGTGTGTTTGGGTCTCAGGCCCTCTCGCAATTTCTGTTGAACAAACCCCTTTTCCTAGTTCTGCATCTCTCCTTTGGTACAAATTTTGTTGTGCTTTTATCATATATTTCACAAAACTTGACATACATTTCATTTACTTCATGTCCTATCAGCAAGTGTTTGTCAAATTCTTTAAGGAAAGTTTATCATCCTGATTGCAGATCTCTAGCGATATTATGTCAACTTCTTGTGGATTCGCAATCATTATTTAATTTACCTTTAGGTGTTCTTTCACCAGCACAGCAACACTGTACCTCTCCCAACCAGTTTAAGATAAAAACTAAGTACTAACTAATTAACTCAATGTAACCTACCTTACCCCCAAAATGACAACCCATGTCTTCTATTTTAAACAATGCTGTTTTGTTGACCAAATTGTATTTTTGTTTTTTTCTGCAATGTTTCCCCCCCCCCCACCACTCTACCACCACATTGAGTTTAGTAGCTCTGTGCACGTCAGGTGCTGTTTAATATACAGACCTACTCCTCCATTTGACCTAGTTTCTCTATCACATCTATATCACTTTGTGCTTTAGCCCTGGTGGAGCTTGGTCCACCAGGCTGTTGTTTGGAGTGGCCCGCAGATCCACATACAGTCTGCATATGATATACAGTCTGTTGATCAATTAAACTACAGTAGTTAGTTTTTATCATCCGAATGCACCAATATGTGTTCATTCTTCCCAGATGAAGGAACTAGGTAATATTCATCATCTGAATGCACCATCTGATGCTTTAACACACTCATGATACACGAGAGGTTTAAAAAACTTTTAAAACTTTTAAAACTTTTTGACCTATGTATTTAAAAGCAATTCTAAAGTTAAAAAGTGTAGCATAGGCCCCTCGCAGAATGTTCTTAATATGATCCTCAGGTTATAGTTTTCTATCTAAAACCACCCCTAGATCTCTTTCTTGATCAGAATTCTTTATAGATCTCAGTGGCTCGATCATAGAAACTGCTCTAAATCCTTGTTGGCCTGGATTGTGGAGGTCATTGGTCTCTATAAAACTAGTAATCTGACTCCTGATCACTCTCAAATAATTTTATTATGTGGGATGTTAGTGCAACTGGTCTATAATTCTTTGCCAATGCTTGTGTTGTGTTGTGTTGTTTTGGTAGTGATGTGCAATGTGTTGTTTTGGTAGTGATTCGTCCAGTTCTGGTAGTAGTGCGGTTGTTGTGTAGTGTAGTACTTGTGTGCTTGTTAATGACTTGTATTCCAGTCTTGTGGGTATCTCCTTTCCCCTACGGGCCAACTGCTTTGTTCTTACCTAGCATTTTGCTTTGTTTGGGTATGAATGTTTGTGTGCCGTATATTTTGCAAAATTTGCCATATATCTCATTATTTACTCCTCTGCCTAGCAACAAGTCTGTCTAATTATACTCATTAACTGTTTTTCAAAGTTCCCCATAGTGTCCTTTATTGAAATCGAGTTCATGAACCGTTTCAATGTTCTTATTTTCTTCTAGATTATATCTTAAAGTATATTTAAATGTTATTGTTGTTATTGTTATTAAATGTTATTGTGACATTGCATTGCAATTGAGCTATGTTGTTTACCATACCGTTCATTTCGTGAGTATAAGTATAGATGCCACACTTGTGACAGGTAAAACCATGCCTTTTTTGAAAAACAGCACCGTCTGTTGCACGTAAGAGCAACCCACACTATATTATGTTGCGATATTATTTCAATATTTCCGATTGTATTGATAATTTGAATTTTCATAGATTTCAATTTATTTTCATTTCGATTTAATAATTTTGTGTGACATTGCATTGAAATTGAGCTGTGTTGTTTACCATACTGTTCATTTCATGAGTATAGTTTATTTTTTTATTTTTTTCATTTCATTTTTTTAGCTGTTCTTATTTTTCAGTGATGGGAATATCAGATCATTTGATGTTCCCAATTTTCTGATGGAAGCATCAGACCATTATAGAATGCATCGGATGAGGTAGTTTGGAATGGTGGGGAGGACGAGAGGGGGGTATGGTGGGGAAGACGAGGGGACAGAGGAGAGGGTAATGGTGGGGAGGACGAGGGGACTGGGGAGTTGGGGATGGTGGGGACAGGGGAATGCTGGGGAGGACAAAGGGACAGGTGAATGGGAGATGGTGGGGGAGGAAGAAGGACAGGGGAGGGGAAAATGGTAAGGAGGACGATGGGACAGGGAAGTGGGAATAGTGGGGATGATGTGGGGACAGGGAAGTGGGAAGGACGAGAGGACTGTGGAATGGGGAATAGCAAAGTGAATTATAATTATATATATTAATTAATTCTTATAAATTTCCAGAAGCCTGTATCAACACCCACACTAATGCAACTGAAAGAGATGTTGAGACAAGTATTGCTGATATGTTGAAGAACGCCCCAAACAAACTTTGTGGAAACAGATACAAGGTAAAGTTTGCCAATTTGCTGTAGTCTAATTCAATTTCTTTTTAGTAATCTTCGAGAACATTTATGCTATGAATAAGATAAAATAATGTAACTGATTTTGATTTATTTACTATTTATTATTTATTTACCGTTATTAGTATAATAGATCTCGTAATAATTTTGCAAAAATAATGGCATTTACTATTTTAAAAAGCTCGGGTGCAGGGGGGGGGGGGGTTATGTAAAAGCCTGGTTTGTGCCTCGGAGAGGCTATGGGATCCAGTAAGATCGTCCTTCCTTTCCTCCCTAGAATCTGGATGTAGCAGGTGCTCAATTGTCAAAAGTGAAAAATTGGTTTTGTCTTCCGAATGCACCATTTCTGTAAATTTGCTAATAATCTTTTAAAAATAGTAAATGCCATTATTTTTGCAAAATTATTACGAGATCTATTATACTAATAACGGTTTGATAAAATACAGTAGACTGCCTACTGGTTTTACCTGTAATAAGGTTTGATACAGATGATTATGATTATGGTTTTGGCCTCCACCACCCTCTCACCTAACTTGTTCCAACCATGTCTACCACGGTTTTGTCTTCCGAATGCACCATTTCTGTAAATTTGCTAATAATCTTTTAAAAATAGTAAATGCCATTATTTTTGCAAAATTATTACGAGATCTATTATACTAATAACGGTTTGATAAAATACAGTAGACTGCCTACTGGTTTTACCTGTAATAAGGTTTGATACAGATGATTATGATTATGGTTTTGGCCTCCACCACCCTCTCACCTAACTTGTTCCAACCATGTCTACCACGGTTTTGTCTTCCGAATGCACCATTTCTGTAAATTTGCTAATAATCTTTTAAAAATAGTAAATGCCATTATTTTTGCAAAATTATTACGAGATCTATTATACTAATAACGGTTTGATAAAATACAGTAGACTGCCTACTGGTTTTACCTGTAATAAGGTTTGATACAGATGATTATGATTATGGTTTTGGCCTCCACCACCCTCTCACCTAACTTGTTCCAACCATGTCTACCACGGTTTTGTCTTCCGAATGCACCATTTCTGTAAATTTGCTAATAATCTTTTAAAAATAGTAAATGCCATTATTTTTGCAAAATTATTACGAGATCTATTATACTAATAACGGTTTGATAAAATACAGTAGACTGCCTACTGGTTTTACCTGTAATAAGGTTTGATACAGATGATTATGATTATGGTTTTGGCCTCCACCACCCTCTCACCTAACTTGTTCCAACCATGTCTACCACGGTTTTGTCTTCCGAATGCACCATTTCTGTAAATTTGCTAATAATCTTTTAAAAATAGTAAATGCCATTATTTTTGCAAAATTATTACGAGATCTATTATACTAATAACGGTTTGATAAAATACAGTAGACTGCCTACTGGTTTTACCTGTAATAAGGTTTGATACAGATGATTATGATTATGGTTTTGGCCTCCACCACCCTCTCACCTAACTTGTTCCAACCATGTCTACCACGGTTTTGTCTTCCGAATGCACCATTTCTGTAAATTTGCTAATAATCTTTTAAAAATAGTAAATGCCATTATTTTTGCAAAATTCCTGAATATTGTCAAAATGACGGAAACCCATATGTCAAAAACACATGGAGAT